>NW_020954548.1:35549929-35560071 GCF_900497805.2 Vombatus ursinus | reverse complement strand
CACAGATATCAAGATGCCTGGAAAAGTCCAAATTTCCTGCTGGATGAATCAATGAGACTAGACTCAACCCTGCCTCCAAATAATGTAAACGATACATCCATCGGTGAAACAACCAACATTTATTAAGCACTCGCTATGTGCCAGGGGTGGTGCTAAGCACTGGCCTTAGTGAAACAGGTCAGATTCTGGGCCTCTGATCAGATTACGGGCCGTGCTAGGATCTTTTCTCTTCCCTACACACTCTGTCTTCCTGAGCTCATCTGTTCTTTTGCTATTGTTGTTGTTCAGTAATTTTTCACAGGTGTCTGACTCTTGGTGACCCCATTTGAGGTTTTCTTGGCCAAGATACTGGAGTGGTTTGCCATTTCCTTCTCCAACTCATTTTACAGATGAGTAACTGATGCAAACAGGGTTCAATGACTTGCCCAGGGTCTCACATCTGGTAAGTGTCTGAGGTCAGATTTGAACTGAGGCTAAGGCCAGATTTGAACTCAGGAAGATGAGTCTTCCTGACTCCAGGCCCAGGGTCTGTGCACTGTGGCACCACTTAGTGGACCATTATGACTCAGTTATAACTTTCAAATCTATACCTCTCCAACCAACTTCACCTCAGAATTTCACTTCTCATTTTGATCCAACTCCTGGATACCTCCAGCTGGATAGACGTCCACTTCCAATCCACCTTGTCCAAAATTAAAGCTGTGATTTTCCTTTCTAAACTTATCCCTCTTCCTGACAGAGTTCTCTGCTGAAGGTTTGCCATAGGAGAGGAAAACCTTGGAGTCATCCTTGACACTTCTGCCAATTCCTACCAAAGCTATGTCCACAAAATCTCTGACATCTCTCTGTTCATTTCCATTGCAGCCAATCTAAGGACAAGCCTTCATTATCCCTGCCCCAGCTTTTATTTATTCTGTTCACCACATCTGGAATGGGCTTTCCCCCCTCCCCAACCCTACTCCAGAAGTTGAAATCATCTAAAGATATCCTACACAACAGTAACCACCAGCATCTGGTACTGGTTAAGAAAGAGACCAGTTACTCAACAGAACAGATGAGGTATGCAAGATCCAGGAGCAACCATTGTGAGATTTCAAGACACAACTATTGGGATAAAGGTATCCCTAGTCAACAAAAACTACTGGGGACATTGAAAAACAGCCTAGCAGAAATTAGTTTTAGATCACTATCATAGAACATACACCACAAAAAGTTCCAAATCTACATATAACCTGAATATAAAAGATCCTATTACAAATTAAAGGTGAGTAGAAGAAATACTTAATCACCTATGGCTAGAGGAAGAAATATTAAGTAAATAAGAGAGAAAGGTAATCATAAAAGACAAAATGGAAAATTTTAATTATTTTAAACTAGAAAGCTGTTTCATAAACAATAACAATGAAGCGAGAATAAGATGAGAAGTAGTTGATTTAGAGTGCAAAAGACTTTTGTTTTAGCTCTCTCTGATAAAAGTCTAACATCCAAAATATGTAAAGAATTTACACGAATTCCCTACAAACAAGGGCTACTGACTGATAGGTAGGTGGTGAGAAGATACATACGAGTAGTTTTCAAAAGGAGAAATAAAAGTTATCAACCACTTTGTGAAAGACTGCTCCAAATAATTAATAATGAGAGAAATATAAAACAACTCTGAAATGTCAATTAAAGCATCACTTTTTGCCCATCAGATTGACAAAGATGGAAAAAAGTAAACATGGTAAATGTTGGAGTGGATTGGGAAGACAGGGACACTAAAGTACCATCAGTGAAGCTATGAGTTGTTCTAACCATTCTGGAAAATAATTTAGAATTATGCTCCAAAAATAACAAAATTATACATACCCTTTCACCCTGCCATAGCATGATTAAGATTATACTGAAGAAGGCCAAAGACAAAGGGAAAATTTTTCCATATTTACAGCAGCAGCACTATGAAGGTGAAACCTGGGCCCCAGGTAAGGGCTGATTGGCAAGATAAAGTCATTATTGTTCAGTCATTTCAGTCGTTTCTGACTCTGTGACCCCATTTGACTTTTTCTTGGCATAGATACATGAGTGGTTTCCCATTTCCTTCTTCAGGGATAAAGCTAGAGCAAGGCCAATGACTAACATTCAGTCTTCCAAAACAGTTTGTGGTTCCTGCCATAGAGTCCATGCCTCCATCATGGAACTTGAGATGGTAAGAGGAACAGGAAGATGATATAGAGAAACTGTTCCCCCAGATGGATCTTCAGGGTCTGAGGATTCAAGGAACTGTCAATGGAAAGTAAAAGAAGCAGGTCAGAGGCCTGGGGGGAAGGTGGCTTTAGTGTCACAAAGCCTGGAGGCAAGTCTTAGTCTGATACTTACTATTTATGAGATACTGGGAAAGTCAGCCAGATCTCTTTGAGATACAGTTTCCTCATCTATAAAGTCAAGATAAATAATACTCATGCTACCCACCTCACAGGGAGGGTGAAGAAAGCACTTTCAGTATCTTAAAATATTATCGCTAATTAGGAGGCACCAATGGGCAGTGACATAGTTCTCAGGCATTTTGGAGTTAGGAATAAGGACGGATAGTGGGGTGAAGGACTCAGAGGGATAGAGAAGGTGAGATGATGATGATGGATCAAAACTGTTCTCACTTTGCATTTGGCCTGCCTTTGGCTACCCTCTAGTGCTTGGCCAGCAATGAACAAGCTGAGAAGAGAACTCTGGAGAGAGTCAGTCCCAGCCAATGGCCATCTCTAGAAAGCAGCTGGAGAGAGGGTCAGAGGTTGCTGCATACAACACAAGTGTGCGTGAAAAGGGAGCACCGTGGAGAGGGATGAACTTAATCATTTTTTTATTGTGAACTTAATCAACAAATTAGCCATCATTAAAAAACTGCAATACCGAGGCGGGGACAGAGAAGGAGACAGAGAGAGACAGAGATAAAAAACAAACTATTACACACAGTTTGTTTACCAAAAAAAACATGTACAAATTGTAAGTATATACACATATATAGATGTATATATGAAAACATGCATATATTACATACATGTTTATGTAGGTATGTATGGACATAATATGTTCAGAGGCTTCAGAGACTCTAGTGGGGAAAGATATGGCCGGAAAAATGCAGGTCAGATGGGTAGACAAGCATTCCATTCCACAGGCCTTATAATCTTCCTAATCTTCCTGACACACTGCTTGAAATGCTTTCATCCCTTTCAGTCCCAGGTTCTTAACTATTTTTGTATGACAGATCCCTCTTGCATTCTGATGAATCCTACAGAACTCTTGTCAGAACATTTTTAAATGCATAAATATATACGATTAGAAAAGAAGCAAATGATTCTGAAATACAGTTAGAAATTTTATTTTACATTCATGGATACCATGTTAAGAACTGCTACTTTATGAATGCCCAGAAAATGTCACCACAGGAAAAACTCCGGAACGGCTGAACCAAAAGAAAGGTGGGGCACAGCAGGCCAGTAGCACAGGTAGCTTGAGGGATTAACAGGAAAGGCCCCTCCCGCCCTCGTGGAAGGGGAGCAGTGCAGAACGGGAGATGTGTCAGCAAGTTAGGGGAAAGCCCCACCTCAGCATACCAGGAGGAGATCCTGAAGCCCAGATGGTGGAGCAGGCAAACACCAACACCTGGAACCCAAGTGCCTCACTGAGGTCAGGGGAACTGGTGGAAACCAGCTTGGAAAACCACCAGGTGCCTCGGCATTCTACAGCAACCAGGTCTCCCAGTGCCTCAGCAAAAGTAAGGGAAACAGCGCTGCAAGGGGCCCCAGGAGGATAAACATCCTGCAACATCTGTCTGAAAGGAGCTGAAGAAAGTGAAAGGAAGGAAAGGCCCAGGTGAGCAGGAAATCTCCAGGAGCCACACTACCCAATCCTACCCCTAGAGTTCCAGTGTTGCTGATTGCAGCCCAACACCAGGTAAGCTACCAGAACCCTACAATCTCCAACTGCCAGCATTGGAGGCCCCAGCACACAAAGCCAGCGACCAGGCCTTGGGTTCCCAACACAAGAAGCTTGGGTCAGTGGCCCCTGCTCCCCAGCAGGAGAGCTCAAACTCTTCAAAGGCCAGGAAATAAGCAAACACCATGAGCAAAAAGAAACGTACAATAGATTCTTATGATGGGAAGAGTGAAGATCAAGGCAGAAATTCTGAAGAGGACAACATTGTCAACAAACCCACATCTGGAACCTCAAAAGGGAATATGAGCTGGTCTGAAGCCCAAAAAGCCTTCTTAGAAGGGCTCAAGAAGGATTTTAAAAAGTCAAATAAGAGAGGTAGAGGAAAAAATGGGAAAAGAAATAAGGTATGCAAGAGGGAGTCAACAGCTTAGAAAAGGAAGGACAAAAATTAACTGTAGACAAGTCCTTAACAAATACAATTGGCCAACTGGAAAAAAAAATAAAGTGAAGAAAACAAGTCCCTAAAAAATACAGTTGGCCAAATGGGGGAAAAGTTCAATGAAGAAAACAAGTCTTGAAAAAATGCAATTGGACACATGGGGAAAGAGGTACAAAATCTAATAAAAGAAAATAATTTGTTAAAATTTAGAATTGGGTAAATGGAAGCTAATCACTCTATGAGAGAGCAAGAATCAGTCAAACAAAAACAAAAGAATGAAAAAAATAGATGAAAATGTAAAATACCTCACTGGTAAAACAACTGACCTGGAAAATCAATCCAGTAGAGACAATATAAAATTTATTAGTCTACCTGAAAATCACGATGAAAAAAAGAGTCTGGACAGTATCTTTCAGGAAATCATCAAGGAAAATTGCCCTGAAGTCCTAGAAGCAGAGGGTAAAATAGCCATAGGGAAAAAAAAGAATCTCTACCTTAGGATGTGAGACCACAAATTGCCCTAGAAAGGGTGCTAGTCATTTCTTCTCTCAGTTTAAATTAGTTTATCAGATTATTTCTAACAAAGGTGCTCAGGATGTCCTTTGATATAAAGAGAGCTGAGTGATGTTCAGACCCAGGTTGCTGAAGCTTTGGAAAAGAACTTGGTCCCTGAAATATAAGAACAGGAATTCTAAAAACCAAATTATTCTCCTTCCCATCTCTGCCTTAGGTGGACCATCTTCTCTCTGAACCACCTTGCAGAGTGTAACTGCTAAGAATTGAAGCTGAAAACTGTATGGAATAAAGATCTGCATTTTCATGTACCATGCTCTTTTTCTATTCTATTATCTATCAAGAAATGCACATTTTATTTGCTGTTTGTTAATGTCAGAATAAAAAAATTAATGTTAAAACCACCTTCTCTAGGATAGAACATGGAAACACAATTGTGATCCTTGCTTAGGACCATACCACACCAGTCCTCTATCTCACCCCAGACCTTTAACTCACTCTGATCTATGCAAGGGAATTTGCCAGAGGCTACAAAAAGACAGATGGACAGGATCTGGCTGTTGCAGGCCACGTGGGCTCCTCGTTGGACTGGGGTCACGATCCCAGTGAGTCTCTGGCTGGCTCTGGACAACTAGTATGTGGGGAGTTCTTATTCCGTGGCAGAAAAGTTCAAGGACAGAAAGAGTTCGACCCAAGAGAAACTGGTAGTCAAGAAGAGTTCAAAGACCTTGGATGGGAGAGACTAGTTTCTTTAAATCATCATCATCCTCATCATCATCTTTATCATTATTACATAGCTAGGATGTAAATAGTGCTTTATGTGTATGTAATGAAAGGTAGTAAGCCAGGAGAGATAGAGGGCTGGCCTCAGAGCCAGGAAGATGTGGGTTTGAGTCTTACCACTGGTACATATTGGTCATGTGACCCTGAACAATTTCTGTAACTTCTCAATGCTTTAAGGAACTCTCTAAGACTATAAATTGCAAAGAAGTGACTACATTCGGTACAGGAAGACCCTGATGAAAGGACTCTATATCAATTAAATTATAGGACCAGTCTTTATCCCATATTTATATATTTTATCTTCATTGATCTTCAGAGCAACTCTGTGAAGTGAGTGTTATTATCATGTTACACATGAGGAAATTGAAGATCAGAGGAGAAGTGAAGTAACTTGCCCAGGGTTAAGCAGCTAATTAGTAAGTGTCTAAGACGGGTTTCCATCTCCAGTCCTCCTGACTTCAGGTTCACCACTTTAACCACTGCACCAGACTATCTTTCCTAGGCTCCTGATTTTGGGGAGGCCATCTGATCTTAGTGGAGCAATAACCTGCCCTGCCTTGCCCTGCCCAGGCCCACCTGCTTCCCTCTGCCCTCTGTCCTCTGCCTTCCACAACCATTATCACAGGACTTCTGGTTAATTTTCAATGTTTTCCCTTAGTTATCACTGGTCTTCTGATCTCTCTGATTGATTATTCTGAGACAAGACAGAATGATAACCCACAGATATCATGCAAACCATAATGTCATCCAAATCTCCACAGATGAGTCTCAGGTGATGCCCAGCTTAGCAAGTAAGTCTAATTAACTGTGCCACAAGAGGGTGAAGACAAAGTTTGTTCCTAATGCCTTCCACCCTTCTCTAGGAGCTTCTCTCCCATCTTGGCTCAGACACCAAACCCAGGTTAGAAATTAACCTGCTCTAGGAGGGTTGACTGATATCCACCCCTGATCTCCTCCTCCCTAGGAAAAAAGAGAGGTTTGTGGCATCTGAAGACCAAAAAATGGCTTGTTCCCAAAGAGTGAACTCCAATAGCAAAGTTTCAGAAATCTTATAAAGCCAGTCAAGACTTTTGAGGGTGAGGGAAGAAGGGTCAGGAGTCATTCCCAGGTGTCACCTCATGCCAAACAAGCTCCACCATCACCACCTATTCTACATGAGCCTGTGGAATCTGACAAGTAAGGGGTTTCCTGGGAGAACTGATGAGAACAGATTGACAGCAGGGTTCGTGCACAAAGGAGAAGACAGAGGAGCATGGTGGAAGTCTGAAATTCAGAGCTGCTTCCTAGGACGGTCAGGAGGTCTGCTCATAAGACAGGGTCGGAAATGCCTGCCATGTTTGGCTCTGACCCTCTGCCTGTAGGATCTTCCAAGAGAAGAAAAGGCTAACTGTGGCACTGGTATTAAACAAGCAAATAGAAGTAGTGTATTGTCAGGATTTCCTCACATGTTGTGCTCAGAGTATTTACCTGCAGAGAGTGTGTTCAAAAGGCTTTGAAGCAAGTAGATTTGTGTCTAAAAGGTTGTGCTATAAAAGATGTGGGACTTTAGGGTTTTAGCTACAGAGGGTACTGTGTTCAGAGACGCACCTACTGAGACTTGGGCCGCAGCTGAATTTGTGTTCTGGGGTGTTGCTGCATCTCAACGGGTGTTCAGAGGGGTTTGCTGCTATGGATACTGCCTGTCTATACCTGTGCATCACCTGAAGGCTCATGGCATAGAGTGGGAGTGGGCAGTAGCTACCTCCACTCTCCTGTTGTATATTCTATATTATACAATCTGTTTTGCAGCAACTTTGCCATGATTTTATTTTTTTAACTTTTGTTGTTGTGGTTCAGTTGCTTTAGTCATGTCCAACTCTTCATGACCCCATTTGAAATTTTCTAGCCAAAGTTACTGGGGTGGTTTGCTATTTCCTTTTCCAGCTCATTTTGCAGATAAGGAAACTGAGGGAAGGATAGTTAAGTGACTTGCCCAGGGTCACACAACTAATAATGTCTGAGACCAGATCTGAACCCCTAAAGATGAGTCTTCCTGACTCCATGCGCCACCCTCTACCTACTGCACCACCTAGCAAAGGGATGTTTACTGAGAAGATATATGAAGAAAGGAAGTACCCAGTCTCTTTCCAATCCCTGGGGGCACACTTTAACCACCTTGGGCCCTGAAGAGAGAGGGCTCTAACAGCAATTTCCAAACAGCATTTTCCTCTGCCAAGTTCACTTCAGAATGCTAGGATGAGCCCCCTAATCTTTCCTCTAGGCTGCCCTCCATCCTCTTCTATGCCAGCTCCAGAAGGCGTCTCAGGACTTCCCTCCTCACTGGGATTGGCTACCCAAAAATCTGCCATTGACTCTGGCTTCCTGATCTCAGACTCACTCTCCCAAACATTTTCAAACTCACAAGGTCAGAACCTAAACCTCCTCTACAAGGAGAAAAGAACAAATGAAAACAAAGAGGGGCAGAGCTCTGTCTTCACTGGCCACATTTAGGGTGGCCTGGTATCTGGGGGGATAGGCAGGTAACAACAGGAAGCCACTGCCACCACTGCTAAGATCTCCCTCAGAAACAGTAAAACCATGAATTGAATGGTTCGTGGTGGTTTTTCAGGGGAGATAAGGCCTGAAGCTCCCATCCCATCAGGAGGAGCACAGGGCTTCATCTTCATTGCTTGCCACCAGGGTACAAAATAATTGGCCAATGATTTTACCCAAAGATTTCTGAGCTATAAGACATGGACAGGAGGGATGCAAAGACTGTAAATACTTTCAGAAAGATCATTTGTATTTTATTTTTTGAGGGCACAAGATAAATTTGAATTATGGATGAAAGGTTTTTCACTTCCTCTTTTTTAGTAGAAAAGAAAATGTTCACTTTCCTAGAAGACTACGTAGCTTTACAGACAGAATCATTTGGATAAGTATATGGGTGGATACTGAACCAAGTAGAAGGCTCCTTGCTTTACTTATGGTGAGCCTGGGACTGGGGCAGATTTGGAGAGTTCAAATGGACAAATCCCAACTCAGTGGCAGTCTTCTGAAGATGAACATTCTGGTCTGGAGAACACAAGTTCCCAAAGTCACACAATTACTAAGTACCATAGCCAGGATGAGCCCAGGCCATTCTTTGACAATCCACTTAGCTAAGCTCAGAAAACGATGGGCCCAAATCTCTGCCTCTCCAAACTCCTTAGGATATCTCTTGGGAAATACACCTAAAATCATAGAGTGTTGGAAAGTTATAGCCAAGAATGCTCTTAAAGACCCTATTTTCCCTATTATTCTACTTTACAGATAAGGAAACTGAGGCTTACAAAAGGAAAGGTAACTGGATCAAGGAGACATAGAGAGTAAGTAGTAGAAAGAAGACTAGAATCCAGGCCTTTTGATATCTCATTTGAGACCCACCCCTAGCTCTTAACGCCTTGGGAAACCAGACAGAAGGGAGTGTCTACTGCCAGTAGGACACCTCAATTGTATACCACACCATAATTCTCTCAGGTTATCTGGTCCAAACACTATGGGGAGCAAGAATCTCTTGTATGGTGGCGAGAACAAATAGTTATCCCTTCTCTGTTCAAAGATGTCCAATCAATTATTCTCAGTGGATAATTCTATACATTCTACCTGAATACTGCAAAACCTGGGTTAAAATCCTGTATCTGTGGGTCAGTAGATATGTGACCATGGGCGTACCTCTTATCATCCCTGGACCTTGTCTGTAAAGTAAAGGAGTTGGACAGGATGTTGTCTTAAGTTCCTCTGTCTCTAAATCTCTAATCCTGGGACCTCCCAAACAGACGGTTCATTTCCATACAATTGATTATGAAAATGTGTTTTTTCGGGGCAGCCAGGTGGCACAGTGGATAGAGCACCGGCCCTGAAGTCAGGAGGACCTGAGTTCAAATCCAGCCTCAGACCAAACACTTGACACTTACTAGCTGTGTGACCCTGAGCAAGTCACTTAACCCCAATTGTTTAAATGATAATAATAAGAAGAAGAAGAAGAAGAAGAAGAAGTGGTTTTTTTTCCTCACATGAACCTAAAACTTGCTTTCCTATAATTGCTTCCAAAGGTCCTCATCACTTTGTATTCCTTCCATATAATACCCGCTCTCTCGGCCAGAATCAACCCAAAGAAAACACATTTATTCCAAAGTGCAAAAATCACACACAATTAAGTGAGATATAAGCAATGTCATGTAAATCAGCCTCTTTCCCTCTCTCCTTCTTTGTCCACTCATCATCTCCTGAATAATCCAAACGTCCACACAGAGCAGAACCATGGAACATGAAGTCACAAGAGTTCCACCCCACACTGTATTATATCTTGCAGAGGGGAAAACTGAAACTCATATGGAGTTACTCAACCAAGGTCACACAATCAGCCAGTGGTACAGCAGAACAACAGAAGCCAGGTGTCCTGACTCCTAGTCCAGGGCACTTTGCTCTGTACCCTGCAGCTTCTAGGGCACTCAGAGGGGCAGAGAAGGAGAGATAC
>NW_020954548.1:35528976-35544929 GCF_900497805.2 Vombatus ursinus | reverse complement strand
CTGCTGTCTTCACCACAGTCCTTGCAATGCCTAGTCTTGGCCTTGATGCTGGCCCTGTACAAATCCTGGGACATTGCAGAGCCCTACACCTCCAACCCACTCCCAGCTTCTCAGAGCTCACCTCCAAATCCAATGTCCCCCCAACCAGAGACCCAGCATTCCATGTCTGGAGTGAAGATCTGCGAGGCTTCAGGGAGCATGATGGTTTGGACATTCGCATTCAGCTGGACAGGGGACTGGAGTTTTAGCAGGGCTAGGTCAGAGCCTGACCTGAAATCAGTGTACTTAGGGTGAATGATGATCTCTTCCAGGGGCACCAGGTTGTCATCTTCATATAGATTCTGTTGCCTCAATTGGATCATATATTGTGAAGTTTCCTTTCCATATCTGGAAAAAAGAGGGAGAATAATATTCCTTAGAGGGGCTACATGGTCCAGTCCAAGTATCCTGAGACCAGTTGTACCCATCTGTGCCCTCTAGCTCTCAACCACGGAACTGGGCATTTGGACCTTCCTGGAACTCTCATAGACACCAACCACCATAACACAGGGAAATGCCCTAGCTCTCCTTCTGCTAACTCTCCTTCTCTTTCCCCTAGATTTCTCATCTTTTCATAGTAACGGTACCATACATCTGTTAGGCACTTTGCACATGAAAAAGGGATTTTTCATCCAATAGCCAACTGAGGAAGTCAGGATAGGGATTGGTATCTCCATTTTGGAAATCTGAGAGAGGGGAAGAGACTTGTCCAAGGTCATTCAGTGAGTTAGTATATGGCACAGTCTGAACTACAATCCAGCTCCCTTTCTCTGAAACCTGAGGCTCTCTGTGTCCCACCCCCTCTTCATGCACCCCTACAACTCTGAGAGGGAGGAAGGTGACTCACTGAGTAAAGCAGTGGGCAGCAGTCAGGATCCAACTGGGGTCAATGAGAGAGCCCCCACAGTAATGTATCCAGGAATCACCAACATTTGTCCTCAGACTGATCTGCCATGGACATTCTCCCTCCTGAGCATCAACGCCCCCAACAATCCTAGGCTCCTGCTTCTCTGGGTGGTGAAATGGGTTATTGTGCAAGAAGATCCATCAGTGTTGTGAATCCTGGCATCTAGCTTTCATGCCAGAATCTCATACATTG
The DNA here is from genome assembly GCF_900497805.2 of Vombatus ursinus. Taxonomy (NCBI): domain Eukaryota; kingdom Metazoa; phylum Chordata; class Mammalia; order Diprotodontia; family Vombatidae; genus Vombatus; species Vombatus ursinus. The sequence continues at coordinate 35,543,791 of NW_020954548.1, read as the reverse complement.
CCAGTGATCACTCCTGGCCTTGAGATTCTCTGCCAAGAGCTGGTTGACAGCTGATGTACCATAACCCGTCTCCCGGTAAACAAGGGAACAGTAGCTGACATTTCTACAGTATATTAATTGTTTAAATTGACCTTCCCATGAGCTCTGTCCATTGATGATCCCATCTGATCCTTATAACAACTCTATGGGGATAGATATTACAGGTATTATCATTCTACAGAAGAGGAAACTGAGTCCCCAAGTGGCTAAATATTAGAAACAGAAATAAGATTGAAGTTAAGTCTTTCCTTACCCAAAGTCTAGCACTCTCCACTACAACTTTCTGCCAATCCTTCAAGAAGTCTCTATTGAGCACCCACTGTGTGCCAATGGATTGTGCCATGTGCCCAGAATGCAAGGGCAAAGAATGAAACTGTTCCGACTTAGAATGAGCTCACCTTCACTCTGGGAGAAGTCAGAGATCCATTCACCTAGAAACTAGCTCTGCTCTAAGTAAACTACCCTGTCCCTAGGAAAGAGCTGAACCATTCTCTCCTGGATCCCAGGAGACACTCCCCATGAGGCCACCAAAGGACTGAGCACTGGAAACAGGAATTCCAGGGTGTAGGCAATGCTGGGATGGGACTATAACTTACCTCGAATCACAGGGACTGAGTTTCCCAGGAGGGGAAGGGTCAGAAGGAGCAGGAAAATCATCTGGAGGGAGAGAAAAGGGAGAGGGCTCAGGTCAACAGAGAAGGGCTCTGGTTGCTGGAGTCTGGGGTGGAGCAAAGTCCTCCAGCCCAACATCTCCATCCAACTGAGCCTCGGCTGGGTAACCAAGGTGTGAGAACAGAGCAGGATCCTTACTTTGATCTGCTTCCCCAGCTCTGTGCTTCCCCCTTGGTCAGCACCCTACTTATACACCCATAACAGGAAGTGTAAAAAAAAAGAGAGGGAGAGAAGAGAGAGATTGCCCACGGGGGCATTTAGCCCTCCTCTGGGGAGTGGAGGGAGAGGTAAGGTGGTGGAGCAAGTGGATTTGGGACACACACAGGTCAACAACCAGTCAAATCCTGAAGTTCCCATCTTCTCCTATTCCATCCCCACCCCTTTTCTGCTCCTCAGGCCTTCTTCCCCGTTTTTCTAGATGCTGCAAAGTCTTGGCCTCTGGCACCAATCATAACTAGACTATTGGATAAACAGTTGGTCTTGGTTTCAACACCCACATTTGATTCATATTCAGTGCAGGACTCTCCAGGAGTTCCTTAATCTCAGTGCCCTAGGCATTCTCCAAAACCACAAGTTACAGAGCAGGCACCCATCTGTGCTGATAGGGGGAGTTCACTCACTTGCACTTCCCTATAGACCATTTCATAAATTCAGGAAATTTTTTCAGTAGATATCTGTTTGTGTCTTAGTCCTCTCCCTAGATTGTGAGCTCCACAAGGACAGCAGTCCTCTTTTACCTAGGCTTTGTATATTTCCCAGTTACCATCACATACTTTGTACTCTGCCCAAAATAAACACTAATAAAATAAATATCAAATGAATGATTAAATGAGTGAGCAAATGAAGGAAGAGGATCATATAGTTTCAGAATTTACAGTGGAAAGTCACCTCAGAGTTCATTTATTCCAGCCTCATTTTACAAAGGAGGAAATTGGGGCCCAGAGACACAAGGTGGCTCACCTATGGTCACAGCTGTAATAAACCAGCATCTGAACTCAGGATCTCTGATTCTATGCACTCTCTCCACTGTACCTAACTGTCTTCATATCCAAACTCTTCATTTTACAGAATAGAAAACTGAGCCCAAAAGATACTAATTGACCTACCCACAGTGACCCAGGTGTGAAAAAGCCTGTGAAATCCCTCCAGCCCTATTTTGGCCCATCATGATTCTCATCCACTCCTTGATGAACCCTTAAGGAGAAATTGACTATTTCCAGCCAAGCCTTTTGGCATACTTGTCCAGCAGGGTGTGCTACCTGAAGTTCATTCCCAAATATCCAGTACACAGTAATTCCTTAATTAATCCTTTTTCATTCATTCAATTACACATTCGTATATTTATTCATTCATTCCAATAATGCTAATCATAACCCAGTCATGCCAGCCCAACCCATGTGCCTCTTACCCATGCCCTTTCCTGCTTTCACCACTATAATCCACCCAAGCTGTTGAGGGCCTTCCTGGCTTTCTCTTCACATTTCAAAAGTATCAACTGAGAATGCAGACTATCCATCAGTTAGAATAACAAAAATTGCATTTCTATAAAGCCTTCACATTTACAAAGCACTTTACTAATATCTCATTTGATCTTCACAACATGACTGGGAGGTAGGTGCTATTATGATTCACGTTTATAGATGAGAACATATAGAGGTTAAGAGACTTGCCCAGGCTCACATAGCTATTAAATGTCTGACAACAGATTCAAACTCGAGTCTTCCTGACTACAACTAAACCTCTTTCTGGTCACATGACAATCCTTTTTTTCTCAATTGTATCATAGATGGAGAGTTGGACAGGACCTCTGAAACATCTGGTCTAACACCTTCATTTTACAAATAAGGAAACTGACCAAAATTACCCAACCATGAAGAACAACTGGATTTCTTTCATGACATCCTATATACTACTCATCTTGATATTTCTTTGTGTTTCATTGTCTGCTCATATCCAAGCTGGGCTTCTCTATTCCCTTTTAGCTGGTGCTCAATTTAAATTCTTCAGAGACTACTATGAACCATGACTCCAAGTACGCAACAATGCAAAAGAATATTAGCATTGAAAGGAGAGGCCTTTATTTCAGAAAAAAGCCCGAGATTGTTCAAAGAATTTTGCTGTATGCCAAAGGCAATTCAGCCCATTCTTGTCCTCCCAGTCAATTCTGGGCCTAATGGAATACCTGTGGTCAACATCTGTCCGAGATACAAGCAATGGAGGAAGAGATCTATTGGTTGTCCATTCAACTTCATGTCCTTATCTGGACAATGGGCCAATTCTTCATCCATTTGACCTAGTCTGTATGAATAAGAAGGCCAAACTCTGGAATGATTGTGTCTCTCATTTAGGTCTCTCTTGAATCAGTATAAAGCCATTCAGAAGCAAGTGTGTCTGGAAGACCTCACCATCAAGATGGAGTCCCTCTTCAGTGTGGCTTCTAGGTTGGATCTCCTTCCCAACAGTGTGCAGCACACTAGGCTAGCTCACATCCTCCTCTTGGATGCTTCCCTGGATATTAATGATCAGAAGAGAGGGTCAGCTCAGGTTATCTCCATTCTTATATCTTCCAAGGAATCTTGAAACTTCATCCACATTATTATATATAATCACTTAACTAATGAGATATGTCCCTTCCTCCCAGTCAAATGAAAATTGGGAAATGCCAAAGACAGAATCTTCATCGCCTAAAATATCAGAATAATTTAAAAAATAATCGTTGTAACTGACATTTCACAATAAACTTAATAAATTTAACAGTTTACCAAACATATCTCCAATAACTTGGAGGGAAGTGTTATAGGTGTAGAGAGGGCAGTGAGGTTGGAGCCTGCCAGAACTAGCACAAAATTCAGTTCTTTTGATGCTGACAGATATTTACACTAAAGAGAAGAGTAAAGCCAGCCTCACCTAGCCTTTCTGTTCTTGACCTTAAGTTTATTTCATTCCCATAAGGAAACATTATAAAAGCTGAGCAGAACTCTGCTGCCTTAGTCTTCACTTAGCTCCATTGGAGGTTGTGAGTGGATTCTCCAAACTCAGTTTGGAGACATAGACTGATCATGGAGAATTGCACAGGAGTTAAATAAAAACTTTCTAATCCCAAATCAAATAGCTGGCTAGGAACAAGGATTTCTAGTGGATCCCATGAGAAATGTGGTCAAAAGACCAAATTGAATCCTAACCTAGCATTTCTGCTGGTTTTTATTGAACAACTTCAGTGTGATGACTCAAATTCTTCGGCTATTTTTTCCCTTACTAGGGAGAGACTTACTAGCCATGACATACCAGTAGATGGTGGCAGAAAATACAGATAGACCTGAAGATGTTGATAACAGAATTAATCAATCAATAAACATTTATTAAGGCCCAACTATGTGCCAGGCATTGTACTAAATGCTGGAGATACAAAAAGAGGCAAAAGACTGTCCTTGCTCTCAAAGAGCTTTCAATGTAATGGGGAATCTCATGGGGGAAAAAGCAGATGGTAGCAAATGGCAGTTGCACAAACATGATCTCAGTGGAAATGTCCAACCTGAGAATGGAGACCCACTGGACAGCTGAAAAATGAGGCTACAGCAGAAACAGGATACCCAGTAGAGAATTGAGTTACACAAAGATGATGCTATGCCCAGAAGAAATTGCCCAGCACCCAGTGGATAGAGTCCAATGACAACACCAAGGGCCTTCAATAATTCTGCAGCGCTGAAGGTATAGTTTGCTCTAGCCATCCAACCATTCTGAACACACATGTCCCTATGTGTGTGCCATTCATGAGTATGACCTTGCAACATGTGTTCCGGGCATGTGTTCACTCTTGTTCATCACACTTGTTCCCTCCTCATATATGCCCCTTGCATGTATAATTTCCATATGTGTTTTCCACTTAAACTTGTTGTCTACAAATGTACGCTTGGTAGTGTTCCCTGGACACGTGTTCTTGTTATATGTGCTATTTTTCACAAACCACTGTCACACAAATTCTTTATGTATGATCGGCCCTCAATGGATGTTCCTGCTCACATGTGATCCTTGCCCTCCTAAATGTGTTGTATCCTCCTCCCCCCATGTGAGTCCCTGGAGAACAGAAATGGTCTAGTTTTTTCTACTTTTACGTCCAATGCTTTTACATTGATTCATATATATGTGTGATTTCCCCACTGGTTGTGTGATTGAGTGCTCCCTGTGTGTATAGAAAGAACATTTCTTGTCATTTATTTTGCTATGCTTTTTAATTAAATGTTTTCCAACTGCATTAATGGGTCCTCTAACTTTGTGAAAGCACATACATCAGTGGAGGCTCCAGAGCTTAGCACAGGGCCTGGAGTATAGTACAGGTGCTTAATAAATGTTTATTTACTGAGCAGCTGACTGATTGAGCCAAGGTTTCAAGTTTATGCTGGCACACAAAGTACCTAGAATCTTCAGGGCTCACATGGGAAAGAGTCCTGGGGGCTACTACACAGGTATTATTATCTCCATTGTTTAGATTTTTTTAAAAAAAACATTCACATCAAAGGTCACCAAAGAGAAACTCTTTCATCCCAATCTCTTTCAAAGAATTTGGCCTTATTGCATGACCTTTCTGCCTCAATTCAGCCCTCACCACACCCCCAATAAAACTCCCCTAAGATGCAGCACAGGTGTTCTCAGTCTGTTTCTACTAGTCAAAGTCCTATTTGCATAAAGAGAGAGCTGGCGAGAGTGCAAAGCCTACCTGTTCATTGTAAAGTAAGCAATGCCAAGGAGACATTGTACTGCCAATCAATCTGTTCCCACCCCTACCCCCAAAGCCTAGCATAGGGTTTGAAAGTCGAGTCGTGTTTGTTTGGGATGAGAGATTGTGTGCCTGATTCAAATGCAAGTCTCACTCAGAAGGGCGGAAGGTGAGCCTGTCTTCTCGTTGGGTTGTGCTTCGCACTATTTGCTGTCTGTCCCTGATGCCACTGAATGCCCCTTCTGTCTGCCTGCAGCCCACCTTGTCCAGAAAGTCCTTGCTGTTGAACCACTGCTAGCCCAGAGGCTTCCTAGTTCCCTACAACAATCATGCAACTTCCTGGAGGATCCATGAGGTTCCCGGGAGCCTATAATTCCCTGGGGGAGCTGCTGGCTGTCTCAAAGGGACAGTCTGTGGCCAGATAGTAATCCATCAGCTTCTCTGGTAGCTCATTTCCTCTCTGCCCAGCTCTCTAGCCAGTGCTGCTCGGGTGTAAGAATTTGTTGTAAATCATCCGTCCCTAATCTTCAATGTGGTTTCTAAAGAGTGACAGGTATTCAGGGAAAGGCTTAACCGAACTGTGAAAATCTCACACTGATGAGGTCTAGAGGTTTAGGGGTGCTTTCACCCCGTGATCGCGACACGCGGGCACTGCCTCAATGAATTCAACCCAAATCTTCTTGAAGCCAGAGAAAAAGTTTATTAGAGATAAACCATGCAGGCCAGACTCTTAAGGAAAATGCCTGGAGGGAAGAAAGGGCAAGAGAAAGACTCAGCATTTAAATGGGGGCCAGGGTGGATCTTATATACACTAAAGTAACTTTGGGTGACCAGGGAAGGGGCTGGGAAAAGGATCTAGGTGAGAATTCTGATTGGAATATCTAAGATATTGAATAGACAATGAGAATAGATAATGAAAGGAACTGGAAGGAAGAAGTTTGAAAGGCATCTGAATAAGATCATAAGGTGGGGCTAGGGCTTTCAAAGGGAGATAAGGAGCTGGGGTCAGTAGACAAATGGGAACCAGATTCCCTTTGGGGCAAGGTGCGAAGATCTCAGCTTGGGCCCATACCCCATCAACACCATATTAAGATCAGAGCCAAAAGATGTGAGGCTCAACACCCCAAGGAGGCAACATCCACCTAAGACAATGACTGAGCATAACTAATATCAAGCCAAGTCCATATATTCTCTCCTACCCTTGTTAGTTTCTGACTGCTTTCTCAGCCCACTTTGCTGATCTTCATGCAAGTCATGCCTACTAGCCAGAAGTGCCCCCCCACACCCCCACCCCGCCGCTGAGGCTCTGTCATTGGACTTCTCTCTTTCCCTCACCACTGTCTCACCTGGTAAGTTCATCAGTTCCCATGGGTTGAGTTATTATCTTCAAAGAAGATTGATTCACAGATCTTTATATCCAGTCCCAATTTCTCTCTCTCTGTCTCTGTCTCTTTCTCTCTCTCTGTCTCTCTCTGTCTCTCTCTCTCTCTCCCTCCCTCCCTCCCCACATCACCAACTGCCTTTTCGATATCTCAAACTAGATGTCCTGTGGGTATCTCAACATGTCAAAAACAGAATTTGTTATCTTTACACCTTACCTCAAAATCTACCCTTCTTCCCATCTTTTCTATTAATCTCAAAGGCACTGTCCTTCCAGTCAACTAGGCTCACAATCTTGATAACATCCTTGATGCCTCATTTGTGTTCCCACCAAATATCCAATCTATTGTCAGATATTATCATTTCCATCCTCATATCTCTTTGATACTTCCCTTTGTGTTTATTCATATAGCCACCACCTTAAATTAGGCCTTCATCACCCCTCACCAGAATAATTGCTATAGTCCTTTAATTGGTTCAATGTCTCAAGTATGATTCACAGATCTTTATATCCAGCCCCAATTTCTCTCTCTCTGTGTCTCTGTCTCTGTCTCTGTCTCTGTCTCTCTCTCTCTGTCTCTCCCCCCCCCCATTGCCTAAGACACCACAAAGCACCTATTTCTTTTTGCTAGGTAGAGTACCTGAAATGGGCTTGAGGAGGAAAATTAAGGATTTGACAAGAATGAAAAGATATTTTCTAAAGTCAGAGAACTGGCTAAGACCAGGGACTTGAGTGTGAGTCAGGAGATGGGCAGTAGAAAGACTATATTTAACTTAAGCCAGGGAATCTGCTGGCTACAGATGGTGGCCACTAACACTAAAAGAGTGTTAGCCCTCCCTCTCCAGGAAGAAGCTAACTAACCACTGTGCCCCCAGAGATGCAAGCAGAGAGCAGCAAAGGGTCCTGAAGAGGCTGAGTATCTGAAGCCTGGAAGATGATAGAGAAGGTCAGCAAACACAAGACAAGCTGGTATGTCCAGAAAATATGATGTCCAGCAAAGAGCAGCTAATAACACTGCCAGAGGACATGAGCAGCTCCACAGTACCAGACGTATAAGTTACCCTGGCCACACACATACCCTGGGCATATGTCTCTCCCTACAAATGTGGCTTCCATTAATGTACCTAGTCATAGGTGTGCCTGCTCTGGGAGCTTCTTCACACATGTAGCCTAACCTCCTGTGTTCCCTACATGTGTGTCCTCCCTAATTACATATCTTCTCTATGTGCATACTTTCCTCAACCAGTGGCATGATAATGTGAGGGAGAGGACCCTCATGTATTCAGGGAGGAATCTTTTCTTGACTTTAATTTTTAATCTTTAATTTTCTAGACTACTCAAATAGATGTATTCTTCTATGAACTAATGTGTCCTTTGTCCTTCTCAAAGTAAATTCAAATATGGAAGTTCCTGAATTACAGTGTTGAGTTGATGCCAATCCTCAACATCTGGGGGGTAGATTTCTGAGAGCCCATGAGTAATGGGGGATGCAAGTATTGCTCCACAAACTGAAAGGTTAATGTATAAGATCTTCCCTACCCACAGCTCAAGCCAAGGGACAAGGAACTTCCCTAACGTATTGTTCTGGGATTTGTTTCAACCCAGACCCACCTTGGGGAACTATTCCTTAAACAGGTCTTGAGGTAAACATCCATGACTTGGCCAGTTCCTGGGTATTGACCCCAGACATTTTTGACGTAACAAAGTTTGTTCTTGATGTCGGAGAGTTTCAGCCAAAACTCTCAGGCCCTTGGGATTAATCACCTCTTCCCTGGCACCGTGCCTTCTTTGTGTAAGGATGATAAAAAGGGTCTTTCTTGGAAAAGTGACTTTGGGAGTCACCCTAGGAGAGGATGCTCTGCCGTAGGGACTTTCCCAACTGAGACCCTGATGGCTGTGATACAGGACTCCCCCAGCCAGATGTTCAGGAGGTGGTGCTTCCTCAGGTTTGTGATGTATTTCTTCTTCTTTATCTCTCTATCTTTCTGTTAATAGTCTTCTAAGATTGTACAATCATATGTAATCACATTTATGTGCATGTATGTTTATAATTATTATCATCATTGAATCATTTATAAGTTAGGAAAAGTGTGAACGTGTCTTTGTGGGTACAGATCTGAACCCGTGAAATAAATTGTAAATGTTGCGCTTCCCGGAACACCTTACTGTTACAATTGGCATCACAAATCTGTGTCAATGCCATTCCTAAAAAAGTCAGGAGAAGTTAAAGTTAAAGAACAGGAAATTCCTGGCTGGGAAGGGCTCCCATATTCTTCACTTGCTAAAGAGTGGGCTAAGAACACTGGTCCTTGTGAGGACTGGAGGAGCCATCTCAAACGAGCTGAACCATTGAATGTCATGAGATGTTTAGAGGAGATCCCAATAGAAAAAGGGAAAGAGATCGGAGGAATAAGTAGAAGAGGATGGGTTTTGTTAACAGCATGCCCCATTCCAGAAACTATACCCTAGACTTCAGCATTTGAAAGGGGATTAGGATAAAGGCCAAACTCCAGTGCAAAGTAGGAAAGTAAAACATAGAGATTATAGGCCCTATATTCCCGTAACTGTATATTAGAAAAACAGTTCTACGCTGTAGCAAAAGTTCTGACACTGGAGCTGAGGCCTCCCTAATTTATGGGAACCCTGATAAATTTAAACAAGGAAGACCCATGATAATTACAGGATTAGAAGGAAAAGAGATACAAGCCAAACAAGTTACTATTCCCATTAAGATAGGACAATTACCTTGTCGAGATTATACTGTAGTAATAGTACCCATTCTTGAATATATAATTGGAATAGACATTTTAAGAGGAATGACTTTGCAGTTACTGAAAGAACAATATCAATTTGCTGTTAGGGCCCTAACTATAAGGGCAGTACTAGTGGAAAAACTTAAAATGCCCCTTGTGTGTTCACTGCTACCTGTTAAGGCCATTACTCGTAAGCAGTACCATATACCAGGAGGGCAGGAGGAAATCACTGCTACTATTAAGGAATATGTTGATGTAAGAGTACTGATTTCCACTACTACTGAATGGAATAACCCTGTATGGCCAGTGAAAAGGTCAGATGGGCCATGGAGAATGACTGTTGATTTTAGGCAATTGAATAAAGCTACTCTTCCTTTGTTTGCAGAAGTACCTGACACCATTGTTTTGACTGAACATACTCAAAAATATTCAGGGCATTGGTATGCTGTGATAGGCTTGGCTAATGCCTTCTTTACTTTACCAATAGATCTAGCCCAGTGGGATCAGTTTGCTTTTACTGGGCAAGAGAGACAGTATACATTTACCCACCTACCACAGAGATGTTTACAAAACCCCACTACTTGCCATCAGATAGTGGCAGAACATCTAGATGAGTTGAAAATGAAAGGAGTGCAGATAACTCATTATACTGATGACATCTTAATACAAGGTGAAGACTGTCAAATGGTGGAGGAAAATTTGTACATTTTATTAGAACATAAGAAAAGTAAAGAATGGTGAATTAACCCAAACAAAATTCAAAGACTGGCACAGGCAGTACAATTCTTAGGGATTTCCTGGAATAAGGGGCACAGAGAAACACTTTCTAAGGCTAAACAAAAGATAATAGATTTTCTTCCCCCTACTAATAAAACTGAGACCCAGAAATTCATAGGACTTTTTGGATATTGGAGAACACATATTCCCCATTTAGGACAACTATTGTGCCTACTTGATAAGGTGATTGGAAGCAATATGAATTCAATTGGGGTGACGAGGAAGAAAAGGCGTTCAAAGAAGCCAAAGCTACAATCCAAACCGTGTTAGATTTATGGCCTATGAAAAAAGGCCCTGTAGAATTACAAGTATCTGTCCAAGAGGGATATGCTGATTGGAGCCTATGGCAAAAACAACAGGGCAGGAATGTTCCCTTAGGATTTGGGTCAAGAAAGCTGCCTTTTGCTGGGGAAAATTATTCCCCTTTTGAACAATAACTTTTAGCCACATATTGGGCATTGGTAGAGATAGAACAATTGACAATTGGTCATGAAGTGGCCTTACGACCCAAAATTCCTATAATGAATTGAATAATGATTACTACTGCCTCTCATAAAGTACGGCATGTCCAAGAAGCTAGTACTATTAAGGGGAAATGATATATTCAGAATAAAGCAAAGACTGGGAAGGCAGGAATTTCTACATTACATGAATTGGGAATGGCACAAGATGAGATACCACCAGGGAAAGCCACTAGGAATTCACTGGTAGAATGGGAACAGGGATATGACAGGTTAAATCCTGAAGGAAAAAAACATGCATGATTCACTGATGGATCGGCTAAATAGATAGGACAAGTAAGACATTGGAAAGCGGTGGCATATAACCCCACTACGGGAGTTACTTTGGAAAACACAGGACAGTGGGGGAAGTAGCCGGTTAGCTGAGCTAATAGCTGTGCATTCCGCTATAAAGAATGAATAAGGGAAAGAATGCCATGTATTTACAGATTCCTGGACTGGGGCTAATGGATTAACTACTTGGATGCCCATATGAAATGAAAATGGTAGGCAAATTCATGGGCAGGATATATAGGGAAAAGAACTCTGGCAGGATATATGGGATTGGTCTCATAATACTAACATTTCAGTTTTTCATGTAGATGCACATACTTCAGTGAACACTGAAGAACATGAGTATAATACACATGTGGATCACCTAGCCAAAATAGCAACAATACAGCAAGAAGATCAAGAATATTATTCATTAGCACAATGGGCACATTGACAAGTGGGACACCTCAGAGTCCAAGACTTACACAGGTGGGCCTTGGACAGGGAAATTTCCCTCCCAAGATCTCCATTAAAACAAATACAATCTGAGTGTTCCTTATGCCAAATGGAAAAGGAGAGATCAATTCCCCACACCGTGAAAGGTGAACTAGCCCGAGGAAGGCCACCCACTCAAATTTGGCAAATTGATGATGTTGGTCCCTTACCAATGGACAGAGGTTGCCAGTATATTTGCACCTGTGTAGATACTTATTCTGCAGTATTGGTGGCATGCCCATATAAGAATGCCACTCAGAAAAAAATACTTGTAAGACCATAGATATCATTACTTTATATTATGGATCCCCTCTACAAATACAAAGTGACAATGGAACATATTTTAAGGGAAAAGAAATAGACCACTATTATTCATATCATAATATAGAATGGATTTATCAAATACCATATTATCCCCAAGCAGTGGGATTAATTGAAAAGATGAATGGGTTATTAAGAGAGAAACTTCGATAACTTGGCAACAACTCTTAGGCGCATTGGAAAGACAATTTATTTGAAGCTTTGCAACAGCTAAACAATCAGCTAAAAGAGGGATTATCCCCTTTAGGGCAAATGTGACCCCTAATATTCGAACAAGGATTCAGAGGCTGAAAAACCTAACATTACAATGGTGGGCTTGTGATCCACATGCCACACACCCCTTCTTATGAACAGCCAGATCTACTGGTTATGATTTACATACTTTAAATCCTGTAGATTTTCCTGTAGGGAAGATAGTTATTGTTTCCACGGGAATAGGAATAAAAATCCCACCTAAACATTTTGGTCATATACGTCCTCAGTCAAGCTTAGCAGTTAAGAGGATTCATATCTTAGGAGGAGTAATAGATTCAGATGATGTGGGGGAAATAAAAGTGATAATGCAAAACCTTGGCCCAAAACCAATACTTTGCTCTTTAGGATCTAGAATGGCACAATTAGTCATTTCCACCTATTTCAAGGAACAATGGGAGCAAGTAGCAGAACCACCTTCAATTACAACCAGGTATGGAGGATTCAGAAGTACTGATTTAAGAGTAGGATCTAAAGTATGGGTTAAAAGATATATATGCCTCTGATATACCTCGTGCTGCTGAGATAGTGGCAGAAGGCAAGGATGGTACCGTGGTAGTGGCATTTGCCAGAGATGACAAATTGTATCATTATCCCCTAAACACAATTGTTTTTATGAGAATAGTGTCTTATAGTTTATTTTGTACTTATTGGAAGATTAATGGCACAATGGGAGAAGAATACCCTGGTGCCATTGGGAGAAGCAGTGGCAACCACTGGACCATGAGACTGTTGGGTTTGCCAGGAACATCCTCAATCCAGAAAGAAACCTCCCATAGGACATGGACTGAATAAGACAGCAGAACAAATGCCGCAACCATACGCTTCCTCCAGATATGCTTCCTCCCCATTAATAATATCACCTGAGCGAAAGACTTTATTGAATATTCCCTGCTTTTCCACAGGAAATCCACTCTACAATGGTGGGCTAGTATTATGAAAGCCAACCTTTTGGGAGCATTTTAATATCCCTAGAAGGGAGGGCCCAAATTGTCCCTTTCACCTATTCATGTTTTAATAGTGATAATCTTACGAATTTCTTGCCTGATTTGACACATATACCTTGTGATAATTGTACTCACTCTCCTATTCTATTTAAGAGAACTAGTATCTATATGTATTTACCTACTAAATGTTCTCACTGGTTTATACTAAACTGCTTGACTTCTCTCATTTCAGGAAGGTTACAAGCTTTTTCTTTTTACAGGTGAAGCCCTTGTATTGGTTTGTTTTCTCCGTATGGGTGATGCATGTGGCATGCCTCACAGGAGATGATGTTTTTCGTTTTCTCTGTATGGGTGATGTTTGTGGCATGCCCCACAGGAGACAATGTTCCCAACAGGATAGGTCAGATCTAGAGGCCCACTGAAGGGTCAATGTATAAGAGCTTCCCTACCTACAGCCCAACCCAAGGGACAAGGAACTTCCCTAACGTATTGTTCTGGGATTTGTTTCAACCCAGACCCACCTTGGGGAACTATTCCTTAAACAGGTCTTGAGGTAAACATCCAGGGACTTGGGCAGTTCCTGGGTATTGACCCGAGACGTTTTTGACATAACAAAGATTGTTCTTGAGGTCAGAGAGTTTCAGCCAAAACTCTCAGGTCCTTAGGATTAATTGCCTCTTCCCTGGCTCCGTGCCTTCTTTGTGTAAGGATGATAAAAAGGGTCTTTCTTGGGAAAGTGACTTTGGGAGTCTCCCTCGGAGAGGATGCTCTGCCATGGGGACTTTCCCAGCCAAGACCCTGATGGCTGTGATACAGGACTCCCCCAGCCAGATGTTCAGCAGTTGGTGCTTCCTTGGATTAGTGACGTATTTCTTCTTTATCTCTCTATCTTTCTGTTAATAGTCTTTGCTTCTAAGATTGTATAATCATATGTAATCATATTTATGTGCATGTATGTTTATTATTACTATCATTACTGAATCATTTCTAAGTTAGGAAAAGTCTGAACGTGTCTTTGTGGGTACAGACCCAAACTGTGAAACAAACTATAAGTGCTGCACAGCCGGCAACACCTTACTGTTACAGAAGCATAATTATATCAGGAATTGTTGTTGTTGTTTGTCTTTGTTCTTGAAAAGGACCAGGACATCAGGAAGGCGATGTCATGACTTGCAAGTGCATTGGATTTAGGTGAGGGAGGGCTCTGCAAAGTCACCAGCCTCACTTTCTCCTCTGAAGCCATCCTGGTGCAATGGCAAGATATACATCAGGCGCAATTAGAGATGACCCCCGTATCAGGAATAATAACGATAAGGAAACTAATGCCAAAATACAAGCCCTTTCCTCCTAGACTATCTCTAAGGATGTGACCCAGGCACAAGGCCTCTCTAGCTGTTGTTCCAATCCATCCTCTGTCACGCTGTAGACCCTTACAAAGATACCCCTGTATACAAGGTTTATTTACAAGCTAATGTTTGCTCATGGAATGAGTGGGGAGGCTTCTGTGTGGGGTGAGGCAAGCAGGGCCAAGAGAGTACCACCATACCAACACATCTCCAAAAGCATGACAGGGCCTAAAATTCAGATTTTGTTCCCTTGTAGCAAGATTGTGCCCCCTAATGAAATCCAAGCCAGACTCAGAGGGACAGGGAAACAATGTCTATGTGTGTGCCTGCCTGCTTATCTTTTAG
>NW_020954548.1:35516821-35528576 GCF_900497805.2 Vombatus ursinus | reverse complement strand
CACAGATATCAAGATGCCTGGAAAAGTCCAAATTTCCTGCTGGATGAGTCAATGAGACTAGACTCAACCCTGCCTCCGAATAATGTAAACCATACATCCATCGGTGAAACAACCAACATTTATTAAGCACTCGCTATGTGCCAGGGGTGGTGCTAAGCACTGGCCTTAGTGAAACAGGTCAGATTCTGGGCCTCTGATCAGATTACGGGCCATGCTAGGACTTTTGCTCTTCTCTACACACTCTGTCTTCCTGAGCTCATCTATTCTTTTGCTGTTGTTGTTGTTCAGTAATTTTTCACAGGTGTCTGACTCTTGGTGACCCCATTTGAGGTTTTCGTGGCAAAGATACTGGAGTGGCTTGCCATTTCTTTCTCCATCTACTTTTTCAGATGAGTAACTGAGACAAACAGGGTTCAGTGACTTGCCCAGGTTCTCACATGTAGTAAGTGTCTGAGGTCAGATTTGATCTCAGGCTGAGGCCGGTTTTGAACTCAGGAAGATGAGTCTTCCGGACTCCAGGCCCAGGGCCTGTGAACTGTGGGGCCACCTAGTGGCCCATTATTAATCAGTTATAATTCTCAAATTTGAACCTCTCCAGCCAACTTCACCTCAGAATTTCACTTCTCATTTTGATCTACCTCCTGGATACCTCCAGCTGGATAGACGTCCACTTCCAATCCACCTTGTCCAAAATTAAAGCTGTGATTTTCCTTTCTAAACTTATCTCTCTTCCTGACAGAGTTCTCTGCTGAAGGTTTGCCATAGGAGGGAGAAAACCTTGGAGTCATCCTTGACACTTCTGCCAACTCCCACCAAAGCTATGTCCACAAAATCTCTGACATCTCTCTGTTCTTTTCCATTTCCACTGCAGCCAATCTAAGGACAAGCCTTCATTATCCCTTCCCCAGCTTTTATTTATTCCATTCACCATGTCTGGAATGGGCTTTTCCCCCTCCCCAACCCTACTCCGCCAGTTGAAATCACCTAAAGATATCCTATCAAACAGTAACCACCAAAAAGCAACTGGTACTGGTTAAGAAAGAGAGAAGTTACCCAATAGAACAGACTAGGTAAGCAAGATGCAGGAGCAAACCATGTAAGATTTTAGGACACAACTATTGGGATAAAGGTATCCCTAGTCAACAAAAACTACTGGGGACATTGAAAAGCAGCCAGGCAGAAATTAGATTTAGATCACTATCTTAGAACTTAAACCACAAAACGATCCAAATCTACATATAACCTGAATATAAAAGATCATATTACAGATGAAAAGTACTAGTAGAAGGAAGTACTTTAATCACCTATGGCTAGGGGAAGAAATATTAAGTAATAAGGGAGAAAGGTGATCATAAAAGATGAAATGGTCAATTTTGATTATGCTAAACTGGAAAGCTGTGTCATGAACAATAACGATGCAGATAGAGTGAGTTGAGAATTAGTTGATTTGGGGTGGGAAGGACTTTTGTTTTAGCTCTCTCTGATGAAAGTCTAATATCTAAAATACATAAAGAATTTGCACAAAATTCCCTACAAATAAGAGCTATTGACTAATAGGTAGGTGATCAGAAGATACATACGGGCAGTTTTCTAAAGAAGAAATAAAAGCTTTCAACCACTTTGTGAAAGACTGCTCCAAATAATTAATGGTGAGAGAAATGTAAATTAAAACAACTCTGAAATGGAAATAAAAGCATCACCTTATACCCATCAGATTGACAAAGATGGAAAAAGGTAAATATGGTAAATGTGGGGGTGAATTGGGAAGACAGGGATACTAAAGTACCATCAGTGAAGCTATGAGTTGTTCTAACCATTCTGGAAAATAATTTAGAATTATGCTCCAAAAATAACAAAATTATACATACCCTTTCACCCTGCTATAGCATGATTAAGAATGTACCTAAGAAGGCCAAAGACAAAGGGAGATTTTCCCATATTTACAGCAGCAGCACTATGAAGGTGAAACCTGGGCCCCAGGTAGGGGCTGATTGGCGGGATAAAGCCAGTTATTGTTCAGTCATTTCAGTCGTGTCTGACTCTGTGACCCCATTTGGCTTTTTCTTGGCATAGATTCAGGAGTGGTTTCCCATTTTCTTCTCCAGGGATAAAGCTAGAGTAAGGCCAATGACTAGCCTTCAGTCTTCCAAAACAGTTTGTGGTCCCTGCCATAAAGTCCATGCCCCCTTCACGGAGTTTGAGATAGTAAGGGGAGCAGGGAGATGGTATAGAGAAATGGATCTTCAGGTTCTGAGGATTCAAGGAGTTGTCAATGGAAAGTAAAAGAAGCAGGTCAGAGGCCTAGGGGGGAAAGTGGCTTTAGTGTCACAAAGCCTGGAGGCAAGTCTTAGTCTGATACCTACTAATTATGTGATACTACTGGAAAAGTCAGTGAGATATCGTTGAGATTAAGTTTCCTCATCTATAAAGTCAATATAAATAATACTCATGCTACCCACCTCACAGGGAGGGTGAAGAAAGCACTTTCAGTATCTTAAAATATTATTGCTAATTAGGAGGCACCAAAGGGCAGTGACATAGTTCTCAGGCATTTTGGAGTTAGGAATAAGGACAGATAGGGGGGTGAAGGACTCAGAGGGATAGAGAAGGTAAGATGATGATGATGGATCAAAACTATTCTCACTTTGCATTTGGCCTGCCCTTGGCTACCCTCTAGCGCTTGGCCAGCAATGAACAAGCTGGGAAGAGAACTCTGGAGAGAGTCAGTCCCAGCCAATGGCCACCTCTAGAAAGCAGCTGGAGAGAGGGTCAGAAGTTGTTGCACACAACAAAAATGTGCATGAAAAGAGAAGAGCATGAAGAGGGATGAACTTAATTTTTTTTATTGTGAACTTAATCAACAAATCAACAAACATTAAAAAACTGGAATATCAAGGTGGGGGCAGGGAAAGAAAGAGAGAGAGAGAAACCAAATTATTACACAGTTTGTTAAAAAAAAAACATGTACAAATTGTAAGTATATATACATATATAGATGTATATATGCAAACATGCATATATGCATATGTCTGTATGTAGGTATGTATGGACATAGCATGTTCAGAGGCTTCAGAGTCTCTAATGGTGAAAGCTGTGGCTGGAAAAGTGCAGGTTAGATGGGTACACAAATATTCCATTCCATAAGCCTTCAAATCTTCCTAACCTTCCTGACACACTGCTTGAAATGCTACCATCCTTTTCAGGCCCAGATTCGTAATTATTTTTGTATGGTAAACCCCTTTGGCATTCTGATGGATCCTATGGAACTCTTCGCAGAGCAATGTTTTTAAATGTATAAATATATAAGTTTAGAGAAGAAACAAGTTATTCTGAAATACAAGTATAATTTTTTTTTACATTCACGGATGCCATGTTAAGAACCTCTACTTTAAGATGTGAGACCACAAATCACCCTAGAAAGGGTGCTAGTCTTTTATTCTCTCAGTGTAAATTACTATATCAGATTATTTCCAACAAAGCTGCTAAGAACTTGTTTTGATATAAAGAGAGCTGAGAGATGTTCAGACCCAGGGTGCTGAAGCCTTGGCAAAGAGCTTGGTGCCTGAAAAATAAGAAAAGGAATTCCAAAAAACAAATTATCCTCCTTCCCATCTCTGCCTTAGGTGGACCATCTTCTCTCTGAACCACCTTGCAGGGTGTAACTGCTGAGAATTGAAGCTGAAAACTGTATATAATAAAGATTTGCATTTTCATGTACCATGCTCTTTTTCTGTTCTATTATCTGTAAAGAAATGCACAATCTATTTGCTGTTTGTTAATGTCAGAATAAAAAAAATTTAATGTTAATACAGCCATGTCTAGGATAAAACATGGAAACACAATTGTGATCCTTGCTTAGGACCATACCACACCAGTCCTCTATCTCACCCCAGACCTTTAACTCATTCTGGTCTATGCAGGGGAATTTGCCAGAGGCTACAAAAAGGCAGATGGACAGGATCTGGCTGTTGCAGGCCACGTGGGCTCCTCGTTGGACTGGGGT
Source organism: Vombatus ursinus (assembly GCF_900497805.2). NCBI lineage: Eukaryota > Metazoa > Chordata > Mammalia > Diprotodontia > Vombatidae > Vombatus > Vombatus ursinus. Next base: position 35,524,573 of record NW_020954548.1, on the reverse strand, counting down.
CACGATCCCAGTGAGTCTCTGGCTGGCTCTGGACAACTAGTATGTGGGGAGTTCTTATTCCATGGCAGAAAAGTTCAAGGACAGAAAGAGTTTGACCCAAGTGAAACTGGTAGTCAAGAAGAGTTCAAAGGCCTTGGAGGGCAGAGACTAGTTTCTTTAAATCATCATCCTCATCATCATCGTTTTTATCATTATTACATAGCTAGGATGTAAATAGTGCTTTATGTGTATATAATGAAAGGTAGTAAGCCAGAAGAGATAGAGAGCTGGCCTCAGAGCCAAGAAGATCTGGGTTTGAGTCTTACCACTGATACATATTGGTCATGTGACCCTGAACAATTTCTGTAACTTCTCAATGCTGTAAGGAACTCTCTAAGACTATAAATTGCAAAGAAGTGACTACATTTGGTACAGGGAGACCCTGATGAAAGAACTCTCTATATGAATTAAATTATAGGATCAGTCTTTATCCCATATTTACATATTTTATCTTCTTTGATCTTCAGAGCAACTCTGTGAAGTAAGTGTTATTATCATACCCACTTTACACATGAGGAAATCGAGGCTCAGAGGAGAAGTAAAGTAACTTGTCCAGGGTTCAGCAGCTAATTAGTAAGTGTCTAAGATGGGATTCCATCTCCAATCCTCCTGACTCCAAGTTCACCACTTTCACCACTGTACCAGACTATCTTTCCTAGGCTCCTGATTTTGGGGAGGGCCATCTGATCTTAGTGGAGAAATAACCTGCCCTGCCCTGCCCTGCCCAGGCCCACCTGCTTCCCTCTGTCCTCCATCCTCTGCCTTCCACAACCATTATCACAGGACTTCTGGCACAGAAGGTCTGGATAATTTTCAATATTTTCCATTACTTATCACTGGTCTTCTAATCTCTCTGACTGATTATTCTGAGACAAAACAGAATGAAAACCCACAGATACCATGCAAGCCACAATGTCATCTAAATCTCCACCGGTGAGTCTGAGCTGATGCCCAGCTTAGCCAGAAAGCCTAACTTCCCATGCCACAAGAGGGTGAAGACAAAGTTTGTTCCTAACGGCTTCCACGCTTCTCTAGGGGCTTCTCTCCCATCTTGTCTCAGCCACCAAACACAGGTTAGAAATTAACCTGCTCTTGCAAACAAGATTAGAAGGAAAGTAGAAAATTGGGAAAGAATTTTTATAACCAGTCTCTCTGATAAGGGCCTCATTTCTAAAATATATAGAAAATTAAGTCAAATTTATAAGAATACAAGTCGTTACTAGCTGTGTGACCCTGGGCAAGTCACTTAACCCCAACTGCCTATTAAAAAAAGAATACAAGTCATTCTCCAATTGGTAAATTGTCAAAGAATATGAACAAGCAGTTCTCAGATGAAGAAATTAAAGCCATCTATAGTCATATGAAAAAATGCTCTAAATCACTACTAATTAGACAAAGGCAAATCAAAACAACTCTGAGGTACCACATCACACCTATTAGATTGGCCAACATGACAAAACAGGAAAATGATAAATATTGGAGAAGGTGTGGGGAAATGGGAACACTAATGCATTGTTGGTGGAGTTGTGAAATGATCCAACCATTTTGGAGAGCAATTTGGAACTATGCCCAAAGGGCTATCAAAATGTGCATACCCTTTGACCTAGCAATAGCACTTCTAGGGCTATATTCCAAAGAGATCATACAAACGTGAAAAGGACCCACATGTACAAAAATATTTATAGCAGTTCTTTTTGTGGTAACAAAGAATTAGAAATTAAGAGGATGCCCATCAATTTGGGAATGGCTGAACAAATTGTGGTATATGAATGCAATTGAATACCATTATGCTATAAGAAATGATGAACAGGCTGACTTCAGAAAAAGGTGGAAAGACTTGTATGGTCTGAGGCTGAGTCAAGTGAGCAGAATCAGGAGAATGTTGAACACAATAACAGCCACACTGTCCATTAACTAATATTGATAAACTTAACCCTTCTCAGTAATACTAGGATCTAAGACATCTCCAAAGGCCTCATGATGGAAAATGCTATCCACAAAGAATAAAGAACTATGGAGTTTGAATGCAGATTGAAGCATACTATTTGCTATTTTTTTCTTCTGTTGTGTTTTCTTTCCTCTTTCTGGTGGTTCTTCCTACTGGTTCTAATTCTTACAACATCACTGACATGAAAATACGTTTAATAGGAATGTATATGTATAGCCTATATCAGATTGTGTGCCATCTTGGGGAGAGATGTGTGGAGGGAGGAGAAAAATTTAAAACTCAAAAACTTATGGAAGTAATTGTTGATAATTCTAAATAAATTAATAAAAAAAGAAAAAAAAGAAATTAACCTGCTCTAGGAGGGTTGACTGATATCCACCCCTGATCTCCTCTTCCCTAGGAAAAAGAGAGGTTTGTGGCATCTGAAAACCAAAAAATGACTTATTCCCAAAGAGTGAACTCCAATAGCAAAGTTTCAGAAATCTTATAAAGCCAGTGAAGACTTTTGAGGGTGAGGGCAGAAGGTTCAGGAGTCATTCCTAGGTGTCACCTCATACCAAATAAGTCCCACCATCACCGCCTGTTCTACATGAGCCTGTGGAATCTGACAAGTAAAGGGTTTCCTAGGAGAACTGATGAGAATAGATTGACAGCAGGGTTCGTGCACAAAGGAGAAGACAGAGGAGCATGGTGGCCAAAGAATGTGGAAGTCTGAAACTCAGAGCTGCTTCCTAAGAAGGTCAGGAGGTCTGGGCATAAGACAGGGTCAGAAATGCCTGCCATGCTTGGCTCTGACCCTCTGCCTGTAGGGTCTTCCAAGAGAAAAATAAGCTAACTTGGCACTGGTATTAAACAAGCAAACAGAAATAATGTAATGTAAGGATTTCACTGCATGTTGTGCTTAGAGTATTTAGCTGCAGGGAGAAGCAAGTAGAGTTGTGCCTAAAAGGTTTTGCTACAAAAGATGTGGGAATTTAAGGATTTTAGCTACAGAGGGTACTGAGTTCAGAGACATAACTACTGAGACTTGGGCTGCAGCTGAATTTGTGTTCTGGGGTGTTGCTGCATCTCAACGGGTGCTCAGACGGGTTTGCTGCTATGGATACTGCCTGTCTATACCTGCGCATCACCTCTGAAGGTTCAGGGAGTAGAATTTGAGAAAGGGCAGTAGCTACCTCCGCTCTCCTGTTATGTATTCTATATCACAGAATCTGTTTTTGCAGCAACTTTGCCATGATTTTATTTTTTTAACTTTAGTTGTTGTTGTTGTTCAGTTGTTTCAGTCATGTCCAACTCTTTGTGACCCCATTTGAGATTTTCTAGGCAAAGATACTATAGTGGTTTGCTATTTCCTTTCCCAGTTCATTGTGCAGATAAGGAAACTGAGGGAAGGATAGTTAAGTGACTTGCCCAGGGTCATACAACTAGTAATGGTCAGAGACAAGATTTGAACCCCTAAAGATGAATCTTCCTGACTCCATGTCCCGCCCTCTACTTAGTAAGCCACCTAGCAAAGGGATATTTACTGAGAAGATATAGGAAGAATGGAAGTACCCAGTCTCTTTCCAATCTCTGGGGGCACACTCTAACCACCTTGGGCCTTGAAGAGAGAGAGCTCTAACTTGCAGCAATTCCACATTGCACTTTCCTCTGCCAAGTTCACTTCAGAATTCTAGGATGAGCCCCCTAACCCTTCCTCTAGGCTGCCCTCCATGCTCTTCTATGCCAGCTCCAGAAGGTGTCTCACAACTTCACTCCTCACTGGGATCAGCTACCCAAAATATCTGCCATTGACTCTGGCTCCCTGATCTCAGACTCACTCTCCCAAACATTTTCAAGCTCACAAGGTCAGAACCTGAACCTCCTCTGAAAGGAGAAAAGAACAAATGCAAAGAAGGAGGGGCAGAGCCCTGTCTTCACTGGCCACATTTAGGGTGGCCTGGTATCTGGGGAGACAGGCAGCTAACAACAGAAAGCCACTGCTAGGATCTCCCTCAGAAACAGTAAAACCATGAATTGAATGGTTCATGGTGGTTTTTCAGGGGAGAGAAGGCCTGAAGCTTCTGTCCCATCAAGAGGAGCACAAGGGTTCATCTTCATTACTTGCCACCAGGGTACAAAATTATTGGCCAATGATTTTACCCAAAGATTTCTGAGCTATAAGACATAGACAGGAGGGATACAAAGACTTTAAATACTTTCAGAAAGGTGGTTTGTATTTTATTTTTTGAGGACACAAGATAAATTTGAATTGTGGGTGAAAGGTTTTTCACTTCCTCCTTTTTTAGTGGAAAAGAAAATGTTCTCTTTCCTAGAAGACTACATAGTTATATAGACAGAATTATTTGGGTGGATACTCCAGCAAGTAGAAGGTTCCTTGATTTACTGATAGTGAACCTAGGACTGGAGTGGATTTGGAGAGTCCAAATGGACAAATCCCAACTCAGTGGCAGTCTTCTGAAGATGAACATTCTGGTCTGGAGAACAGAACTTCCCAAAGTCACACAATTACTAAGTACCATAGCCAGAATGAACCCAGGCCATTCTTTGACAATCCACTTAACTAAGCTCAGAAAACAATGGGCCCAAATCTGTGCCTCTCCAAACTTCTTAGGATATCTCCTGGGAAATACACCTATAGTCATAGAGTCTTGAAAAGTTATAGCCAAGAAGGCTCTTAAAGACCCTACAATCCCTATTATTCTACTTTACAGATAAGGAAACTGAGGCTCACAGAAGGAGAGGTAACTGGATCAAAGAGAAATAGAGAGTAAGGAGTAGAAGAATAGAATCCAGGCCTTTTGATATCTCATTTAGGAACCTGCCCCCTAGCTCTTAAGGCCTTGGGCAACCAGACAGAAGAAAGTGTCTCCTGCCAGTAGGACAAATCAATTCTACACAAAACACCATTATTCTTTAAGGTTATCTGGTCCAAATATTATGGGGAGCAAGAATCTCTTCTATGGCGGCTGGGAGAGTTAGCATGGGCAGGGGGGTGGAGCAAAGATGGCAGAGTAAAAGCAGTGACTTGCTTGAACTCTCCCCCAAACCCCTCCAAATACCTATAAAAAATGGCTGTAAAAAAATTCTAACATTCTAACACAGCAGAATGCACATAAAGACAGACTGAAACAAATTTAAAGCCCAAGATAGCCTGGATGATAGATCAGAAAAGTATATCATGCCAGACAGGGAGAGGAGCACAGGTTGGCATGGGCCCTCAGGCAAACCAGGCCTCAGGGAACCTGGAACAGGCCTCAGAGGAGTGAATCGCAGGCAGCTGTGGTGATTTCCTGACTTCTCAACCCACAAATGCCAAAGACAACTAAGAATGTCAGTGGGAAAAGTCTGTGTCTTTGGTGAGAGAGAGAAGCGTGGTCCCAGCCACAGTCCACAGGTTGGTCCCAGGGCAACAGCTGCTTCCAGAGCTTTTGGCCAACAGGCTGAGGGGGAATCGAGTGGCTGATCAGAAGGGGATTGCAAGATTCTCTCTACTGGTGCAGTATTCTCTTGCTTTGCCCATGCTTGGATCTGGGTCACAGTTCTTGGTGGCAATCCTGGGGTAAGGAGGAGCACTGGCATGGTGGAGCTTGTAGTGGCGGTGGAGAGAGAATGCTCCTTCCAGTTCCAAGACAGAAAAGAATGTTCATTGTCACTCATAGACCAGAGCACTGGCCAGGAAAGGAGGAAACACCTTGCCCTTAATCATAGCACCTTGAAAGAACTTAAAATCTACAGGTCCCTAGAAATATCTCTGAAACCCCCGAAGCCTGGGACAGTACATTCTCCACACTGGAATCAGACCCCTACCTTAACAAAGAGTTCATAACTCAACTAATTGACTGAGTTCATGGTCAAGAAGCTCAAAAAGAGTCAGACCATAGAATCTTACTTTGGTGACAAAGAAGATCAAAACATACAACCAGAAGAAGACAACAAAGTCAAAGCTCCTACATCTAAAACCTCCAAGAAAAATATGAATGGGTCCTAGGCCAGAGAAGAACTCAAAAAGGATTTTGAGAAACAAGTAAGAGAAGTAGAGGAAAAACTGGGAAGAGAAAGGAGAGTGATGCAAGAAAATCATGAAAACTAGTTAACAACTTGCTAAAGGAGACCCAAAAAAATACTGAAGAAAATAACACCTTAAAAAACAGCCTAACCCAAATGGCAAAAGACGTCCAAAAAGCCAATGAGGAAAAGAATGCCTTAAAAAGCAGAATTGGCTAAATGGAAAAGGAAGTCCAAAAGAACACTGAAGAAAATACTTTCTTAAAAATTAGAATGGAGCAATTAACTTTATGAGAGGTAGTGACTTTATGAGAAAAATCAATAAATTATAAAACAAAACTAAAACAATGAAAAAATAGAAGACAATGTGAAATATCTCATTGGAAAAACAACTGACCTGGAAAATAGATTCAGGAGAGATAATTTTTAAATTATTGGACTATCTGAAAACCATGATCAAAAAAAGAGCTTAGACATCATCTTTCAAGAAATTGTCAAGGAAAACTGTCCTGATATTTTAGAACCAGAGGGCAAAATAGAAATTGAAAGACTCCATCAATCACTTCCTGAAAGAGATCCCCAAAGGAAAACTCCTAGGAATATTGTAGCCAAATTCCAGAGTTCTCAGGTCAAGGAGAAAATATTGCAACCAGCCAGGAAGAAACAATTCAATTATGGAAGAAGCCAGGAAGAAACACAATCAGGATAGCTCAAGATTTAGCAGCTTCTACATTAAGGAAACAGAGGGCATGGAATATAACATTCTGGAGGGCAAAGGAGATAGGATTACAACCAAGAATCTCCTACACAGAAAAACTGAGCATAATCCTTCAGGGGAAAAAATGGTCATTCAGTGAAATAGAGGACTTTCAAGCATTCTTGACGAAAAGACCAGAGCTGAAAATGGTGGCCAGGACAAATAGTCATCCCTTCTCTGCTCAAAGATATCCAATCAATTATTCTTAATGAATAAGTCTATACATTAGAACAGAATACAGCAAAACCTGGGTTAAAATCCTATCTCTGACACTCAGTAGATATGTGACCTTGGGCATATCTCTTATCATCCCTGGACCTTGTTTGTAAAGTAAGGGGGTTGGACAGGATGTTGTCTTAAGTTCCTCTATCTCTAAATCTCTAAGCCTGGGACCCCCCAAAGAGACAGTTCATTTCTGTACAGTTGATTAAAAAGAATTGTTTTTTCCCTCATATGAACCTAGAACTTGCTTCCATACAACTTCCTTCCAAAGGTGCTCATCACTTTGTATTCCTTCCATATAAGACCCGATCCCTCGCCAAGAACGAACCCAAAGAAAACACATTTACTCTAAAGTACAAAATCACACACAGTTTAATGAGATGGAAGAAATGCCATGTAAACCAGTCTCTTTCCCTCTCTCCTTCTTTGTCCACTCATCATCTCCTGAAATAATCCAAGTGTCCACACAGAGCAGAACCATGGAACATGAAGTCACAAGAGTTTCACCCCCACTGTATTATATCTTGCAGAGGGGAAAACTGAAACTCATACGGAGGGACTCAACCAAGGTCACACAATCAGCCAGTGGTACAGCAGAACACCAGAAGCCAGGTGTCCTGACTCCTAGTCCAGGGCACTTTGCTCTGTACCCTGCAGCTTCTAGGGCACTCAGAGGGGCAGAAAAGGAGAGATACCTCAGGGAAGGAGGTATTTGAAGAAGGCAGCATGAGTCCAGGGTGATGGGGAGGATTAAGAAATAGTTCCATTGGTTTCCCAG
>NW_020954548.1:35396557-35506821 GCF_900497805.2 Vombatus ursinus | reverse complement strand
GAATCATAGACTAAAGGTTAAAAGGTAACTGAGGGAGCACCTAATACGATGCCATCATCTCTATCCTAGAGATGGCTGGATTAACATTAAAAACTGTTTTTATTCTGACATTAACAAAGAGCAAATAAAATGTGCATTTCTTGATAGATAATAGAACAGAAAAAGAGCATGGTACATGAAAATGCAGATCTTTATTACATACAGTTTTCAGCTTCAATTCTTAGCAGTTACACCCTGCAGGGTGGTTCAGAGAGAAGATGGTTCTCCTAAGACAGAGATGGGAAGAAGGATAATTTGGTCTTTGGAATTCCTGTTCTTATTTTTCAGGGGCCAAGTTCTTTGCCAAGGCTTCAGCACCTTGGACATTGCTCTGCCCACTTTATATCAAAACAAGTCCTTAGCAGCTTTGTTGGAAATAATCTGATAAACTAATTTACAATAAGAGAATAAATGACTAGCACCCTTTCTAGGGTGATTTGTGGCCTCACATCCTAAAGTAGAGGTTCTTAACATGGCATTCATGAATGTAAAAGAAAATTACAACTGTGCTTCAGAATAATTTGTTTCTTCTCTAATCTTATATATTTATGTATTTAAAACATTGTTCTGAGAAGAGTTCCATAGGATTCATCAGAATGGCAAAGGGGTCTACCATACAAAAATAGTTAAGAACCTGGGCCTGAAAGGGATGATAGCATTTTAAGGAGTGTGTGAGAAAGATTAGGAAGATTTTAATGCTTCTGGAATGGAATGTTTGTCTAACCATCTAACCTGATCTTTTCTGGGCCACATCTTTCCCCACTAGAGTCTCTGAAGCCTCTGAACATACTGTGTCCATGCATACCTACATACACACACATGCATATATTCATGTTTGCATATATACATCTATATATGTATATATACTTACAATTTGAATATATGTTTTTTTAACAAACTGTGTGTAATAGTATGTTTTGATATCTCTCTCTCTTCCTCTCTCTCTCTCTCTCTCTCTCTCTCTCTTTTTCTCTTTCCCTCCCTGCCCCCACCTCGATATTCCAGTTTTTTAATGTTTGTTGATTTGTTGATTAAGTTCACAAAAAAAAGATTAAGTTCATCCCTCTTCATGGTCTTCTCTTTTCACGCACATTTTTGTTGTGTATAACAACCTCTGATCCCTTCTCCAGCTGCTTTCTAGAGATGGCCATTGGCTGGAACTGACTCTCTCCAGAGTTCTCTTCCCACCTTGTTCATTGCTGGCCAAGCGCTAGAGGGTAGCCAAGGGCAGGCCAAATGCAAAGTGAGAATAGTTTTATCCATCATCATCATCTTACCTTCTCTGTCCCTCTGAGTCCTTCACCCCCTTATCTATCCTTATTCCTAACTCCAAAATGCCTGAGAACTATGTCACTACCCTTTGGTGCCTCCTATTTAGCAATAATATTTTAAGATACTGAAAGTGTTTTCTTCACCCTCCCTGTGAGGTGGGTAGCATGAATATTATTTATCTTAACTTTATAGACGAGGAAACTTAATCTGAATGAGATCTCACTGACTTTTCCAGTAGTATCCCATAAATAGTAGGTATCAGACTAAGACTTGCCTCCAGGCTTTATGACACTAAAGCCACTTTCCCCCTTAGGCCTCTGACCTGCTTCTTTTACTCTCCATTCACAGCTCCTTGAATCCTCAGGACCTGAAGATCCAGCTGGGGAAACAGTTTCTCTATACCATCTCCCTGCTCCCCTTACCATCTCAAGCCCGGTGATGGGGGCATGGACTCTATGGCAGGGACCACAAACTGTTTGGAAGACTGAATGTTAGTCATTGGCCTTACTCTAGCTTTATCCCCAGAGAAGTAAATGGGAAACCACTCCTGTATCTATGCCAAGAAAAAGTCAAATGGGGTCACAGAGTCAGACACAACTGAAATGACTGAACAATAACTGACTTTATCCTGCCAATCAGCTCCTACCTGGGGCCCAGGTTTCACCTTCATAGTGCTGCTGCTGTAAATATGGGAAAATCTCCTTGTCTTTGGCCTTCTTAGGTACATTCTTAATCATGCTATAGCGGGATGAAAGGGTATGTATAATTTCGTTACTTTTGGAGCAGAATTCTAAATTATTTTCCAGAATGGTTAGAGCAACTCATAGTTCACTGGTGGTACTTTAGTGCTCCTGTTTTTCAACATTTACCATGTTTACCTTTTTCCATCTTTGTCAATCTGATGGGTATAAGGTGATGTTTTCATTTACATTTCAGAGTTGCTTTAATTTACATTTCTCTCACCATTAATTATTTGGAGCAGTCTTTCACAAAGTGGTTGATAGCTTTTATTTCTCCTTTTGAAAACTGCCCATATGTATCTTCTGACCACCTACCTATTAGTCAATAGCCCTTGTTTGTAGGGAATTTGTGTAAATTCTTTATGTATTTCAGATATTAGACTTTTATCAGAGAGAGCAAAAACAAAAGTCTTTCCCACCCCAATTCAACTACTTTTCATCTCATTCTAGCTGCATTGTTATTGTTCATGAAACAGCTTTCCAGCTTAGAATAATTAAAATTGTCCATTTTCTCTTTTAAGATTACCTTTCTCCCTTAATTACTTAGTGTTTCTTCTCCTAGCCATAGGTGATTAAAGTACTTCCTTCAACTCGACTTTAATTTTTAATATGATCTTTTATATTCAGGTTATATGTAGATTTGGAACGTTTTGTGGTTTATGTGCTAAAATAGTGATCAAAGTCTAATTTTTGCCAGACTGAAATTCCCCAGTAGTTTTCAATTTCCCCAGTAGTTTTTGTTGACTAGGGATACCTTTATCCCAATAGTTGTGTCCTAAAATCTTACATGGTTTGCTCCTGCATCTTGCTTACCTAGTCTGTTCTATTGAGTAACTTCTCTCTTTCTTAACCAGTACCAGATGCTTTTTGGTGGTTACTGTTTGGTAGGATATCTTTAGGTGATTTCACCTGGTGGGATAGGGTTAGGGAGGGGGGAAAGTCCATTCCAGACATGGTGAATGGAATAAATAAAAGCTAAGGGAGGGATAATGAAGGCTGCTCTTTAGATTGGCTGCAATGGAAATGGAAAAGAACAGAGAGATGTCAGAGATTTTGTGGACATAGCTTTGGTGGGAGTTGGCAGAAATGTCAAGGATAACTCCAAAGTTTTCCTCTCCTATGGCAAACCTTCAGCAGAGAACTGTGTCAGGAAGAAGGCTAGGTTTAGAAAGGAAAATCACAGCTTTAATTCTGGACAAGGTGGGTTAGAAGTGGATGTCAATCCAGCTGGAGGTATCCAGGGGTTAGATCGAAATGAGAAGGGAAATTCTGAGGTGAAGTTGGCTGGAGGGCTACACTTGCTACAAGTGAACAAAATCTGAATTTTAGTTTCTGTCATGCTTTTGGGGATGTGTTGGTGTGGTGGTACCCTCTTGGCCCTCCTTGCCTCACCCCACACAGAAGCCTCCCCACTCATTCCATGAGCAAACGTGAGCTTGTAAATAAATCTTGCATACAGGGGTATCTTTGTAAGGGTCTGCAGCATGACAGAGAATGGATTGGAACAACAACTAGAGAGGCCTTGTGCCTGGGTCACATCCTTAGAGATAGTCTAGGAGGGAAGGGCTTGTCTTTCGGGATTAATTTCCTTATCATTATTATTCCTGATATGGAGGTCATCTCTAATTGTGCCTGATCTATATCTTGCCATTGCACCAGGATGGCTTCAGAGGAGAGAGTGAGGCTGGTGACTTTACAGAGCCCTCCCTCACCTAAATCCAATGCACTTGCAAGTCATGACACCACCTTCCTGATGTCCTGGTCCTTTTCAAGAACAAAGGACAAACAACAACAATTCCTGATATAATTATGCTTGTGGAGCAACACTTGGGTCCCCTGTCACTCATGGGCTCTCAGAAAGCTACCCCACAGCTGGAGGTACTTTGAGGATTGGCATCAACTCAACACTGTAGTTCAGGAACTTCCATATTTGAATTTACATTGACAAGGACAAAGGACACATTAGTTCATAGAAGAAGACATCGATTCAAGTAGCCTAGAAAATTAAAGTTTAGAAATTAAAGTCAAGAAAAGATTCTTCCATGAATACATGAGTGTCCTCTCCCTCACATTATCATGCCCCTGGTTGAGGAAAGTATGCACATAGAGAACATATGCGATTAGGGAATGTACTTAGAGGCCACACATGTAGGGAACACAGGAGGCTAGGCTACAAGTGTGAAGAAGCTCCCACACCAGGCACACCTATGACTAGGTACATTAATGGAAGCCATACATGTAGGGAGAGACATAAGCCCAGGGTGTGTGCGTGGCTAGGACAACTTATGCATCTGGTACCATGGAGCTGCTCATGCCCTCTGGCGCTGTTGTTACTTGCTCTTTGCTGGACATCATGTTCTCTGGACATACCAGCTTGTCTCGTGTTTGCTGACCTTCTCTTTTCTATAGTCTTCCAGGCTTCACATACTCAGCCTCTTTAGGACCCTTTGCTGCTCTCTGCTTCCATCTCTGGGGGTGCAGTGGTTATTCAGCTTCTTCCTGGCAAGGGAGGGCTAACACTCTTTTAGTGCTAGTGGCCACCATCTGTAGCCAGCAGGTTCCCTGGCTTAAGTTGACCATATTCTTTCTACTGCCCTTCTCCTGACTCACACTCACAGTCCCTGGTCTTAGTCAGTTCTCTGACTTTAGAAAATATCTTTCAATTCTTGTCAAATCCTTGATTGTCAGTTTTCTTCCTCAAGCCCATTTCAGAGACTCTATCTAGCAAAAACAAACAGGTGCTTTGTGGTGTCTTAGGCAATGAGATTTCTCCCAGTATTCATGATGCTCCTTGATTGACATGAAGGTTTAACAAAGTAAAAGCCAAAAGGGCTAAGTGAAGCTAGGGGCAACCTGATCTATTACATTATCGATAAGAAACAGTGGATAGAGTGCCAGGCATGGAATCAGGAAGACCTGAGTTCAAATCTGGCCTCAGATACTTGACATTTACTAGCTGTGTAACCCTGGGCAAGTCACTTAACCCAGTTTGCCCCAGTTTCCTCATCTGTAAAATGAGCTGGGGAAGGAAATGTCAAACTACTCCAGTATCTCTGCCAAGAAAACCCCAAATTGGGTCACAAAGAGTCACATATGACTGAAAGTGACTGCCTAAACAGTAACAACAGCAACATGCAAAATGCCCTCAACTTGGACAGGACCCAGGTTACAAAAATATTCTGATTACTAGGTAATTGGAACCCTACCTTCATCTATCTGATACTTTTCAATTTTCCTTGGATTGGGAGAGAGGACATATTTTATTTGCTGAATGATTATATAGTAATATGGGTGAGTCCTTCAGGAAACCCTACTTTGATGCCTTGCTGTGGGCTACAAATGATCTTGGGTTCTTGAAGGCTATACCAGAAGGACACAAGCATGGGCAGATTATCCCTCTCTAGGAAGGCTTTGAATATGGTCCTGGCTGAGTGTCCTCTTGGAGAATTAGCCTAGCTATATACAGAGAGGCTGATCACTAGCGAGAGTCACTTGGTGATGAATTCTTTGGCCTTACTCACAAAACATAGATAAAATATGAAATGGCCCTCCATCCTGTGGTGGGTCCCTCTCGCTTCTGCCGTGATAGTGGTAGAATGGTGGAAGAGGATACATGTGTAGCATGCTAAGAATCACATAGTTTTAAAGCCTGCCTGTAAAACTTAACTTTGCTGGTGGTATTTGAAATGTGAGATCCTTATCTGATCACCAGTGTGCTTGCTGACTACTAGACAAATTGAATCCCATCCATTTCCTGTGGTCAAATGGAAAGAGAGGTGGATTTGCATCCAGAGGACTTGGACCAGAATCCTGAATCTCTCATGTGTTACCTACATGACCTTGGGCAAATCTCTTGGCCCGTCACTTCATCTATAAAATGATGGCATTGTATTAGGTGTTCCCTCAGGTACCTTCCAACCTTTAGTCTATGATTCCATGCCATTCTTGGTACAAAGGAAAGCACAAAGAAGAAGGAAGATTCAGTTAAATGGAAGATTGGCTCACAGATCCTCCTTGAAGAAGGAGATAAAGTAGGTGGCAGAATCTTTGTAATTGGATATAAGTGACTGGTTCATGGCTCCTCACACCAATGGATGGCCCAATGCCTTCACCCCTTCACCTATAACTCAGAGAATTTGACCAGGGAGCCCTGGGGCAGTAGGACAGAGGCCCAAGGAAGAGGTAGCTCAAAGGCAGAGGAGATGAGACATAGGGGCAGAGGAGGCTCTGTTCACAGAGAATAAGTTGACCATCTTCGCCAAAATTTTCCAGAGACATGTCTTCTCCTAGCCTTGATTCTATTTCCCACTATGAATGAGTGAATGAATGAACAAATGAACAAGTGAATCAATGAATGAATAACAAAGCATTTATTAAGCATCTATCATATGCTAGGCTCTCATTTCTGCACTTACAGAATTCAGAAATGAGAGAGACCTTGTATTCAAGTAGTTCATGTTCTAAAGGGGGAGGGGAACAAGCCAAATAGGAAAGTGATAAACCAAGAAAGGGGTTTTGTTTTGGCAAGTGACAAGAGATTCTAAGCCATAGGGCAATTGGTCATGATGTCCTTTCCAAAAGCAATCTTACTTTGATTACTGTTCTGACCATAAGAGATGGGAGGCAGCAGGGTGGGATGTATGGAAGGATACCCATGTGGTAGCAAGGCAGATAGCATGATGCCCTGGTAGGACCAGGTTTGCTGGTGAATAAATGTGTGGGATAGGAAGCATGGTCTGAGGCTAGCTAGATAGTGGGAGTTAGGTGAGTTTGTACTCACTTAAATCAACAAGAATGTAGTAACTATCCACTGTGCTAAGACCAGGGATACAAAGAAAGGCAAAAAAATGATCCCTATTCTGAAGGAGCTGATAGGGTAATGGTGAAGAAAACATGTAAACAACTATATACAAATAGGATGTATACATGGGAGCTCAGTTGTCCCAGGCAGAATTTCAGTGCTGAGTTGATCAAACTCCCCAGGGATGGAGGGCATGGTTTCTGGAGGTCCAGGCTACAGGGGGCAGTTCCACATGAGGAGCAGGGGGCCAGCAGCAGCACAGATATCAAGAGAGGTTTGTGGCTTCTGAAGACCAAAAAATGGCTTGTTCCCAAAGAATGAACTCCAATAGCAAAGTTTCAGAAATCTTATAAAGCCAGTGAAGACTTTTGAGGGTGAGGGCAGAAGGTTAAGGAGTCATTCCTAGGTGTCACCTCATACCAAATAAGCCCCACCATCACCACCTGCTCTACATGATCCTGTGGAATCTGACAATTAAGGGGTTTCCTGGGAGAACTGCTGAGAACAGAATGCCAGCAGGGTTCGTGCACAAAGGAGAAGACAGAGGAGCATGGTGGCCAAAGAATGTGGAAGTCTGAAACTCAGAGCTGCTTCCTAAGAAGGTCAGGAGGTCGGAAATGCCTGCCATGCTTGGCTCTGACCCTCTGCCTGTAGGGTCTTCCAAGAGAAGAATAAGCTAACTTGGGCACCAGTGGTAAGCAAGCAAACAGAAGTAATGTATTGTCAGGATTTCCTCACATGTTGTGCTCAGAGTATTTACCTGCAGGGAGTGTGTTCAAAGGACTTTGAAGCAAGAAGATTTCTGTCTAAATAGTTTTGCTACATAAGATGTGGGAATTTAGGGTTTTAGCTACAGAGGGTACTGTGTTCAGAGACATACCTACTGACACTTGGGCCGCAGCTGAATTTGTGTTCTGGGGTGTTGCTGCATCTCAACAGGTGCTCAGAGGGGTTTGCTGCTATGGATACTGCCTGTCTATACCTGTGCGTCACCTTTGAGGGCTCAGGGAGTAGAGTGCCAGAGGGGGCAGTAGCTACCTCCGCTCTCCTGTTATGTATTCTATATCACAGAATCTGTTTTTGCAGTAACTTTGCCATGATTTTATTTTTTTAACTTTAGTTGTTGTTGTTGTTCAGTTGTTTCAGTCATGTTCGACTCTTCGTGACCTGTGTGATTAAGGAAGAAAAATGTGGTTCGGATTCGCTCCTACAATAAGACACACTCCTAGAGAGAGAAGTGAAGGTATCTTTAATTAAGATTATAATATAGGTACAGAAAAGGTAGACTTACAACAACATACAATTAGCAATATGACTATAGTCAGGCTAAGAATACAAAGGACAGCAATAACATAAGAAAACATCACCAATTCGGGAAAGCACCAACACCTGAAGTCCAAGCTGGGAATTCCTAGGGTGCAGCTTCCAGGGTCCCGATTGGGAAAGTCCCAGGCAGAGAATCTTCTCCATGGGTGAGAATCCAAAGGTGGTTTTCCCAATTAGGATTTAAATAGGGCCTCTAATTAAGAAGGCCCCGTGCCAGAGGTGTCCATGATTCTAGTAGATGTTTTTACTTGCTCCAGGAACTGACCAAGTTCCTGGAGAGAGTAAAACATCTTAGAATATTAATTAACTTGATATGTTCTGATGAACTGGCCAGGTTCCCAGAGCACATCTCCTGATAACTGGCTAAATTCTCAGGTCAACGTAGATTACCACACTCTGGCTTACCTTATAGCCCAATGTTTAGAATCCTACAGAGAACATGAAAGATCTTTCCCTATAACATTTATCAATCATGACTGCATTTGAGATTTTCTAGGCAAAGATACTGGGGTGGTTTGCTATTTCCTTTTCCAGCTCATTTTGCAGATAAGGAAACTGAGGGAAGGATAGTTAAGTGACTTGCCTAAGGTCACACTACTAGTAAGTATCTGAGACCAGATCTGAACCTCTAAAAATGAGTCTTCCTGACTCCAGGCCCTGCCCTCTACTTACTAAGCCACCTAGCAAAGGGATATTTACTGAGAAGATATAGGAAGAAAGGAAGTACCCAGTCTCTTTCCAGTCCCTGGGGGCACACTCTAACCACCTTGAGCCCTGAAGAGAGAGGGCTGTAATTTACAGCAATTTCCAAACAGCATTTTCCTCTGCCAAGTTCACTTCAGAATGCTAGGATGAGCCCCCTACCCCTTCCTCTAGGCAGCCTTCCATCCTCTTCTACGACAGCTCCAGAAGGTGTCTCAGGACTTCACACCTCACTGGGATTGGCTACCCAAAATATCTGCCATTGACTCTGGCTTCCTGATCTCAGACTCACTCTCCCAAACATTTTCAAGCTCACAAGGTCAGAACCTGAACCTCCTCTAAAAGGAGAAAAGAACAAATGCAAAGAAGGAGGGGCAGAGCCCTGTCTACACTGGCCACATTTAGGGTGGCCTGGTATCTGGGGGGATAGGCAGCTAACAACAGGAAGCCATTACCATCACTGCTAGGATGTCCCTCAGAAACAATAAAACCATGAATTGAATGGTTCATGGTGGTTTTTCAGGGGAGAGAAGGCCTGAAGTTTCCATCCCATCAGGAGGAGCACAAGGGTTCATCTTCATTGCTTGCCACCAGGGTACAAAATAATTGGCCAATGATTTTACCCAAAGATTTCTGAGCTATAAGACATGGACAGGAGGGATGCAAAGACTGTAAATACTTTCAGAAAGGTGGTTTGTATTTTATTTTTTGAGGGCACAAGATAAATTTGAATTGTGAAAGGTTCTTCACTTGCTCCCTCTTTTTTAGTGGAAAAGAAAATGTTCCTTTTCCTAGAAGACTGCATAGTTATATAGACGGAATTATTTGGGTAAGTATATGGGTGGATACGCCAGCAAGTAGAAGGACCCCTGGTTTACTGATGGTGAACCTAGGACTGGGGCGAATTTGGAGAGTCCAAATGGACAAATCCCAACTCAGTGGCAGTCTTCTGAAGATGAACATTCTGGTCTGGAGAACAGAAGTTCCCAAAGTCACACAATTACTAAGTACCATAGAAAGGATGAGCCCAAGCCATTCTTTGACAATCCACTTAGCTAAGCTCAGAAAACGATGGGCCCAAATCTCTGCCTCTCCAAACTCCTTAGGATATCTCTTGGGAAATACACTTATAGTTAGATAGTCTTGGATAGTTATAGCCAAGAAGTCTCTTAAAGATCCTATATTCCCTATTATTCTACTTTATTGATAAGGAAACTAAAGCTCACAAAAGGAGAGGTAACTGGATCAAGGAAACATAGAGAGTTAGTAGCAGAGATAAGACTAGAATCCAGGCCTTTTGATATCTCATTTGGGACCTGCTCCCTAGCTCTTAAGGCCTTGGGCAACCAGAGAGAAAGGAGTGTCTACTGGCAGTAGGATACCTCAATTCTATACCACACACCATTATTCTCTCAGGTTATCTGGTCCAAACACTGTGGGGAGCAAGAATCTCTTCTGTGGTGGTCAGGACAGATAGTCATCCCTTCTCTGCTCAAAGACATCCAATTAATTACTCTTAGTGGATAATTCTATACATTAGACCTGAACACTGCAAAACCAGCTGAAATGTTCCACTATCTCTTCCCTTTGCAATGCCTTGGCCTCCTCCCTACACTTTGAGGAAGATACAGGCTTCCGTGATGGATGCCCTAACCTGTGACCAGGAATACCATCAGAATTCTACTTTTCCCGAGTCTGAGAGGATCATCTTAGATAATATGATCTGTGCTGGTGAACCTGATAAAATCCTATCTCTGACACTCAGTAGATATGTGACCTTGGGAATACCTCTTAACATCTCCAGACCTTGTCTGTAAAGTAAGGGGGTTGGACAGGATGCTGTCCTAAGTTGCTCTGTCTCTAAATCTCTAAGCCTGAGACCTCCCAGTGAGACAGTTCATTTCTGTACAGTTGATTATTAAGAAGCGGTTTTTTCCTCATATGAACCTAAAACTTGCTTCGCTGTAACTTCCTTCCAAAGGTCATCACTTTGTATTCCTTCCATATAATATCTACTCCCTCGGCCAGAACCAACCCAAAGAAAACACATTTATTCCAAAGTACAAAAATCACACACAATTTAATGAGATGGAAGCAATGCCATGTAAACCAGCCTCTTTCCCTCTCTCCTACTTTGTCCATTCATCATCTCCTGAAATACTCCAAGTGTCCACACAGAGCAGAACCATGGAACAGGAAGAGTTTCACCCTCACTGTATTATATCTTGCATGGGGGAAAACTGAAACTCATACAGAAGGACTTGACCAAGGTCACACCATCAGCCAGTGGTAGAGCAGAACCCCAGAAGCCAGGTGTCCTGACTCCTAGTCCAGGGCACTTTGCTCTGTACCCTGCAGCTTCTAGGGCACTCAGAGGGGCAGAGAAGGAGAGATACCTCAGGGAAGGAGGCATTTGAAGAAGGCAGCATGAGTCCAGGGTGATGAGGAGGATTAAGAAATAGTTCCACTGGTTTCCCAGCAGACATGGAGGCTGGTATTATGGCTGAAGGTGATGATGTGATGAAGAAAGACAAGGAGGAATTGGGCCAGAAGATCACTGGATGTGCTGATTGATCCAATTCACAAAGCCTGTGACACCAGTATAGACTCCAGGTCTATGTTGAACTCCACAGCCAATACCCCAACTCACTATTCCAGCCTGGAGCCAGGAGCCCTCCACCTTACAGACCAGGGGTCCCCCAGAGTCACCCTGGAAGACAAGAGAGAGTCTGTTAGGATGGCCCAAGGGACAGAGAATGCACAAGACAACAGGATTCCTAAGTTCAATCTAGAATCAGAGAAGGGAGCACAAGTAAGAGAAGGCACAGAGCTTCCCACCTGGCAGGAGTCCTTGCCAGGTTCACCAGCACAGATCATGTTATCTAAGATGATCCTCTCAGACTCGGGAATAGTAGAATTCTGATGATATTCCTGGTCACAGGTTATGGCGTCCATCACAGAAACCTGTACCTTCCTCAAAGTGTAGGGAGGAGGCAGAGGTACTGTAGAGGGAAGAGACAGTGGAACATTTCAGCTGGCTTAGAGTGGAGAACAGAACGGATCTGGGCACAGTGTCTTGCCCTGTGGGATGGGGGTTCAGTAGTCTCGAGGGCTAACATTTGTGCTTTGGGGGGGACTGATACCTGGATACCAGGATCTGCAGAGCAACATAGCCAAAGACAGACTGTCTTTTAGCATGGGACAGTCATTTAGAGCTGACAGATATTTTAGAGATCACCTTTCATTTTTTAAGGGAGGAAACTGAGGCCCTTTTGGGACCTCTTTTCCCCCTCTTTAGGAGAAATGACTTGTGTATAGTCACACAGGTAGTAAGCACCCAAGTTTGGATTAGTGCCTCTGATTCCAAATCCAGTGCTCTTTCTTCAAGACCATGAAGCTCCTCTCAAAAAAACCTAGTGCCTCTGCCCATAGATCTGAACATCAAGGCACAGGAGCCTGGGGGCAAGGGGCAAGAAGTCTAGGATACAGCATCTCTGCTGCATGTAGGGGAAAACCCAGAATATTCAAAATATTCTTCATTAACAAAGAAACAAGGGAAAAGTCGTCTCTATAGCCTTTTCTGCTCTCCTCACCACAGTCCTTGCAATGCCTAGTCTTGGCCTTGATGCCTGGGACATCCCAGAACACTACACCTCCCACCTACTCCCAGCCTCTCAGAGCTCACCTCCAGATTCAATGTCCCCCCAACCCGTGACCCAGCATTCCATGTCGGGGGTGAAGATCTGGGAGACTTCAGGGACTGTGATGGTTTGGATGGTCCTGGTGAACTGTACAGGGGACTGGAGTTTTAGCAGGGCAATATCAAAGCCCTCATGGGCAGCAGTATAGTTGGGGTGGATGATGACCTTTTCCAGAGGCAGCAGGTGATCATCCTCATATAGATTCTGTTGCCTCAATTGGATCATGTAATTTGAAGTGTAGTTTTTAGTACTGGAGAAAGAAGGAGAACAATATTCCTTAGAGGGGCTACATGACCCAAGAATCCTGAGACCCAATTGTACCCATCTGTGTCTTCTAGCTCTCAACCATGGAACTGGGCATCTGGAACTCCCATAGCCTCCCACCACCGTAACACAGAGAAGTTCCCTAGCTCTCCCTCTGCTAACTCTCCTTCTCTTTCCCCTGGATTTCCCATCTTATCATAGTAACAGTACCATACATCTGTTAGGCACTTTGCAGATGAAAAAGGGATTTTTTATCCAACAGCCCTCTGAGGAAGTCAGGATAGGGATTGGTATCCCCAATTTAGAAAACTGAGGCCCAGAGAGGGGAGGATACTCGTCCAAGGTCATTCAGTGAGTTAGTATATGGCACAGTCTGAACTACAATCCAGCTCCCCTTTCTCTGAGACCTGAGGCTCTCTCTGTCCCACCCCCGATTCATGCCCCCCTGCAACTCTGAGAGGGAGGAAGGTGACTCACCCAGTAAAGCAGTGGGCAGCAGTCAGGACCCAAATGGGGTGGATAAGAGAGGCCCCACAGTAATGTATCCAGAAATCATCAAAATTTTTCCTCAGACTGATCTGCCACGGCCATTCTCCCACCTGAGCATCATTGCCGCCAACAATCTTAACCTCGTTCCCATCTGAGCGGAGAGGCAAATTGAGTAAGCAAGAAGTGAGTGCTGTTAACCCAGTCCTTCCACCCAGGCCTCATGCATTGCCAGTGATCATCCCTGGCACTGAAACTCTCTGCCATGAACCAGTTGACAGCTGGGATGTCACCTATCTCCCATAATCAAAATAATGGTAGCTGACATTCCTTAAGCGCTTTGAGCCCTGCGTGCCCTTTCCATGAGTTCTAGCAATACATTATCTCATCTGATCCTTCCAACAACCCTATAGATTCAGGCATCACAAATGTTATTATTTTACAGATGAGGAAATTGAGACTCAAGAGGGTTAAGTGCCTAGGGCCACCCATTATCAGTGACAGGATTTAAAGTTAGATCTTTCTTGACCTCAAGTCCAACATTCTTTCCATTATATCTTCCTGCCAATCAATTAAGAAGTATTTATTAAGCACCTCCTATGTATTAGGCACTGTGCAGGATGTTAGGAACGCAAGTGCAAAGAATGGAACTAGCCCAACTTGCAATGAGCTCCCATTCGTCCCCTAGCAACTAGCTCTTCCCTAAGCCATCTACTCATCCCTAGGGAAGAGCTGAACCATTCTCCCCTGATTCCCAAGAGACATTCCCCATGAGGCCATCACAGGTCTGGGCACCAGAAACAAGAATTCCAAGGGAGAGGAGAGTTTGGATAGAGCCGTAACTTACCTTGAACAATAGGGGCTGAGTTTCCCAAGAGGGGAAGGGTCAAAAGCAGCAAGCAAAACATCTGGAGGGAGAGAAAGGGGAGAAGACTCAAGTCAACAGTACTCGGGCCCTGGGTTCCAGGATCTGGGATGGACCCTCCGATACAGCATCTCTGCACTAAGGGGCTGAAACCCAGGCTCTTTTGGCCCGACTGCCAAGGTCTGGCAGGGGAGCAGGATACTTACCATGACGAGGTTCTCCAGCTCAGTCTTCTCCCTCAGTCAGTTCCCTATTTAAATACCCAGGACCAGAAGTGGGAAATAGAGGAGAGCCCAAGGAACACTTAGCCCTCCTCCAAAGGCGCTGGGACGCCTGCTGAGAGGTCAAGTTACTGCCCAATTGGATTCCTGTATTTCTATTTTCTCCTATTCTATCCCCATCCCCCTCCTGCTCCTATGACCCTCACCCCAATTTCCCTGCCTGCTTCAAAGTCCCAGCTTCTGGGACAGACTGGGACTAAGCCAAAGGTGTTTATTCGTCCTGCTCAGATCTCCTCTAGCGCCTTGTTTTGCATTCATCTATATAATTTTGTGTAACATAATTGTCCATGAAAGCTATAACACAGTGGCCTTAAAATCAATAAGACCAATGCTCAAAATTGCCTTTGGCAAATACTCCCTGTGTGACCCTAGGCATGCCTGGGTAATTCCTCAGTGCAGCGCTCCAGGGAACTTTCCAAGACTACAAATTGTAGGACACGTTCCACTCTGTACTGGTGCAAGGAGTTGGCATATTTGGAGGTGTATGGATGAAATCAAAGATTCAGCCTTCCTCCTCCCCAAAAGATATAGACAAATATGTTTGCATGTTAGCCCCTACTTAAACTGTGAGCTCCATGAGGGCAAGGACCCTGTCTTATTTAAACATTTCATATTCCCTAGTGTCCAGCACAATGCCCTGCCCACAACAAGTACTTAATAAGGACTGAATGAGTGACTGATGAATAAGGTAATAAGATCACGGGATTTCAGAATTTAGTAAAGACCTTAGAAGTCATCTAGTCCACTGTCCTCATTTTATAGCTGGGGGAATTAGAGCCCAGAGAGGGAAGGGGATTTGCCCATGATCACACAACGTGGTCATCCAACATTTGAACCCAAGGGTTCTTGGTTCTCTATGCACTCTGTCTACTAAACCATATTGCCTCCTTAACTAATCCTGTCACTTCATAGGGCAGAAAATGGAGACCTAGAAGGTTTAATAGACCTATCCAATGTCACTTAGGAATGAAATAACCCATAGAATTTCTAGCAGATCTAACTCACTCTCCCAGTCCATCATGATTCTCATCGACTCTATGATGGTCCTTAAAGGAAAATGGCCATGTGTGCCCTGGCACAGTACATACTAAGCACTTAATGCTTTTTCATTCATTCTATCATACATGTGTGAGTTCCTTATTGGTTTCTGGCTTTCTGTACTCCACGTATGTATGGAATTTTTGCTTGTAATTTATTTTGCCACACTATTTGATTAAATGTCTTCCACTTTGGATTAATAGGTCCATTAGCTTTGTAAAAGCACATACATCAGTGGAGACTCCAGACCCAAAGTTTTGTGTGGACTCAAAGTTCAGAGGTATGCTAGAGCTAGCTCAGATCAGCTAGCAATAGGCTATAGAACTAATTATTAAATTTTCACTGCAAGCATTTACACCTCAGAAACGATTGTCTAGACTTAAGAAAATGATAGAGAAAATGTTAATAATGAAATTTTAAATTAAAGGTGTGTTATGTGCACCTTTTTTGAAGAGCTGGTTATTAAACATCAACCAGCACACCCCTGATGCTAACCCACAAAGTTCCTGGAATTTGTAGGACCTACGTGAAAGGGGACACTGGGTGTTGTTACACAGGTATTATTATCTTCAATTTGCAAATAAGGAAAATATTCATCTCAAAGGTCACAAAAGGGAAATCCTGTCATCCCAGTCTTTGAAAGGCTATCACCTTATGGAATGGCATCTCTTTCTGTTGTTTCAGTCCAATCCTGGCAGACCCTAGACCCTACAAAACTCTTCTGGGATATAAGACTTCTATTGTCTATCTCAGTCTGACTCTGTCTCTGTATTCAAAGTCTCATTTTCACATACAACAGGGATGCTTAATTTTTTCTGTGGCATGGACCGCTTTGGTATATTTATTCGGTTTATGGACTCTCATTTCAGAATGATATTTTTAAATGCATAAAACAAAATACATAGGATTACATTGAAATATAGTCTCTAGGCATAAAAAGTGCCATAATGTACAATACAGCTACAGGTCTGATAACTACAATAATTTCAAAGTAGTGATGAATATAAACAATATTTCCATATATCTCCAAAAACTATAATGTGATATAAAATATTTACGATTTCTAGTGGTGACAAAGTCACAAGTGTTAATACTATTGTGGTTTGTTGCCTATGTTCATAATTAAAGGAAATGACAAATGTAAATTAGAGGTTAGTGACAACAAAGACATAATTTTCCCATTCGAATTTATGGACCCCTTGAATCAATCCATAGATCCCTTGGGCAGTCTGTTGGACTCATGTTAAGAAGGAGGGGAAGGGGAGCAACTAGGTTGCACAGTGGATAGAACACCGGCCCTGGATTCAAGAGGACCTGAGTTCAAATACAGCCTCAGACACATAACGCTTACTAGCTGTGTGACCCTGGGCAAGTCACTTAACCTCATTGCCTAACCAAAAAAAAAAAAAAAAGAAGAAGTAGGAGAAGGAGGGGAGAAGCTCCCTCTCTAGAATGCCAAGTAGACACCTCAATACCAACCTACCTGCACCCAAACCCCACCCTCCATAGCCCACAATGCTTGAAAATCAAGCTTTGTTCATTTGTGGTAATACGTTGTGCCCAAGACACTCCATCTCTCTCCTGACTCCATGTATTTTCAGTAGCTGTCACCACCCCAACCCCAATACCTATAAAGCTCTCCCTCCTCATTTTTGCCTCCTGGCTTCCCTGGATTCCTTCAAGCCTCAGCTAAAATCTCATCTGCAAGATCTCTTTCCCAATCTCCCATAATGCTAGTGCTTTCCCTCTGAGACAACTTCTAACTTATTCTGGATACATCTTGTTCATACTTAGCTGTTTGCCTGTTGTCTTCCCCATTAGATCATGGGCTCCTAGAGAATAGGAACTGTTTTTCCTTTTCTGTATATCCTCAGGCCTTAGTATATTGTCTGGCAAATAGTAATATTTGAGGATCGGAGGGAATCCAGGAGTTAAGAAGCCCTGATGGCATTCTGGGAGAGGAGAAGAGTGAGAGAAGAGGAGAGGAGAGAAGTGGAGAAGAGAGAAGAGAGAGGAGAAGAGAGGAGACAAAAGGAGAGAGGAGGACAAAGGACAGGAGAGGAGAGGAGATAAGAGAAGAGGAGAAAAGTGGAGAAGAGAATAGAAAAGAAAAAAGGAGAGGACAGGAGGAGAGAGAAGAGGAGAAAAGAGAATAAGAGAGAAGAGGACAGGAGATGAGAGAAGAGAAGAAAATGGAGATGAGAACAGAAAAGAGGAAAGGAGAGGACAGGAGAGAGAGGAGGAGAGAGAAGAGAGGAGTAATGGAGAGGAGAGGAAAGGAGAAGAGAGGAGAGGAGGAGAGAAGAGAGAATGAGGGAGGAAAAGAGAGGAGAGGAAGAATGGAGAGGAGAGAAGAGAGAATGAGAAAGGAGAAGAGAGGAGAGGAGGAATGAGGAGATTGAAAATCATAAACACTTGTTGATTTTGATGACTCTTCTATACAAACCCTACTCCGAGGGGAAGAGAGTGAGCACTGTCTGCCTCTTTGCCTGTTTTAGTCTATCTGCCTTTCTGCCTATTCTGCTTTTCTGCCACCACTGGTCCACTCTTCTATCTGCTTGCATCGCAGCAGCTCCCAGCTCATCCTGGGAACTTTTAGCTGTTTAGCTCCTGCCTCCAGACAGGAAGCTGCACTACAGAAAAGGCAACTTGTAGGTACAATTTGTTGGGACTTCAAAGAGGACACATGGAATCATAGATTTAATGCCATAAGGACTCATGGGATCACAGACATTGAGCTAGAAGCAACCTCAAAGTCCAACAAGTACAGCCCCTTTATTTCACATATGATGACACTGAAGCCAAGAAAGGTTAAGTAACTTGCCCACGGTCACACAGATAGTAAGCGGAAGAACAAAGATTCAAATTGAGGTCCTCTGGCTCCAAATCATAGATTGTAGAGTTGAAAGAGACAGGAGCGGTCCACGGCTCTTTCTGCTGTGCCAAGCTGCTTCCCTTAGCTGATTTTCAAATGAGTATCCAGTTGGAGTCTGCCAGAATGATACCCAAGCATGGGGAGGAATAGGTCCCTTTAAAGTAATTCTGATGACAGGCAAAGATATCCAGCATGGATCCTGCAGCTGGCTCATGGGGAAAGGCAAGGGTAGGCTCATTTGGGAAGGATGGATGAGATATCGCAGCCCTGCAACTGACTCTAAGGTTGGGAAAGTGACACCAGGGTCTTACAAGGGCTATCAGAGACCCACAGCAAGCAAGGTGTCCCTGACACTTGTCATGACTTGCCTGGGCACTAGGGTCTATGTTGAAGCACATTTCCGCCTTATGGAAGTGGGTATCAAAATATCACTATTAAGTAAACTCTAGTAGGTCTATTGCCGCCAAAATCAAATATAACATCCTCTATTTGATTTTTAAAGCTCTTCATGACCCGGGCCCTTCCTGCCTTTACAGTCTTTTTACACCTTATTCCCCTTCCCTTATTCCATGTTTCTGTTACATTGATGTCCTTAATGTTTCTTTTTTTCTCCCTCCCTCTCCACCCTGAACTAGAGAAGGCCACCATTTGACTACCCTTGATGTTTCTTTGGAGTTTATTGAATGGGGAAAAAGGAGGCAAGGAGAAGATGACATGGTCAGACCTATACTTTAGGAAGAATTTCACAGGTAAGTGGAGGGTAGACTGGAGTGAAGAAAGGTTTTAGTTTGAGAGACCAACCAGAACGCTATTGCAATAGTCCAGACATAAAGCTGGTGAATCACTGGACCAGGATGGTAGCAGTGGAAGAGGAGAAAAGGAGAAATATACAAGAGAGACAGGAACCCCAAACTTATTACAGTGTATACTGTCTTTCCTGCTTATATTAACTTCAATTTTGCTTTGGTTGAAATGTTTCCACTTCTGGATTACCCAGTGTTAAACAGAAGCCTACATGACGTATACATTTATTTCTTTAGCCACATAGAAGAGGACACAGCAGACCAGACTTCCTAGTTCCTGACAGCTTCTCCCTGAGATTCTCTGATGCAATCTATTCAAGTCCTATATCTCTATATCAACCTCTCCTCTGCTCTTCTCCTCTCCTCTTCTCCTCTCTCCTCTCCTGTCTTCTCCTCTCCTCTTCATTCCTCCTGTCCACTCCTCTCATTTCTCTTCTCTTTTTCTCTCCTCTCCTCTCCTCTTCTCTCCCTCTCTAATTCTCTCCTTTCCTATCTTCTCTCCTCTCTCCTCTTCTCCTTTGCTCTCTCCTTCTCTCCTCTTTCCACTCCACTCCTCCTCTCATCTCATCTCATCTCTCTCTTCTTTTTTCTCTCCTCTCCTGTCTCTCTGCTCCTCTCCTATCCTCTCTTGTTCTTTCCTCTCCTCTCTCCTCTCTTTTTCTCTCCTCTCCTCTCTGCTTCTCTCCTCTCCTGTCCTCTCTTGTACTCTCTTCTCTTCTCTCCTCCTCTCCTTTTCTCTTTTCTTCTCCTGTTTTCTTCTCCTTTCCACTCTAACTCTCCTCTCTTTTTCTCTCTTCTCCACTTCTCTCCTCTTCTCTCCTGTCTTCTCTGTCCTCTCCTCTCTTTATCTCTACTTCTCTCCCAAAATGCCAACAAGGCTTCTCAACTCCTGGCTTCCTTCCAACCCTCAGAACTTGCCAGAGTTAATAAGGAGGAAGTGGTTAGAACTCTGTTCAGACACTCCTGGACCTTCCTTAATCCTCCTCCCTTCTCAATTACACATGAAATATAGTGGAAGCTGAATGCAATCCCTTGATCTGGTTTCAGACAAGAGCCATATCCTGTCTCAAGTCATACAGAAAATGAAAGTTGGAGCTGGGATGAGAACCCAGCTCTCCTAGCTCCCAGACCAGAGCTCTGCTTTAGAAAAAAAGCATCCAGTGCCTGGTTTCCAGAGCAGGGGTCACCAGAAGCTTCTTTTTCCCAGGGGCATTTTGGGATTCAGATGGATGGGGTGGGAGGAATAGAGATCAGTCCCAGACTATAACTTCCTATGATGTCTAGATTCAAATACAAATTTCTCTATTTAGCATTTAAAGCCAACACTAGGTTCTCAACCTGGTTCCAACTTAACTTTCCATTCTTTTAAAACATTGCCCCCCTTCACTCACTCTTCAGTCTGGCCAAATGGCCTTCTTGCTTCCTCTTACACACAACCCTCCAGCTCTGTGACTTTGCATAGATCTTTCCCCATGACTAGCATGCCCTCCCTCTTCACCTCTGCTTCTTAGAACTAATAGTTACCCTCAAATTTCAATTCAAATGCCACCTCCTGCAAAAGATCATTACTGTTCCCTACCAACCACTGGTATCTCACCCTCCAAAATGGCCTTATATTTATTTTATAGATATTGTAAAAGCAAAAAATTTTGGATTTTTCCAAAAATCAACAAATCCAAACTTATTTTGGATATATTTATGTAGGATCTTAGATTTGGAAACAATCTAATCCAAAGGTTCTAAATTTTTTTTGTCTCTTTGTCTGGTAAAGCCTATGGACTCCTCAGAATGCTTTGAAATACATAAAATAAAATATATAGGATTAAAAAGGAAACTAATTAGGAACACTAATGCATTGTTGGCAGAGTTGTGAAATGATCCAACCATTTTGGAGAGCAATTTGGAACTATGCCCAAAGAGCTATAAAAATGTGCATACCCTTTGACCCAGCAACAGCACTTCTAGGGCTATGTCCCAAAAAGATCATACAAAAGGGAAAAGGACCCACATGTACAAAAATATTCATAGCAGCTCTTTTTGTGGTGGCAAAGAATTGGAAACTGAGAGGATGCGCATCAACTGGGGAATGGCTGAGCAAGTTGTGGTATATGAATGTGATGGAATACTATTGTGCTATAAGAAATGATGAACAGGCTGACTTCAGAAAAATCTGGAAATACTCGTACGGTCTGATGCTGAGCGAAGTGAGCAGAACCAAGAGAATGTTGTACACAATAACAGCCATATTGTGCAATGACTAATAGTGATAAACTTAACTCTTCCCAACAATAAAAATATCTAAGACATTTCCAGAGGCCTTGTAATGGAAAATGCTATCCACATCCAAAGAAAGAACTATGAAAGTTGAATTGCTATCTTTTTCTCTTCTGTTGAGTTTTGTTTCCTCTTTCTGATGGTTCCTCCTATTGGTTTTAATTTTTACTTACAACATTACTAATGTGAAAATACGTTTAATAGGAATGTAAATGTATAGCCTATATCAGATTGTGTGCCATCTTGGGGAGGGTGGTGGGAAGGAAGGGGGAGAAAAATTTTAAACTCAAAAGCATATGGAAGTGATTGTTGAAAAATCAAAATAAATTAATAAAAAAAATAAACAAAAAAAAAGGAAACCAATTACACTGAAATAGTTATCCAAAAAAATTTTTTTAAGTTCACAGGCTTGGGGTTTAGAACCCCTGACCTAATCCAACACTTCCTTTTTACAAAGGAAGAAACTGAGGCTGATGTGAGTTTAAGTAAGTTGCCCAAGCTCACACAAATAGTAAGCAAGCACCAGAGGTGAGATTTGAACCCAGGTTCTCTGCTATTAAAGCCAATTGCTTTTCAAGGGCACCATGCTACCTCCCTTGTTTTCATGTGGTTTCCCCTGTAAAATGGAAACTCTTTCAGGGTAGGGGCTATTCCATGTATGTGTTTATATCCCCCAGGGCAGGGGTGGGGAACCTGTGGCCTCAAGGCCACATGTGGCCCCCTAGTTTCTAAGTGTGGCCCTTTGAATGAATCCAAACTTCACAGAAGTCCCCTTAATAAAAGGATTTGTTCTGTAAAACTTGGCCTAAGTCAAAAGGCCACTCTTGAGGACCTAGAGGGCTATGTGGGCTGCTGGTTCCCCACCCCTGCCCTAGGGCCTGTCATAGCATCTAGTAGGCAAGCAAGTAAAAAACTTTTTGATTGATATGAATGAAGTAATACAGCATGCTGGGCAAAATGGTTGTGACTTGATGACATGCAAGAAACACTTCGGAATCTGCCTTGGCTCTGAGCCTACAAGCAAAATCTAGAACAAAAAAAACATGGGGCCAATTCAATTCTATAAACTTCCATTAAGCATTCCCTATATGCAGAGAACTACTGAACTGATCAATGAACAGGGACGTGAGTTTAGGTAAAGCACTATTCTTGCCCTGAGGGAGCTTCCAGTCTAATAGGAGTCTTAATCCTCAGCTGCCTATTCTTCCCAGAACTCCCAGTCAGGGAAGGCTCTCTTTCTTCAGACCCTCTCACAATGTTCTCCACAGTTCCCAAGGAACCTAGGAATTCAACACACTTCAACCGTGTGCCAAATTTCTAGTCCCCCTAGGAATTGTAACCCTTCCTCTTTTGGTCTCATTTGCTCAATCAAGGAAGAAGAGGTGGAGGGAAAAGGTGAAGGAAGGAGAGGTGGCTGCTTCCAACAATAACAGAGCTAAAGTGGGAGGGGGAAGTCAAGGTCCCAAGGGAACCAAATGAAACTGAGCTATCAGTGAGAGTACAGAACCTGAGAGTTCTAGCAAAACTCATTCATGGACGTACTCGTGGGGAAAGGACTTTTCCCCAGACAGGTAAAGGGAGTAGAAGAAGGGGAAGTTCTGTGATAGGGAGGCCAGTGGAGGCTGGTGGGGAGCCAAAGGAGCAAGCTAGATCCTTGTGGCCTTCCAAAGGCTTGGTCTGGCTTGGTCCTAATGACTTATAATATGGGGTCTTTCTATAAGAGATGGGACCTCCCATTCCCAGCCAGTAGCTTGCAACTAATCTTCCCCTGCCTCTCCTCCGGAAACTCTGAAGAATCTATGTGAGTTGAGGAAGGGGGAGGACTTTGGAGACAAGAGCCACAGGTTTCTGTTCAGGGTTGCTGGTAGCAACAAAACTTGGGTGCCCTTTCTGCAGCCCTGCTCCTTTCAGTGTACTATAGCACCAAGAGGGAACCCAGGGCAATAGGGGCTTCTCATACCTGTTATGTTTGGGTGGTAGGTTGGGAGAGGGAGGAAGAGTTAGGATCTTTGGTGTGGTGGTTTGGAAGTCATGGAATAAAATCCATTAAACCCATTGCTTCAGAGCAGGACCCACAGTAGATCCTGGTCCTCTCATCTCTGCTCCCTCTCCCCCTCCACATGCTACTATCTTTACTGTTCTGGGGTCTTCTCCTCTTAGGGGAAAAAGGTAAATAAGACTCCAATCAGTTAGGTTAACTCTCAAGGTCTAAGTCCTTGTTCTGAAAGGATATAGGTCTTGCTCTTCTGTTCATAGGAGTGGGCTTCACATCTGGAACCCAGATGTCCTGCCTCATCCATTCCCATATCACCTAACCCTGCCTCCAATCCCCTAAACACCTGAGCTCCAGTCCCAATACCTAGGAACTATCCCAGATACTCTTCTTCTCCTAAACCCTGGGATT
This sequence comes from Vombatus ursinus, assembly GCF_900497805.2. NCBI lineage: Eukaryota > Metazoa > Chordata > Mammalia > Diprotodontia > Vombatidae > Vombatus > Vombatus ursinus. Next base: position 35,482,950 of record NW_020954548.1, on the reverse strand, counting down.
TTTCCCAGGACCATGGGTAGTGTTAGGGGGAGTGGGAGTGGAAGGGGGAAGGTAGCCCCATAGGGAGTCCAGAATCCAGGAGAGAGTGGATTAAGAAAAGGAAAAAAGTGTTCAGGCAGACCTTTCCTATGTCAGTCTTTGCTGGGGGAGGGAAGAGAATGGGAGGAGGTGGAGAAATCAAATCACTCTCATTGTTTCCTGGTTTTATGCTTTTCTAAGCATGTTGGACTTCTCAATCAGAAGACTTGGGTTTGGGTCCTGGTTTTGCCACCAACTAGTTTGTGTAACCCTGAACATATTCATTCCCCTCTCTGGGGCTCAGTATCCTTGAGTAACATAAGGTGATTAGAACAGATGCTAGCCTTAACATTCTGTGTTTTACATCCACTGTCTCATTTGTGAAGTAGGCAAGACAATGATTCTATTTGACAGATTAAAAATTGAGTTACAGAATATGGACATGACTTATCAAAGGGCATACCATGAATCAGGAACCCAGGGTTCCTGACTTCAAGCCCTGAGGTGGGTCCTCTTCGAAGGAAAGGATAGACAGGATGGTAGAGAGGGATCAGGGGAGCGGGTGGCCTCGTGGGCCACTCTCACGGCTGCTCATGTTTGTTGGCAGCAAAGGGCATGTCCCCAGAGCCTCGTATTGTGGAGGGCTGGGCTGCCCAGAGGGCGCAGTGGCCATGGCAGGTGAGCATCCAGGAGCAAGGCCAGCACGTGTGTGGTGGCTCCTTCATCAGCCACCAGTGGGTACTGACTGCTGCCCACTGTGCGTCCAGGTGAGTTGCCCCTTTACCAAGCAGAGTGGGCAGGGCAAGGGAGGGGAGGGACATGAGCTGCTGGTCCCTAGCAGGAATAGCTCTTCCCTAGATAAAGTTATCACTGAATAGGAGGGATGGGAATGACATTATAGAATAATAAAATGTCGGGACTGAGAGGGACATTAGGTAGCATCAAATCCAACCCTCTCATTTTACATCAGGGAATTTGAGGGCCACAGGTCAGTGACTTGCTCAAGATCACACATACCTACAAGTATTCCATTCCATCTCTTCTTGCCTTGAAACAAAAAAGGGGAAATCCTGTTCCCCATTATAGACATGCACAATTCCTACTAGAGTTACCAGGAGCCAAGTACAGTGAGGATTAGAGCTAAAAAGGCACCTTAGCCATCCAACACTCTCATTTATAGAAAAGGGAACTGAGAACCAGAAAAGTGAAGGGACCTGTCCAAGGTCATACAAGTAGTCAGTATCACAGCTGGAATTTGAAACCAGATCATCTGGCTCCAAGTCCAGTATTCTTCACATTGTGCTGGCAAGCACAGCAGAACTTACAAATCCAAGGGAGTGTTGTTCCTTTGGGCTACTGACTGAATGTGGTTCTGGGTCCTACTAGATGGTGTCCCAGCCCAGGAGACAGGTCATCTGCATTCTTGTCCTGGCTCTGCCAGTGACCCACTGTGTGACCCCGAGCGCGTTATTGTCCTATCTGGGTCTCAGTCTCCCCATCTGTAAAGTGAATGGGTGGGATTTGGTGATATCTTTGGTGCCCTCTAGCCCTGAGATTCTCTGAATCTTCTCCTTGAAAATGCCCTGAGTGAGCAGCATTGTAAGAATCCACCTGTTGCCTCCCATGGTGACCACTGACAAGAGGTCATGCCTCCTTTAGGAGGGGAAGTTTATGATCCGTTTGTTATACCATCATCATCATAATTATAATCCCTTACATTGACAAGAGCATTTGAAGGCACTCAAAGTGCTTTCCTCAGCAACCTATAAGGTAGCTAACATAAGTGTTATCTAGCCCCATTTTATGGGTTACAGAAACTGAAGCTCAGAAAGGGCAGGGGACTTGCATAAGGTCACAAAGCAAATAAATATCAGGGCTGCGACTTAACCTCAGACCTTGTGACTGCAGACCTGTGCTTTTTTTGGCCTACTGACTATTTCCTGACCTTGTTACTCTCCCCTGACAGCTCCCTGAAACCCCAGGACCTGCAGATCCAACTGGGGGAGCAGTTCCTCTATACCAAGACCCGCTATTCCATCTTAGTTCCTGTGAGTCAGATAATACTGCACCCTCATTACGATGGGGATGCCCTTCATGGAAAAGACATTGCATTGTTGAAGATCAGACGACCTGTGCCCTTCTCCAAATTCATCCTGCCCATCACCCTGGCCCCACCTGGGACTCAGGTCCCACCGAAGACCCGGTGCTGGGTGACCGGCTGGGGGGATATCAGGGAAAACAGTGAGATAGAGGGAGGTGGGGGCTGTGGTTGGAGGGATCCATTCAAACCCTTAGACATAGTACAGGACTCCCCCTGCCCTGCCCCCTATATACACTCCCACATAAGATGCGATATGAGCAGCAGCAGGAAAGCCTTCCTTAGATTCCCCAAAGGAAGACCTCTTCCTCCTAGACCTGGCATAGCGATTACAGTTCTATCATTAGCTTCAATACTTTGGGTTAAGATCATCTATTTAAGTTTAACCTCCCTGGAAGAAGGAATTGGTATAACAGTAGCAATCTTCGGTACCCTAGTATGAGTTCATTGGTCCCCTAGAAACAACAGAGAGAAAAGATGAGGGATAATTATGAAACTCAGGCACTCTAAAATCAAGACCTGAGAGAGAAATAAAACACAGGGAAGTAGAAGGTCATCATCACAGCTCCTGGGCTGGCTCTGTGCCCCTACTCCAGCATGAGCTCCATCATGCCAGCTATCCCACATGCTGGTCACAGAGGACCTCTGCATCGTAAGCCCATGCTCCACATCTCCTGCCCTTGCCCACAGTGTCCCTGCCTCAGTCCTATCCACTGCAGGAGACAGACATATACATCATGGACACACAGATGTGCTGAGTCCTCTATGATCCAGAGCCCATTGGGAATGAGATGCTGTGTGCTGGCTATCCTCAGGAGCGTAAGACCTTCTGCAATGTGAGTCATCCCAAATACCTCTTCACCAGAAAGCTCAGCTCTCATCTCAGACTACTTATAATGGACCCAGGGGTCCTGGGTTGTTATGGTGTTTCCAGCTCTCTGAGGTCTGGGGACAGAGGCAACATCTCTAGGGGGCCCCTGGAGTCCATAGGACCACAGACCACAGAATCTGAATGGATCCCTCATTTTCTGGTGGGCTGTGCAGTATGACTGAGGCCAAGAGAGGGGAAAGGATACATCCAAGGTCACACAAAAACTTAGTGGGCCCAGTCAGACTCACACACAGGTCTTTTTATTCCTAGTCCAGAGGTCTAGTCACTTCACCACAATCCCTCTAACCTTATAATGAATGATGATGAATTAATATCTGCCTAATCTCATTCAAGCCGGTTTGTAATACCTCCACTTATATGATGCTTTAACATTTATAGGGCTCCTCCCTCACAACAGTCCTCTGAAGTTGATTGAAAGTCTATCCCTTTTTGCAGATAAGAAAACCTATGCATAAATCCCTTCCTAGCATTGTGGGTGGATTGGTTTGGAAATCAGGAGATGTGGGCTTTAATCCAGATTCTGCCACTAATTTGCTTCGGGATTAAGAAAAACAGGATCCCAGTCCAAGAAGGGGAACCAGCTAGACTGCAGACCCACTTGACATTTGGGCTATCTTCTCTATCTTGCCTAACTTGACCTCTCCTCATTGACCCCTAGAGCCTTTAGAGTGGGGTACAATCTTCTCTCCCTGGTGTAATAACACCAGTCCTGGTCTAGATGCCCCCTCCTTCTCCTTAGCTCATCTGATGATAGAGAATAAGAATGTCTTTTTTTTTTATTTTAATTAGCACTTAAGGGAAATAAGATAAATCCAAACTAATCTATTGTCAGGGAAGCCAGGACGACTGAACTGTGGAAGGAGGAAGGCAGTAGCTGCTACTAACAATCTTTTGCCCCCCCTGAGACTACATGCAGAAGCAGATAAGAAAAAGGAGAGACCAGTCTTTAGGCTGGTGTTTCTAAACTGGTATTATGCCACAGCTATTAAAATGACTGCGTGGGAAGATGGGAGTGTGAAATACGAGGATCTTGAGTCCTTTTTTTATTCTCTTGGATCCTGGCAGCCAGAGACTCCAAACACTGGAATGAAGCACAGAACTGATGAATTATAGAACACATAAATCTTATTCTAAGAGATCTCTTCTCTGTCCAAAATCACAGGGACAGCTTTCTGGGATAGAATCCCTCCCATGCAGCTCGCATCTAACCCAATCCCTTGCACACAAACAAATGCCTTCTTGCCCTGAATGCAAATCAATGCCTATCTTTCTAGCTATACCTGCAACCCAACTCCTGGTTCTGCTCCCACGGAAAGCTACCGCCTTCCTGGTCCCTCCCACCAGGGTCTGCCTTCTAAGGACCAGAAGTCGCAAACATTTTTCAAGACTCTATTCCCTTGTGGGAAACATTCCTTACATATCTTTCCCAGGAGAACGATTCACTGTGGTCCGCACAAGCTTACAATAGCCTGTGTACGTGCCAAACCAGTCCTACTCTCTTACTCAGTCGGACCTAGATACAATTCTTGCAACACTCAGGAAAGTGCCTTCTCTTCGGGGTGACAGCAGGAAGCCCATTCCTCTATCTGAGCCTTGTTTCCTTCTATAGATTATCTCTGCCCTGTCCGTCTCACAAAGGGGTTTGGAGCAGGGTTTTGCAAACTGCGAATGCTGTTCCTATCTCCTTCCTTCTCCTAGGGTGACTCTGGAGGCCTTCTTGTCAGTCAACTTAGAAATAGGAGATGGGTCCGGGTGGGTGTGGTGAGCTTCATCAGGAGCTGCACTGAGCCCCTGCTTCCAGGTGTACACTCCAGGGTTTCCTCCTATGTCCCCTGGATCCGTCAGTATGGACCTCTTCCCTGAGATTCAGCGTGACTTCCCCCTGAGCCCCGGTGACCTCAGAATCAAGACACGGTTTTCCGGTTGCTGGTCTTCCTGAGAACTGGATGAAGCAGGAGAAAGGAAAAGGGACAGGGCAAATGGACTGTTGACGGAGTGGGTGAGGAGACTGTGGGCCCACTGTCTTCTACAAAGTGATCTGCATAGAAACCTCCTTCTCGGTCAGTTCAATCAGCCATCTACAGCCAGGTGTTTCCTCAATGCTCCCAATGGTGACTATGAACCTCATTCAAATGGAAACTCCGGAACTAGTCACCCTTGGGCTCCCTCCTCAAACCCAGGGCCCTCCGCCTGGGGGATTGGAGTGTCAGGATGAGAAGAGCAAGAGGGCAGAAATGAGTAGGCACAGAAGGTAGACAAGTAGGCTGGACATATTCTTTCAACAAGTCCTCCCTTAATCCTTCCTTTGTGCCTAGCCTTGTGTTTTGCTACTGAGAAAGAACTAACTTCTTCACTGGGCATTCTTCTTGATAGTAGATACAAGGGGACCCTCAGAATCATGTTGTCAGACTGGAGCCTGAGAGACAGCTAGGCAGCATAGTAGATAGAACACAATTTGTGGAAATGGGAGGACTTGAATTCAAAGCCCACCTCAGACAATTACTTTCTGTGTGATCCCGGGCACAAGGCAGATAGGTGGCACAATGAATAGAGTATCAGTCCTGAAGTCAGGAAGCCTCATCTTCCTGAGTTCAAATCTGGCCTCAGACGCTTACTAGCTATGTGACACCCAGACAAGTCACTTAACCCTGTTTGCCTCAGTTTCATCACCTATAAAATGAGCTAGAGAAGGAAATGACAAATCACTTCAGTATCTTTATTTTTTTTTTTATTTTTAGGCAATTGGGATTAAGTGACTTGCCCAGAGTCACAGAGCTGGTAAGTGTCAAGTGTTTGGTTCGAGGCCGGATTTGAACTCAGGTCCTCCTGACTTCAGGGCCGGTGCTCTATACACTGCTCCAGTATCTTTACCAAGAAAACCTCAAATGGAGTTTTAAAGAGTCAGATGTGACTGAAATGACTGAATAACAACAAACAACAACAATGACCCTGGGCAAGTTATTTAACATCTCTGTGCCTCAGTTTCCTCATCTGTAAAATCTGGCTAAACGCGATGGTCTTTAAGGTCCCTTCCAACTCCAAATCTATCTATGCCACCAGAACAAGGCTAGTTCTCATCTGCCCCCACTGAACCTTGCCTTCTGAGAAACAAGGACCCAATGCCTCTCCTCTGTGCCAATGCCAAGGGCTTTGATCCAATGGCAATTGCACAAACTCACACAAAAGGTCAGTCCAGCAAGGCATCCCGGATGCTAGAGTGGTGTCTGGAGGTGTCCCAGAACAAGAATCACACAGAGCCTTCACTTGGAACATATACTTTCTGGCATGCTGAGGAAACAGCTGTTGATCAGATTTCTAGCAAAAGCCAGTCCCTTTCCTGTTGCTAGATGACATAGTCTAATCACACAAGGGGCTGAGTCTTTACCCGGTCCCCAAAAGATGAGGAAGAATTGGTTAAAGCAGGGGCTGTGCAATGGATCGTCCACTTGGGGAAATAACCTAGTGAGTACCAGGGATTGTCAGGAGACTAGTTAGTCTGAAGGAGAGGATATAGGTGCAGAAAAGAAGGGAAGGGAAAGTTAGGGCACAATCTAGGGCTAGAATACAGTCAATCTGGAATTCCAGTTAACTTGGGGAGGGGGTTTGGGATAAATTTTATCTTGGTCCTTAAGTGCGGCCTTTTGACTGAGTCCAAGTTTTAGGAGATTTATTCTGTGAAGTTTGGATTCGGTCAAAGGGCGGCACTTGAGGACCTAGAGGGCCACATGTGGCCTCAAGGCCACCCTTGAGATAAAAGGTCATTAAATTCATTTATTTATTCAACAAGTATTTATTAAGCACTTGCTCTGTGCTGAGCTCTATGCTAGTTACAAGAGACACATAGACAAAAATGAAAAAGTTCCCGCCCTCAAGGAGCTTACATTCTATTACAGGTTGATGTTGTTGTTTGTCCTTCCTTCTGGAAGAGGACCATGACAACAGGAAGGTGATGCCATGACTTGCAAGTGAATTGGATTTAAGTGAGGGAGGGCTGCGCAAAGTTACCAGCCTCACCTTCTCCTTCAGAGCCACCTGGGCCCAGGGGCAAGATACAGAAAGTAAGAAACTGAATTGCCTGGCTCCCAACTGCAGGCCCAGGCTTTGAGTCTATAAATCAGCTGAACAGGGCCATGGCTAGGAAAAGCCCATGGAGACAAATGCCAGATCACTGAGTCACAGTTATTCCAGTGGGAGGGGTAGGATAACTAGTGTAAAGCTGCAGAAGATTTCCCTGACTATGGGTCTCCTCGCTAATCCTTATGTGGATGTCATTCCTGGAATAAAGGCTCAGGGTACTTTATCCAGGGTGGTGTTCCTCTTTCATGGCTACATGCTTCCAGACAGAATACTGGGGAATTCTCTCTCTGGAAAGAAGACTTATTTAGTTGCTACCAACCCCTAGTTTAGAAGGCCCTCTAACCCCAATGTATCAGAAGCAAGTTCAATTCAATTCAATTCAACAAACACTAATTAAACATTTCCTCTGTACAAGGCCCTTTCTTTAGGTGCTAGGAAATGCAAAGAAAAATAGGACAAAGACCATACTCTAATGGAGTTTACAGTCTAGAAAGGAGAAAAAGGCATTTCTACACATAGCTACAATACAAGGTCAGACTTTACATCAGGAATGTACAAACATAATGGTAAGTCATGAAGTGTCATTTCCCCTGGTGGTAATCAAGGAAGGCTTCCTGAAGGAGGTATTATTTGAAGAAAAAAATAAAAATAGAAAGTCTATGTCTTCCAGCCTTCCATAACCTCTCAGGGCCCTCTGGTAGCAGTATTTTCTACTTACAATCATAGGATCTTAGAATTTCAAAACTGGAAGGGAACTGAGAGGTCATCTAGTCCAAGCATATCTGACATCACTAATAAATAGCCATTCAATCTTGAAAACTTCCTATGCCAGAGAACTCACTACCTCGATGTCCTAGACTCAAGGGGCTAATTCCAAAGATTGAAGAGATAACCATTCTCCCCTACCCATTCTCCCATGTTTAACACTAAATGTCTCTAATGAATAGTTATATGATAAACTCTACTTCTACAATACTGAAAAATGAAAGCAAAAGCCAATCTGCAACCCACATGTATTCCAATGTGTTCTATTGAAGTGTGTATTTCAGCTAGTGGATTAAAGATGGACAACCAATGCAGGGAACATGAAAGCTTCCAGGATCCCCTCAGGTACTTGCTTCGAGGTGAGGGATGTAATCTGCTGCACCTGTTGAGTCCTCCACCAGCTATGCACTATGTAAGCATCATCGTCCATACAATTGTCACAGGATGAATTTTTGCTTACACAGAATTTGCTCACACAAAATTCCTGCTTACACAGAAAAAAAGCTACGCTTCTCCACAATTTATCAGTAAAAGATTATCTTCATGATTGACCTTGAATATTTGGGAACATAATCGCCCAGTGCATGTACAACTGAGCTAATGGCAGTCTCTTATGAATTCATGGTCTATCTTTAAGGCAACTTAGCTTTGGGATAAATTCAGTAACTTCATTGACCACAAGAACAGGTGGCTTTTATCTTAGGTGGAGGTCAAAGATAAGATTGGGCACTTTTTCAAAATTAGCCTAAGGATAACACACATTCAGCCACCTTAGGAGGCAGCTGCTATCTCAGTAAAGACAGGTTTGGGAACTGATAATTATTCTGAGAATGACCTTGGAAGAAACAGCTATCATCCCAGAGTAGGGGGAGTGAGGGAGCAGAACGTTCTGGAAAAAGTTACAAAAGAAAAAAATATTGAATGCTTAGTATGCAAGCTATGAGATTGTTAAGTGGTTATACTTAAAGAAAACTTAACCTGTAGGAAAAAACAAAAACAAAAAAATATATACTTGTTGTAAATGTTTCTTCTGCTTAATGTAATGTAAATGTTTCTTCTACTTAAATAGAAGAGTTTCCCAAAATAGGGAAAGTGTTCCTCCCTTTGCTGAATGGCTTTTCTCCTTAGGAATGTCTCCCTTTTGTTGACCAAAAATCTACCTCCCTATAATTTTCCATCCTTTTGCCACATTTGCTCCAGTTCTTCCTTCTGGTACCACGTCAAACATGTTTAATCACTTTTGACCCTTTAAATCCTTGAAGGCTGCTATATAACTCTAATTATAAGTTCTAATAACTCTGTTAGGTTCCAGGCTAAACATCCTCAGCTGATCAAATGTTGAGGCCATTTACCTTCCTAGGCTTCCTTCTTTAGAAATGTTCCTTCTTGCCAGTGTTCAATGTAGCAGCCAGAATGGAACACAGTACTCTAAATATGGTCTTCACAAGAAGAGGACTATGGGATTATCACCTCCCTTATGCTGGGGAACTAGAGTTTTATAAGGAATCCAGTTCCAGGCCTTAGGCCTCACCGAAACTTGTAGGTTTCCTGGGAATTTCAGCTCCATCTTAGGGTCAAAATTTCTTAGCTCCAAGTCTGTCTGTTTTAATAAATTTGTAAACAAGCAGGCAGTCAGGAAAGGAGGTAGAAAGATAGCCAGGGGGATGGAGCCAAGATGGCAGAGGGAAAGCAGTGACTTGCTTGAGCTCTCCCCCAAACCCCTCCAAATACCTATAAAAAATAGCTCTAAACAAATTCTAGAGCAGCAGAACCCACAAAAAGACAGAGGGGAACAAATTTCCAACCCAGGACAACCTGGATGGTTGATAGGAAAGGTCTGTTGTGCTGGACCGGGAGAGGAGCGCAGTTCAGCACGGGCTGGGGCCAGAGGAAACCTGAACAGGCCTCAGGGGACTAAATCACAGGAAGCTATGGCGGTTTCCAGACTTCTCAACCCACAAATGCCAAAGACAACTTAGAAAGTCAGTGGGAAAGTCCTGTCAGACCTGGGTTAGAGAGGAGCGAAGTCCAGCCCTGGTCCTAGCGCAGCCCCAGGGTGGTGGCTACAGTGGCAGCAGTTGTTTCTGGAGCTCTTGGCACACAGATGGCGGGGGGGATCAAGTGGTTGATCAGAAGGGGATTGTAGGGATCTCTTTGCTGGTGCTGGTGCTCTTGCTTTGCCTGTGCTTGGATTTGGGTCACAGTCCTGGGTGGTGGTCCTGGGAAGAGGAGGAGAGTTGGCATGGTGGAGCTTGTGGTAGTGGTGGAGAGGGAATCCTCCTCACAGTTCCAAGGCAGAAAACGGTGCTTGTGGTCACTCATAGACCAGAGCACAGGCCAGGAAAGGGGTAAACACCTCTCTTTTGATCATACCACCTTGGAAGAACTGAAAATTTATAGGTTCCTAGAAGTATCTCTGAAAACAGCTACACAAAACCCCTGAAGCTTGGGACAGTATATTCTCCACACTGGAAGCAGAACCCTACCTTAACAAAGAGATTAAAAGTCAAATAATTGGCTGAGAACATGAGCAAACAGCAAAAAAAAAAAATCTCAGACTACAGAATCTTACTTTGGCGAAAAAGAAGATCAAAACATACAACCAGAAGAAGACAACAAAGTCAAAGCTCCTACACCCAAAGCCTCCAAGAAAAAATATGATTTGGTCTCAGGCCATGGAAGAGCTCAAAAAGGATTTTGAGAAGCAAGTAAGAGAAGTAGAGGAAAAACTGGGAAGAGAAATGAGAGGGATGCAAGAAAATCATGAAAAACAAGTTAACAGCTTGCTAAAGGAGACCCAAAAAAATGCTGAAGAAAATAACACCCTAAAAAATAGACTAACTCAAATGGCAAAAGAGGTCCAAAAAACTGATGAGGAAAAGAATGCCTTAAAAAGTAGAATCAGCCAAATGGAAAAGGAGGTCCAAAAGCTCACTGAAGAAAATAATTCCTTAAAAATTAGAATGGAGCAAATGGAAGCTAATGATTCTATGAGAAATCAAGAAATTATAAAACAAAACCAAAAGAATGAAAAAATAGAAGAGCATGTGAAATATCTCATTGGAAAGACAACTAATCTGGAAAATAGATCCAGGAGAGATAATTTAAAAATGATTGTACTACCTGAAAACTATGATCACAAAAGGAATCTAGACATCATCTTTCAAGAAATTATCAAGGAAAACTGCCCTGATATTCCAGAACCATAGGGTAAAAGAGAAATGGAAAAAATCCATCAATCACCTCCTGAAAGAGATCTCCAAAGGAAAACTCCCAGGAATATTATAACCAAATTCCAGAGTTCCCAGGTCAAGGAGAAAATATTGCAAGCAGTCAGAAAGAAACAATTCAAGTACTGTGGAAACACAATCAGGATAACACAAGATTTAGCAGCTTTTACATTAAGGGATTGGAGGGCTCGGAATATGATTTTCTGGAGGGCAAAGGAGCTAGAATTAAAACCAAGGATCACCTACCCAGCAAAACTGAGTATAATTTTTCAGGGGGAAAAATGGAAATCCAATGAAATAGAGGACTTTCAAGCATTCTTGATGAAAAGAGCTGGATAGAAAATTTTACTTTCAAATATAAGACTCAAGGCAGCTAGGTGGCACAGTGGATAGAGTTAATGCCTTGGAGTCAGGAGGACCTGAGTTCAAATCTGGCCTCAGACACTTGATACTTACTAGCTGTGTGACCCTGGGCAAGTCACTTAACCCCAATTGCCCCAACAAAAAGCAACAAAAAAAAAATTAAGACTCAAGAGAAGCATGAAAAGGTAAACAGGAAAGAGAAATAATAAGGGCCTTATTAAAGTTGAACTGTTTACATTCCTACATGAAAAGATGATATTTGTAACTCATGAGACCTTTCTCAGTCCCAGAGTGGTTGGAGGGAATATACATATATATAGACAGAGGATACAGCATGAGTTGAATATGAAAGGATATCTAAAAAATAAAATTAAAGGGTGAGGGAGGATTATACTGGGAGAAGGAGAAAGGGAGAGGTAGAATGGGGTAAATTATCTCACTTAAAAGAGGTAAGAAAAAGCTTTTACAGTGGGAGGGAAGAGGGGGGAAGTGAGAGGGAATGAATGAATTTTATTCTCATTGGATTTGGCTTAAGGAGGGAATAACATACACACTCAGTTGGGTATGGAAATCTATCTTACCCTGCAGTAAAATAGGGAGAAGGGCATAAAAAGAGTAGAGATGATAGAAGGGAGGGCAGATTAGAGGAGGGGGTATTCAGAAGCAAATACTTTTGAGGAGGGATGGGGTCAAAGGAGAGAATAGAATAAATGGGGGGCGGGATAGGATGAAGGGAAATATAGTTAGTCTTTCACAACATGACTATTATGGAAGTGTTTTGCATGACTACACATGTATAACCTATATTGAATTGCTTGCCTTCTCAATGAGGGTAGATGGGGAGAGAGGAAGGGAGAGAATTTGGAACTCACAAGTTTTAAAAATGAATATTAAAAATTGTTTTTACATGCAACTGGAAAATAAGATATATAAGCAAAGGGGTATAGAAATCTATCCTGCCCTACAGGAAAATAGAAAGGGAAGGGTATAAGAGGGGAGGGGGTGATAGAAGGTAGGGCAGATTGGGGGAAGGAATATTTAGAGTGCACACTGTCTTGAGGTAGGGGGAGGGAAGAGATGGGGAGAAATTTTGGAACTCAAAATCTTGGGGAAGTAAATGTTGAAAACTAAAGATAAATAAATTTTAAAAAAAATAAAAGAAAGATAGCCAGGTAGCTAGACATATGGGGCAAATATGTGGGTAACATGCCAGCCAGATGGCAGCTGAACATACAGACAAGTGGACATACTGGCAGGCAGAGGGGCAAGCAGGTAGACTGGCAGACAGATGGACATGAGAACTGGCAGGCAGCCACAGAGACAGGCAGACAGGCAATCAACTAATCAGTCAAACAGACAGACAGTTATATATTTGGACTGTACAATGGACTGTCAGTCAGTTAACGAGTATTTATTAAGCACCTACTGTATGATAGCCACTGTGCTAAGCACTGGGAATACAAAGAAAAGAAAAAACACAGTCCCTGCTCTCAAGGAATTCAGACATACAAAACAGGGAGAAAAAATAAAGACCAATGGACAAACAGACATATAGACAGATAGACAGACAGGAAGATGGTCAAAATGGTGAGCAGAAAAATAGTTTTGTTCATGACTCCAAGTGCAGCTTTTCCGAGGGTTGGGTTTGTTTTGTAGCACGAGTCTTGACTTAACAATCTTAAAGACAGTTAAAAATTAAAGTGTCTCTAGAGTCTGCTTCCAGTTGTCAAGACTGAGTGTATGCTGAGTCCCAGTGTCCCACCTACAGAGAGATTCCAATTCTGAGAACACTGGTGAGAGAACTCTGTCAGCTACCTTCCAGTAGGTAGGGAATACCTATCAGGGTGAAGACCCAACAGGAGCGGCTCCATGAAAATCAAGGGCCCTGTAACTTGTGATATATGCACTGCTCTTCACATGTGTGCCCTGACCATGCATGTAACTTGCATGATTGCCCTTCTACACGCACACACTGGCCAAACATGTTCCCTACATATTTGCCTTTTCCCACTCATGATATACACATTTGTGGGAGAGCATGTGCCAGGTTAGTGGAAGAAGTTTTCCATTGCTATTTTTCTTACTTTACTATTTCATGAAAAGCCTTTGCTTTGCACTAATTGTATCTTCTGGCCAACTAATGAAGATAAATATATCAGTGGGGGTTCATGAGCTATGATTTTTTTTTCCAGTAGAATGAGAGGGTAAGGGTAGAGACAAGACGCCCAAACAAGGGAGAACATAATTAGACTGTCTGTCCTGCTGTCTTCATCCTGAGGCTGAGCCAGAGGGTCTCATTCCTCTTATCTAGGCCAAGTCAGGAGTGCCTCTCCCTGAGAACTAAGGGCTCAAGTGAAAGCCAGACTGAGATAGGGAACAGGATGCCTGGGTTTAGTAATAGGTTCAATTCCCAACCCTGGTTTGGGAAGCAAAAAGCCTAGGTTTGGTAACAGATTTGGCCTAGGGCCTGAGGGCAGGGTATCTGGGCTCTGGGTAAGCTTCATGTGGTGTGCTGGAAGGCAAGATGCCTAGATTCCCCGATAGGTTCATTTTGGGAGATAGAGAACATGATTTGCAAAGTGCTTTTCATACATTATGACATTTGATCTTTCCAACGATCCTGTAACACAGGTTTTATTTTCCCCCGTTTTACAACCGAAGAAACAGGCTCAGAAAGGTTAAAAGAGTAGCCCATGTTCACATACTAGTGTCAGAAAGTAGAAACCCACATCATCTCACTTCACTAATCTGACTCAGTCCTTCTTCCCCCTCTTCCCTTCCCTCTAAACAATTAGATCATAAGCTTTCTGAGACCAGGGTTTTTGTCACTTATTTTCATTGCATCAGCCTTAATCACCTCATCTGTACAAATGAAGGGATTAAGCCAGCTGATCTCCAAGGTCCCTTCCAGCGTTAAGAGTTCTGTGACTGATTATGCACCTCACTCCACACCTTACCCCAAGCTAGGCTATAACCTCCTCAGGGTAGGAATAGCATTTACTCATTTCTGCACTCCACGCACAGATCATAGGGTTCGAGATTTAGAGCTGGAAGGGAGCTAGAGGCCATGTACACAAACTCCCCAGTTTTATGGATGAGGAATTAAGGGCAAGAGAGAATAAGGGAATTGCTCAGGGTCACAAAGCTAGAAAATATCTAAAGCAAGATTTGAACCCAGGACTTCCTGACTCTTAAGTTCAGTGTTCTATCCGCGATGCCTCATCCTCCCACTACCATCATCAAATTTTATACAGGGTCCTGCACATAGGAGGTGCTAAATAAATACAGCATGTCCCAAAAGTCTAGGAGCAGTTTTAAGCTATAATCACTCAAAACAATAATAAACTTTAGTAGCTATTAGAACACAAAACTGCACTAAGACTTTTGGGACACTCTGTATTTGTCGACTTTAATTGAACTGATTTCCAGGAACATGCGTATTTCACTAACAAAATACCTAAAAGACCGAGAAAATCACCTGTGGCCAGAGCAAACTTCAAAAGTCTCTTTTCCCTGTTTCTCATACTCCTCTACCTCCTACCTTTCCTCCCTAAATGGGGAATATTTATGAAATATTTGACTGCTTCCCTAAATCTGTCTGAGAGAGAGCTGCAATTCCTCCAGGACAGAGTTCATGGCCCCAGGCACTCAATCAAGCCATCAACTAGAACTATTCATAGAATGTAGGTGCCATAAAGCAAACACCAGCCAAGGCTCCTCATACCCCAAGGCTCCCAATCTTCAATCTATCCCAGAAAACATGCCCCTTGCCTCCCATAGCCAATCCCCTAAGCATCCTGCCCGGCAGCAATGACCAACAGGAACTGTTCAGAGTTCCCACGCATCCGAAGCCACAGTTGACCCTGGCCCTGACTTAATAGGGACTTTGTACCGTATTCAGGACTCACCCTATGGCCTCCCCTCAAGTTGTTCCCCTTCTCCTACCTCCATGGTGAGCCATCAGATCTCAGTGGCTGATGTGGCCCAAAGCTAAGCGGTACCCACAGATGGAAGGCGGAGGACACAGCTGTGTCTCTTCTACGAACACGGACATTATGAACTTTGCTCAGGTTTTCCCATCAGCTATGGGACTCTAGAGCTAAGTCACCTCTGCCCCATTATTCAGGGCCTGAAATTAATATCCTAATTCTAAAAAATAGTAAGTCTCTCTCTTTATATCTCCTACCTAC
This sequence comes from Vombatus ursinus, assembly GCF_900497805.2. Classification (NCBI taxonomy): domain Eukaryota; kingdom Metazoa; phylum Chordata; class Mammalia; order Diprotodontia; family Vombatidae; genus Vombatus; species Vombatus ursinus. The sequence continues at coordinate 35,467,317 of NW_020954548.1, read as the reverse complement.
CTACCATTCTGGACTCTCCCCAAGAATCATCATGTTACATTGGATGGATCCCTGGGTAGGGCAGAGGGGAGGGGTACATTCAGAAATGAAGGTAATATAAAAGAGGGAAAGGAAGGGAATAAGCATTTATATAGAGCGTACTACATGCCAAGCACTATGCTAAGCGCTTTTTACAAATATCATCTTATTTGATCCTCACAACCCTGCAAGGTAGGTGCTATTAAAATCCTCATTTTACAGTTGAAGATACTGAGGCAGACAGAGGTGAAGTGACTTACCCAAGGTCACCCAGCTAATAAGTGTTTGAGGCTGGATTTGAACTCAGCACTCTATCCACTGTGTCGCCTAGCTGCCTTAAAAAAAAAAGACAAATGCAGTAACAAAAAAAATTTTTTAAAGACATAAATATTAATCAAAAAATAACAAAAAATATTAACCAAAAAAAAGAAGTTCTAAGAAAGGAGGAAAGGCACAGGGCACAGGGCCTGAGTAACACCTGGAAAAAGTGATATTGTCCAGGTTGGACTTTCAGTTGTCCAGTGCATTTCAGGCCTCATTGCCCACAGGCTCCTGGGTTCTTCTGGAGAAATCTCTCATCATACATTAAATGAAGCTTCTGGGAAAGTATCTGTGGCTGTGGCACATCAGAACGATGTAGAGAAGGCATTGTAGACCAGCTGGGAGGGAAAATGATTCAGCTCAATAAATACTTATTAAGCACTTTGCACAAAATTATGGACTGGGGCTATATACAAGACTGAAATGACATACTTTTCTCTTAAAGATCATATGGTCTAGTTGGTGCAGGAGGAAAGAGATGCTTTCATAAAATTCTCGTTTGATCCAATAACCCAGAGGCAGGTAGGGGGTGCAATGGACAGAGTACTGGAAGTGGAGTCAGGAAGACCTGAGTTCAAATCCTTCCTCAGACACTTATAGCTATGTTTCCCAGAGCAAAGTTCTTCCAGCCTTAGTTTTCTCATCTGAAAAATGGGGATAATAATAGCACCTACCCCATAGTTGTTGTGAGGATCAAAGGAGATAAGATACGTAAAGCACTTAGCAAACCTTCCAGTGCTGTACAAACAATAGAATCTATAAAACCTATGATACCTAGATCCTGAAGTCAGGCCAAGGATCTCAATTCCCATATCTGAGCTGAGTAAACATTGAGCCTCATCACCCTGGTCACTGTGAGCTAGCCTGACACCAGGGTTAAGTGACAGGTTGAAGTCCCTACATGGATCTAGGAGGCGGGGAGTCCTAGATTTGGTCCACTGGGGGAAGACAGAGGTAGGGTACTCGAATTCGGTGATACCTTCATGTAATAGGCAAGGAGGGAGGATGCCTGGACTCTCTGCTGAGTTCATTTGGGTAAGGGAGAACATGATGCTTTTCAGTTTATAAAATGATTTTCATACATTATCATATTTGGCCTTCACAATAACCCTGTAATAAAGTTATTATTTGGTCCCATTTTGCAGCTGAAGAATCTGAGGCTAATCAAGATTAAAAGATTTACCCAAGCTCAAGCAGTTAGTAAGTGTCAGAAGTAAGACCTGAAACCAAGTTATCTCACTTCACTAATCTGACTCAGCCTCCATCCCCCATTAGATTGCAAATTCCTTAAGAGTAGGCTCTGTGTCATGTGTCTTTGTTGCTCCAGACTGTGTCTTCATCTGTAAAAATGCAAGGTTTGGCCAGGTGATCTCTTAAAGGTCCCTTTCAGCTCTAACAATCTGCAATTCTAAGACCGTGCTCTTTATGGTTTGCTTGACTCCATCCCTTCAATCAGTGACTCAGTCAATCAACAAGCATATGCCAGATGACACCTTGCTAAGTGCTAGGCACACAAACACAAGCAAAAAGAAAGACAGTCCCTGCCCTCCTTTGCATTCTAATGGGGGGGAGAGGGAGGAGAACGCATAAAAGGGAACTAAAAAGAGGGAGAAGACATAGAAGCAAAGTCCAACAGATTCAGGAGAGGAATGCAAGATGGTTGGCGATGGCCCTTCCTCAAAATGGAGGTGCCACGAACTCAGCAATGAGAGAAGGGGCTAAAGGGGCAGAGGGATCTTCTGGGATGAGAAGGCAACTGAAGGCTGGCAAGGGCCAGAGAGTCAGAAGCAGAGCAGGGAAAGGGATGCTGGGTGGCTAGCCTCAATCTAGCAACAAGTATTTATTACTCAACTACAGTGAACTGTACTAGGTCCTAGAGATACAAGTACAAAGAATGAGACCATCCCTACTCACAAGGATTTATTTTCCAATGAGGGAAACAATAAGTACATATATAAATGTATACAACTTAAATATTAAGTGAATAAATACATATACATATATGCACATATATATGTGTATATATGTATTTATGTGTGTGTATATATAGACAGATACATACATACATACATACATACATACATACACACATACATACACACAGTAGCTAAACACAAGGTAGTATGGGAGGGAAGCTACATAACAGTTGGGATGCCCAGAAAAGGCATATACAGAAAATGGTAAGGAGGGGTGCAGTCCATGCATGGAGAACAGCCAATGCAGAGACACAGAGCCAGGAAATGGAGTGTCCTGTGTGTGAAGAATAGAGAGATCACAGTGTGGGAAGGGCAGTAGTGTCCAGTGAGGCTGAATATACATAGTTAGGGCCAAATTGTGTAGAGCGTTCAAAGCTAAAGAGGGGAATTTATATTTTATCCTAGAGGGATAGGAAGCAACTGGAATTGATTAAGGAATCACATGGTCAGATTTGTGCTTAAGGAAAATTACTCTGGAAGCAGGGAATAGTAGGATGGACTAGAATTAGGAGAGATTTGAGGCAGAAAAGCTAATTAGGCAGCAATAATCTAGGTGAGAGGTGAGGAGAATCTGAACTAAGGTAGTGGCTGGGTGCATGGAGAGAGAGATGTCATGAAGGTAGAAAAGGTAAGACTGGGTGACTGATTGGATTTGTGGGGTGAGGAAGAGTGAGGAATCCAGTATGGTGCTGAAACTACAAACTTTGGGATAATGGAAGGATGATGTGCTTTTAACAAAAATTTTTAAAAGTTTGGAAATGGTGGGGCATTCAGGGAGGGGAAATGAGTTTAGTTTTGGACATGTCAAATTGAAGATGTCTTTGGGACATCCAGTTTGAAATGAGTGATAGGCAACTGGTGATAGAGGACAGAAGCTCAGAGGAGAGACAAGGAGGAGAAAGAGAGAGAGAGACAGAGGGAAAGAGAGGGGGAAAGAGGGAGAGGGAGAGACAGAGAGAGAGACAGAGACAGAGAAAGAGAGAGGAGATGATGATTATGATGATGATGATGATGATGGAGATATACACATATGTATCAGTATATATGAGTATGTGTTGAGTGTGTGAATCATAAGCACAGAAATGATAGTTAATCCCAATGCAGCTGATGAGTCCCAGAGACAGAGAAGGAGTAGGAGAAAGGAGGGGAGGGGAGACAGACTAGAAAAGAGAGCCTTGGGGAACAGTCACACTTAGAAGACATATGGATGATTCAGCTAAGGAAACTGAGAATGAGAGGAAAACCAGGAGTGGTATCACTAAAACCCAAGGAGAGGGTATCTAGGAGCAGAGGATGGATGTGAGTGTCTAATGCAAGAGATAAGTGAAGAAGAATGAAAACTGAGGAAAAAAAGGGTCTTTATCGCCCCCTACTGGACTACAAGCTCCCAAGAGCAGGAATGAAGTTCAATCATTTCCATCCCTCATGCATAGTTCTTCTGGCCCCCAACCATTACCTAATCCTTTCAATTCCCTCAATTTTCCCCCTTTTGGATTATGGGGTAGAGGGCAGCCCACTCCCTCCATGGATCATTTATCTATAAGCCAAATCTATTGTGTTTTTCACAAATTCATAATCAGAATTACATGTCAGATTACAAATCAAGCTACTTAGAGGGCCCACAATGGACCAGTTTTGAGACAGGAGATTTACACGTCACCAAGATTACCAAACAAACTTAAATTTAAATGTAAACATCACGAAACAAAAGGTCAAAGCAATACAATAATTATCATCAATATTAACTAACATCAAATCTCCTTGTATCTTTGGTAACCCACTCCCAATGTCCAATCAGTCAGCATATTTTGAGTCCCAAATGTCTCATGTAGCTATCTGGTCCCTAGACATCTTCTCTCATACATTCTGAATAGACTTCATCCTCAGGACAGCTACAAAGGGGGGCTTTGTTTCTCTGGTTTCAAATGACTTGTAGAGGCTCCTAGGTAATTCTCCCCAAATCTGCCAGTAACAAGACAATACAATTTAGTGCACAAAAATCTACAGAAGTCTTTGCATATAGTAGGCATTGAATAAATGCATATTAAATTGAACCTATAACAGGATTCAGGGATACAACTGATTCTTTGACAGAAACCTTCCAAGACCTAGAGGTGAACTAGGACCGTGCACAGCCAAAAAGCCTCCCTTTCCCTCTCATCTCATTATGCCCTTACCACCAGCTCCTCTCATCGAGGACCCAGGAAAGGAGGTGCTATGTCTCACAATCCTGCCTCCCTGGACCTGACAGAATGCAACTAATGATAAGGATCAAACGGGACAGACTGCTGCCAGTTCTGAATCCAACAAGCAGTAGTGAAATGATCCTGGATCCTAGGTGATCCCAGTTCAATGAAGCAGTTACCATAGCCAGGCCTCCTGCTCTTCAGTCCCCCAACACTCAACCTATCAGAGAACACAGAACATCAGCTTCCTGTCCCTAGTCCCAAACCCTAAACCTATTAGGAAATCCAGCTATACATTCTCCTGAAGGTATTACAGAACTCAGGCACCTTCCTCCCCTGCCCAAACCCTACATTTCCCAAATATCCCAAGTATCTTGAGGCTCTGTGCCAACATTAACTTTTACTACACCTAGGAATCCTGCCTTCCTGCCTTCCCTCGGGGTACTTGTACTAATACAAGTTTTCGTGGCCTCATATGATCACAGGATCGTACACGTAGAGCTAGAAGTCTTTAGAGGATATTTAGTCACTCCTGGACTTTTACAAACGAGGAAACTGAGTCTCAGGAAAATTAAGTGATTTGCCCTAGGTTGTAAATGTCAGAGGTAGGATTCAAACCCATATCTTCTGAGTCCAGAGCCTATGTTGTTTTTTTTTTTTCCATAGTACACTGATTCAGTATCCTCATCCATAAAATAAGGAGGTGATTAGGTTTATAACATTGGGGGGCTGCTATCATTTATTACCAGATTCACCAAGTCAAAGAATCTCAGATTTGGAAAAGATCTCACAGGCCATCTAGTAAAAACATTACCTGACCAAGAATACTGGATTCTTTACCTGATTTCAGGAAGTCTATGAATTCAGATGGGAAAAAAAATACATCTTTATTTTTACAACTGATATTTAACATTTCCTTCCATTATTTAAAAACACTATTCTGAGAAGGGAATAGTAGGCTTTACCAGACCTCTAAGGGGGTCCATTAAACACACATACACATATCACATCACATGAAGGACCCCTATTCTATAACATACTCAACAAATGGTTATTCAGATTTTGAGACCTCCAGTGAAGAGGAACATATCATTTCCTGAAGCACTCTATTCTAGTTTTGGGTGGATAGCTCAAATTGCTAGAAAATTTTACATCAAACCTAAATTTGTTATTGTTGTTTTTCAGGTGTTTTAGTTGCGTCAGATTCTTCACGACCCCATATGGAGTGGCAAAAATACTAGAGTGGTTTGCTATTTCCTCCTCCAGCTCATTTTACTGATGAGGAAACTGAGGCAAACGGGGTTGAGTGATTTGCCCAAGGTCACAGCTAATAAGTGTCTGAGGCCAGATTTGGACTCGGGTCTAATTGACTCCAGGCCTGGTGCTCTATCCACTGCGCCACCTAGTGGCCAAAAACAACAAAAGGAAATTTGTTGTTCTTTACAATTCTATCCATTGTTCATAATTCTTCCCTCTGGGCCCAAACAGCATTAATCTGTCGATTGATCAATCAACACGCATTTATTTAGTGCCTAGCATTACATTAAGTCTTAGGTATACCGATATGTGAAAAAGTGGGACAGACTCTGTCCCATGAGGAGGAAAAGGTAGGGAAGAGGCAGTGGAGATATTAACAGAGAAATTGACAAGCCATTCTCTATGTAGATAGTTTAGTGACATGCAGACAGCACAAAATGATTGAAAAAACTCTCTTCATTTCTCCAGCCTCCCCTCCAGACACCCCACGCATACCTTAACTCCTCTGCCCAGGCTTTAGATCTTCATAGTATCCTGCCCATTCCATAGAAGTCTCCAGTATAATTTTCCTGACTGGCTCACCCCAAATCCCTCTTATTCCAAAAATTCAAGGATCTGAAGTGGCCAGTAAGGAGAGAAAGAGGGAAGGAAAGGTCCAGGAAGAAGATATCTTGGCTTTCTCTCCTAACACCGTCCTTCAGTTTTCTCTAAGAAATAGCCTTGACTTCCAGTTGAGGAGAAATAGCACCAGGGGCTCTGCTATCCAGGCCTTAAAATCTGACATGGAGATCATTCTTGAAAGGTAAGACATTTCCTGGGACCATCACGCATTTCCACAATTATCGAGAGAAAGCTGTAGCCAAAGGCCTGGGACACTCTTAGTTGCCATCATTAGGACCTGGGTGACGTACCAGGTTTGGAGCCATCCTCACCTCTGGAGCCAAGGAAAATAAAGGGGCCCTGGGAGGACCTGGCAGGGAAGTGAGGCCAGGAGAAAAGATGAAGAAAAAGAACAGTTGTGGAGATACTTATGGAAGACTGGGAGAGAAAGTGAGTACTTCACTGGTGAGAAGCCATGGGAATAATTCAGACCTCTAAGGACCCTTCCTTATAAACCTATGATCCTACGAATTTATGATGGGAGATGGTTACAGAGTAGAGAGAAGAGACTGGAGCCAGCTCCAGCACAGCACAGAGAAGGCTGCTCAGTGCTCAGCCAGTACAATGCAGGATCCAATCTTCATAGTAGGAAACAGCACAATAAACCCCAGGTAAATGTGGACAGGTACATCCAACTAACCAGCCCACCACTCCAATTTGGACTTAACAGTCATGAATGTGGCAGGCCAATGGACCCCAAGAGTTACCCTAAGAGACACAGACACAGAGAAATAGAAGAATCAGGGTTATGTTGGGGAAGACATTACAAACAAATTTGGACAAAAAGGACCACTGAACTGAAGTAGACCTCAGTTCAGAGGCCTAGAACTTGGACAGAGGTGGGCAGAGGTCTCCTCAGGACTCAAGAAGGGTTCATTACCAATAGGGCATGCTTAAACGGCCCCAGGGATAGAACCAGAAGGTGACATAGAGGGCTGACACTGGGGTATCAATGTCAGAGGACCAAGAGAATAGGAAATAGCATACTTGATAGGTCCCCTTGTGTCCCTGGAGGAAGCCAGGACACAGCCCACCCTTCCAACTGATATGTCTATTAGCTGGAAATATAGAGTTTTGATGATAATTTTACTCACAGACATCAGAATCTATGATAGGAACATGAACTTGCTGTAAATGGAAGGGAGGCTCTAAATCCACTATAGAAAGAAAGATGGGAGAGATGATACACTCTGGGTGTCTCTGGGTGCGGATCACGTCTAATATGCCTCTACCCATCCCTTCTTCCCTAAACCCTGAACAAGGGTGGACTCCACAGACAAAGTGCCCTTCCCTTTCTGTTTGTAATTAGCTACAGCACACCACTGTAAATGATCTGTCACAAGCTAAAGTCCCTTAGAAACACCATCTGACTTCAAGAGGAATAAAGAGGGTGTCCATACTGAAGACAGGCTGGAACTAGTGATATCACTTAAAAGAGACCAGTGCCTCTTTCTGCAAGGGATCATGGTCAAGACTTCCTACAAAGTCTGTTCTCTGCCCCATCCCTATCCCATCCCTATCTCAGGAGTGATCCTGTACCAGGAAGGTTTATGACCTTAAGGAGCCCAATATACCAGAGGCCTAGGTAAGCAGGAGTCCAATGTGACCTTGGTCATGCAAAGCTAGCAGTCAGATTGGCCCGTCTAGCTCAGACCTGCAAATGGGGGGGGGGGGGCCAAGAAGAGAAGAATGAGGCATGATAATGGGTGAGAAAGGTCACGGCCAGGAAGAGTGTACACATGGGGTATTCTCCCAGCATAGCAACAGTCATGATATGGTAAGGGCAGACCTAGCAATGGCAGAAGGGCCACGTGGTGATCCCCGGGATACTCTGTGTCCTCACCAGAAGTACGTCAGGACAAAATCCCCAGGCTCTGGAATTCAACAACTCTGAGTTCTATTAATTGATTCTACTTGACCTTCCCTCTTCATGACTTAGAGGAATGAAGGGATTGCTCACACTAAGAACAGACTCACACTGGTAGCATCACTCGAAAAATCTGTTGGGAGGACACAGCTCCCAGATACCTCAGAGGACAAACCAATACTTGGAATCATAGGAAGACTGAAGGAACGAAAAGAAATCATGTCCAGGATCCCCTGCTACAAAGTGTTCTCTCTGCCCCAACCCTTACCATCTCAGCACTGATCCCAAGCACCAAGAAAGTCTATGACCCAGTAGCTTTGATAAGATAAGGTGAATAGTCCCACTTCTTCCCCTTTCAATGCTCAGAACCCTCACACTTTCTGGTCCTCTACTATCCTAAGGGAAAGAGTCATTAATTTGCTCACCCCGAATGAAGGGTGGAGGTCTTCTTCACCCATATCAGAAAGAGTTAAGATCTGGGGCAGCTAGGTGGCATGATGGATAGTAGACCAGCCCTGGAGTTTAAATCCGGCTTCAGACACTTGACACTTACTAAGCTGTGTGACCATGGGCAAGTCATTTAACCTCAATTGCCTCACAAAAACAAAAAATAAACAATAAAAATAAGAGCTAAGATCCATTTGAATATTTAGTATCTAATTCTGTCTCCCCCTCAGAACTACTTATATTGTATTTGTGTATATAATGTTTAATAACCCTCCTATAAGCTCTTTAAGGAAAAGGACTGTTTTATAGGTGCTTTCTTAACCCCAGCACTATCCATCCCAATGCCTGACACAAAGTAGATACTTAACATAGGTTTGTTGAATTGAATGCAACAACCACATAATATGCATTTTTAAATCACAGACAAAGAAATAATGTCCTAATGGTGGAATCTCAGAGTGCAACCAGCAAGTAGGGAAAGAATTCTTGGGCATAGACTTTTCTTCCTCTCCCTGATACTGTTATCATTCCAGCCAACTTCTATAGACAACAGATAGTAGACCAGGAAGAGAACTGGCCTAGTATCAGGAAACCTGGGTTCTGGTATGGCTCTGCTGGTACCCTGCTACGTGACTTTGGATAAGTCACTTGTCCCTTTGCTGAGCCATCAGTGAAGCGGTAGCATTTTGGAAGATAGCATCTGTAAGGTCTAACACCTCTGACACATACTGGCTGTATGACCCTGGACTAGTCATTTAGCTTATCAGTGCCCTGGCTCTGATATCTATGGTTCTATGGTTCCCCTTATGTATTATGAAGGGTATTATGTAATACCCTTCCTGAGCTCAAGCGCCTACAGTAGCAATGGCACCTTATTGCCCAACATATTCCATCTAAATTCTCAGCCAAATCCTCTACTGCCAGGTTCTTACCTTTTTCACCCCTCCTTTCATTACTCCCAGACCTGGGTTCTGTGCAACGGAGACAATCCCATATCACTTCATTCCCACACAGCGTATTCATTCTCTTGTGTGCCTCTTTCACGTACCTAGCCTCCCCCTGGGATTCCTTACCTTCTCTTGCTTCTCCTCCCTGGTCCTGTCTAATATCCATGAATACCTTCTTCTACTTTTCCTCTTTTTCTCCAAAAACTCAAGATCTGCCCCCTCCTATAAAACTGACTTAAAACTCACCTGTTGGAGCCTTCCTTGACTTTAGGGGATCCTTTTGCCCTTTGCTCAGGACCTGGTATGGGGCCCTCAGCTTTCTGGAAATGCTGACCACATACCAACACTGTCCCCCTCCCATTAAATGCCAGTAGGTATAGGATAGGGCAGCCAGCTCCTCTGGAACCACCCAGTCTCCTCATCATTTCCTTCAACCTTGCCCTGGCCTGTAGCCTTACAGTAACAGTTCTTGGATATGTGGGTATGTTGGATCAGGCCAATGCTGGGTACATGAGCTAGATCCAAGGAGGAAGCATTACTGGTCTTTCCAGCTTCAACACGACAACCCATCCAGTGGGTGAGGGATATCACTTATACTGGGGACCTATGTGGATAACCTCAACAGACATTGTGACAGACTCCTCGTGGTCCTGCTAGAGCTGCTCCTCTCCCCAGTTTCACCTTGTAGGATGCAGGATCTTGGGAGCCGCAGAGAGAAAGGAACAGACGAACACATTCAGGACACAGAGGCAGCCGAGTGTGGGGAGAGGCCTCACGTGTCCAGCTCCATGCAGGCAGAGGGCACCAGGGTCCAGCAAGGTCATTTCCTCACAGGCAGGAGCTAAACCCAGAATGCAAGTTCCTAGAACCATTTCATTTTTGGTTTTGTATCCAGTGCCTAGCACAGGACTTGGTACACAGTAGGTGCTTAATAAAGTCTTATAAATTGATTGATTGAATGATTACATACACACCAGTAATCTAAGTCCGGAAAGAGAAGATTTATGATTGAACACACTACACAGAGGCCTGGAAAATACTAGGACTCAAAGTAAGAACCTCGTTTGGGAGGGCTCCTGGCCCTGATTTACTGATCATAATAGCTACGATAAGATTGAAAAGGCTAGACCAGAACCCTGGGCAGGATTGGGGGCGTGGAGGGAAAGCTACCTTAGAATTAATTAGTCTAGCATTGCCCAAGTCAGACACCAAGCAGAAAACTTTGTGTCTGTTGACACAGCTGTCCCCCATGTCAGGAATGTTCTCCTTCCTCATCGATACCTCTTGGCTTCCTTAGCTACCTTCAAGTCCCAGCTAAAATCCCACTTTCTAAAAGAAGCCTTTCCCAATCCCCCTTAATGCCAGTGACTTCCCTGAGCTGATTATCTCCAATTTATCCCGTATCTATTTTTGTACAAAATATTTTGCATGCTGTCTCCCCCATTAGACTATGAGGGTCCTTGAGATCACGACTGTTTGCAGAGTGTCTGGCACACAGCAGGCCCTTAACAGATGTCTAATAACAGCTTACTGACTGACTGCCAAAGAACTAGAAGCAATACGTGTCCATCTATTAGGGAATAGCTAAACAAACTGTGGTACCAGAATGTTATGTAACAGTACAATGCTGTAAGAAACAAATATGATGAATACAGAGAGACACAGTTGAGGACTTTTTCTAAGGATAATGTTTATTTTGATGTCCCCTCCCAAAGTAATCTCCCCACACTTTGAGACAATTATACATCATAACACATCTGTTAAACCCAACTCAGAATTTACATTGTTATCAATTAGTCATTCACATCTGTAAAGTTTGGGGGTTTTTTTAGGATTTACCTGTTGAAGTTCTGTTTCTGGGTTGATTTACATATCAAAGTCCTTAAAGAGGGCTTACTCCTGTAGAAATTCTTGTAACAGCTGTGGGGGTTCCAAATGCCCATTTTTAGAGGAAAGTATTAAATAGTATATGAAATTTAGCAGAAGAGTACGATAGGTCTTGGGATGATGTCCAATTTTCCTTAATTTTTTATATATCATATTGAAATTCTGTCTTTTCTCATCTGAGGTGAAAAACTCAAATTGCTGTTCTTTGAAGGTGAGTTTTTTCTACTTATTTACTTGTAGTCATGTTATTCCTGTAGCTCTATAATTAACAATAACAGATCTGTGTGAGTTGAATCTGGAATTGGTTATTGTCAGCATCCAATGGATTCTGGTGATATGCAGTCTGTCCCATATCCAATAATTTTGAAAATTTTTCTTATGCAATTTCTTTTCTTCATATATTTTGGAGAGTACAAATGAATGACTAGAAGACTCCATGGCCCCACTCTCCTAAGCATGTCAGCTGTTACACATTGCTGGGTAAGGTTAAACCTTAATTGCACACAGTTCTAGTTAGAACTGGTTGCAGAAGCTCTCCCACAAACTCGCTGATACAACAAAGTTAGAATTCTACCTTCCTCATCCTGAGTTGGCCTTCCTAGTTAATTTTTAGGAACTCTACTTTAGATGCTAATCCATGTTCCCTGACCCTATCACCTCACCAGCAATGTGACAACTGCCAAAGCAAGCACTTTGTCTGAAGACTCCATGTAAACCCAAGGCCCTAAAAGTGCCATGCCTTTGAGCAGAGCCCAAATCCTCTGCTTATCTGGGCTACCACCCAGCATGCTACCCTAGTGTGGCTTAAGATGGAGGGGATAAGGGAGCCAGCCCCCATGGGACTCTAGCCCTGGCTGAATGCTATCTACCCACACCCTTCTCTGCTGAACTTCACTGTATCATAAACCATTTTGACCCATCCAAATTTAATTTATTTGCCACACTCTACCCTAAATTTCCATGACAACAATGATTCTTGAATTACCTAAGCTCCATCCTTCTCTAATTCTGCAATCTATTTGTAAAGTTGTAAATGAGTCTCATAAGACAAGAGCAAATGTTCCCAATTTTCAAAAAAAGAGATGAGACCGGAGTCTGCAAGAACAGGACAGAGAGCTTGACTTTTTTTCTTAACAATATTCTAAAACACTATTAAAGAGATATTTCACAAGCACTGATAACAAAAAAAAGAGATTACTAAAAGCCAGCAATAGCTTTATCAAGAATAAAGAATGGAATCCTGCCAGCCTAAGCTCACTGCCTCTACTGAAGGTAATTAGACTGGTAGATCAGGGGAATGATGTAGATACAGTTTATTAGAATTGCTAGATCTGAACAAAGCATTTAGCAAAGGTTCTCACATTATCTCTGGGGACAAGATGGAGAGGCATGGACTATGTAACAGTACAGGTAAGTGGATCTGAACAGACCCAAAAAAATAGTCACCAATGGAGCATCAACTTGAAAGGGGATCTCCAGCAGACTGTCTCAGCCATCTGTCCTTGACCCTAAGCTCTTCCACATTTCATCAATAACTTGTAAGAAGACAAAGAAGGTATGTTTGTCAAATTTGTAGATGGCACAAAGCTCAGAAGAACAGCTAACCTGTTGGATGACAGATTTAGTTTACAAAAAGACCTTTGACAAGACAATATAATGGCTTAAGTCAAATAAGATGAAACTTCACATGGATCAAAATAAAGTTCCACACTTTGTTCAAAACCACCAATTTCTCAAGTAGAGAACAGGTAAGCATCGGTTCACACGCACACATACACAAATCTGAAGGTTCCAGTGAACCATAAGTCCAATAAGAGTTAGCACTCCAACAGCAGTCAAAAAAGCCAATGCTATACTAAGCTTCACTGACAAGATCAGTATCAATCCAGACAGTAAAAGTTCTGTTGCCCTCGGCTTTAAATGGATCATATCTGGAGTATTATGTTCAGTTTTAGGTGCCAGCATAGCTTTATCAAAGATAAAGAATAAAGTCTTGCCAGCCTAAGCACCTCTAATGAAGCCTGCCGCTAATGAAACAAGGAGATACAATAGGTTTTGAGGACATGTACAAGATGTGGCATATGCAGAAGAGGGCACCCAAGATGAAAAACTAAAGACGCCCAAAAGGATCTGTTGAAGTAACATGGTAATTATCAAGTATCTGAAGGCCTGTCAAGTGGAAGATGGATTAGATTTAATCAGATTGGCCTCAGGGGCAGAATCTGCAGAGATATTTACATTTGATGTCAGCAAAAACTTCTAGTTATGGATGTACAAAAGTAGTAGGGATTGCCTCTGAAGGTAATGAATGGGTTTTCTCTCACTAGAGGTCCCCAGAGGTTTTCATGGATATTGTAGCAAGAATTCTCAATCAAGTATGGGACTAATTTCTGAGATGCCAAACTCTTAGGCTCAGTGATTCTATGACTTCTGAGATTTAGGGTTCCTTATAGCTTTCAATCTCTTCCTTATCTCACGTCTCACCTGTTCTCTCCACAGAAAAATCACATGCCTTGGGAGAAAGCCTGGTTGACTCAGCATCTAAAAAATGCTTCAGAACATGTTATATCCAAGAACTAGATTAACAGAGCTAAAGATGGGACAGCCTACCCCCTCCAACTCTAAACCCCAGACCTCAGTTCTCACTGTAGACTCCAACTACCACCAACTCCTGTCTCCAGCAAAAACAACATGGTGGCTCCTTACAATTCCATAGTTACTCAGGATTTGACCATAACCCTATTATGCTTTTAGTCTTTTTCCTTTGGTCCTATGCTTGATACGTTCACATCCTGGACAGGTATTAATGATGTGGACTAATTGGTCTAAAAACAAGTATTTCTAAATTGAGAAACTGCTGACCATTCCAACACACTCACCACGATGCCATTTCCCTGTATTAGTGGAGGGATGCTTTCCTTATGTGCACTTCCCAAACCCAAGTCCAGGACTTATCAGGTGCCACTGCAAGCATGATATCCATTCATCAGTGAGCTAGGTAGCATGTCCAAGTTGAGTTCTACTGGTGTGGTTACCAAATCACCCACCTCCCAATTCCCAGGGCCACATCCTCCTAACTTCACCAACACATAACAGGAAGGACTGAACAATGGCAAAAGATTCTGATGCCGGGAGACAACTCATGTTTTAAAAAATGAGATCTCAAGGACTTTCCATTCTATCCAATGCAGGAATAAGGGTAAGGTAGGCAATGAAAAGAACAAAAATAGTGAATGGACAACAAATATACACATGTGCTTACAATACATATATGCACACAGCACATTCACACTCCTTTCCTCACTAGGAATAGTTTTCATAGCACTGGTTGATCAAAGAAGAGGTAAAAGGTAAAATCCCTTTCCGAGACTGTAGTTGGAAAAGTCTACAGAAGAAAAATGAAGTCAGTCAAGCCAAACTCAGAGCAACATGGAAAAATGTGACTTCCAGAAGCAGAGAAGCTAGACAGCGTCTTCTCTACCTTCTCAGGTCAGAGGGGCCCAGTGTTTCTATACACTAGGTACCCACTCCAGGAACTGAGCCAGTGAATACTCTTCCAAATCACAGTTTTTCAGCACTGACCTGAGAGAAAACAGAAAATCTCAAACCACCCTCTCCCTGAAGAAAGTAATAAGGAAGTGAGATGTCCCATTGGGCCAGGAAGACAGAAAGGTGCGCTCCTCAGGAAAAGGACCACAAGGTCTGAGTTTGGTCAAGCTTCAAGATAACTTCTGGCTAATGGAAGGCGTGAAGTGGGGAGGGATCAATAACTGAGATCAGAATTACTTATTAAATTAAACATCCTTTCTACCTGGCTCAAGGCCCAGTCCTCTCTTCTTGAACAGAAATAAAAAACTTTGTGAAGCCCTATATTTGTTACTCTTTAGTTCTCCAGTCCAACAGCTTTCTGTTTGGACCCTTTAAAAAGAAACTGTCCCTAATTCATCTCAGAGGACTTACCTGTCTATACTGTACAACCTGAGGAGGGGGCTCTGGGCACCCAAACCTGTCCCCTTAAGTACAACCCTCCTTTTCTTGGGACATCAGTTCCACCTGTGAAATGGCAAAAATCATATGCCCTCCCCTCTTAGAAGATAACTATTTACAAAAATAACAGTAAATACCTTACATGCCAAACATTAAGAAATATATGAGTATGTCTATGTCCTTTCTTTCTTGGCATACTAATAGCCCCTCCTCACTGTCAGACCTCTTCAGAGACATGCAGACTATCTGCATTATTCTCGTGAGAAAAAAAAATATTGGAATCACTCTCCTCATTAGCTCTGTTCCTCAGAGACAGATGTCACTGGAGGTAGGGAAGGAGGTATGGGATGATCACACCCGGGGGAGAGTCACTAACAATATCCATGTCACCCTGATGTCAATGACAAACAACAAATACAGGAATTCCTTGACAGTGGCTAAAGGCAAAGCAAATCTGATGTATCCAATCCATAGTTTCTTGGAGTAACTAAACTCCAGCTCAAGATATTACATTCCCATTTATTTCACATTTCTTGAGTTTCCTAAAAAGTAAAGGGAGGAGGTAAATAATTAATGTTTCCTCCATTTATTACTCAGATTAATCTATCACAAAATAAACCTTATTTCTCATAGGCACATGGCACAAGGCAAGGACCAAACACAATAAGACAAACATAGATCTTGCCCTTGAGGAGCTCATAATTACTTTATGGGGTTATAAACCCATTATATTTTTCTGAAACTTAACAAAAGTTACAAGTTGTCTGAAGATCTGTCATATTCAGAATATGCATAGGGTCAAAGTTTGGTGTGTACTCTTCGATGTGTCATAAGGCCAGACCAATGCCTGAAGGGTTTCCCACATTCTTTACATGAATAGGGCTTCTCCCCAGTGTGAATTCTCTGGTGTTGAGTAAGAGCTGAGCTTTGATTGAAAGCTCTGCCACATTCATTACACTCATAGGGTTTCTCTCCAGTATGAATTCTCTGATGTTGAATAAGGGAAGAAGTCTGATTGAAGGCTTTCCCACATTCTCTACAATGATAGGGTTTATCTCCAGTGTGAATTCTTTGATGCTGAATAAGGTCTGAGCTCCCCCTGAAGGCTTTCCCACATTCACTACATGAATAGGGTTTCTCTCCTGTATGAATTCTTTGATGTTTCCTAAGATCAGAACCACGGCCAAATGCTTTCCCACACTGAGTACATTTGTGGGGTTTCACTCCCATATGACATTTCTGATGTTTTCGAAGTTCTGAGTTCTGCTTAAAGGTTTTCTCACATTCATTACATTCAAAAGGTTTCTTGATAGTCTGATCTCTTTGATGTACACTAGAAGACGAATTCTGGCTAGAGTTCTGGTCATTTGTATTAGATATATGGGGTTTCTCTCCTCTATGTTGTATAACCAGGTCTGAGCTCATATGGCAACTACTCAGACTTTCACCATACTCATCACCATTGTCTCCTAACAGAGTTTTTTCAGAAGGGATGGTCACTAACATAATTCCATCCTGGGAAAGGGATCCATCTATTTTCTCCATTGTGTCTCCTTGCTTCTCATCTAAAGTGCCTTCACATTCATAGGCTTCTCCAATCTCGGTTCCCTTGGAAATATCCATTGGGAATCTTCCAGATATCCTCTCCTTTGACTCTACTTCTTCAGGAAGTTCCTGTTTTGGAAAGGACCACTTGATACTAGTCTCAAAATCTGAAATGATCAAGAGAAAACACAAATGTCATGTGTGCTGAGAGAAAGAAACCTCCTTAAAGGAATACCAACAAGGATTTGCATCTCCCCAGCCTGTTGCAGTTATTACAACTCTTTTAATAAGCAAGAAGTATGATTATCCTTATTTTTACATATTAGGAAACAGAATAAGAAAGGTGACAAGATCACAGATTTAGAGTGGGATGGGTCCCCAGAAGGCATCTATTCCAACCCTCTTTTATCGACTGGGGAAGGAGGGCTGCTGATAGAAGAGAGGGCAGATGGGGGAAAGTGGTAGTGAGAAGTAAAACACTATTGAAGAAGGACAGGATGAAAGGAGAGGGAATAGAATAAACAAGGGAAAGAGGACAGAGGGAAATATAGTCAGCACTCATAACTGTGAAAAAATTTTTGAAGCAAATTTCTCTAATAAAGGCCTCATTTCACAAATATATAAATAAGTCAAAATTATAAAAATAAGAACCATCCCCCAATTGATAAATGATCAAAAGATATGAATAGTCAGTTTTCAAATGAAATAATATCAAAGCTATCTATAGCCATATGAAAAAAATGCTCTAAATCACTACTGATTGGAGAAATACAAATTAAAACAACAAGGTACTACACCTCACAGTTATTAGATTGGCTAATAAGACAGAAAAGGAAAATGACAAATGGTGGAAGGGATGTGGGAAAATTGAGACACTAATGGACTGTTGGTGGAATTGTGAACCAATTCAACGATTACGTAGAGCAATTTGGAACTATGTCCAAAGGCCTATCAACTGGAGAATTGGCTAAACAAGTTGTGACATATGATTATGATGGAATACTACTGTGCTACAAGAAATGATAAGCAAGATGCTCTCAGAAAAATCTGGAAAGACTTACATGAACTGATGCAAAGTGAAATGAGTAGAACCAGGAGAACGTTGTACACAGTAACAGCAATACTGTAAGACGATTAACTATGAATGACTTAGCTATACTCAACAATACAATGATCTAAGACAACTCTGAAGGACTTATGATGAAAAATGCAATCCATACTCAAAGAAAAGAACTGATGGAGTCTGAATACAGATCAAAGCATGTTTTTGTTTACTTTATTTTTCTTGGGTTTGGGGGTTTTTTTTGGGGTCTGTTTTCTTTTACAACGTAACTAATAAGGAAACATTTTGCATCATTACACATATATAAGCTATATAAAATTGCTTGTCTTCTCAATGTGGGAGTGGAGAGGGAGGAAGATAATTTGGAACTCAAAATTTTAAAAACAAATGTTGCAAATTGTTTTTACATGTAATTGAGGGAAAATAAAATGCTTAATTAAAAAAAAAAGTAGGATGCAGGGAAATACACAGTAATCATAACTGTGAATGTGAATGGAATGAACTCACCCATAAAATGGAAGCAGACAGCAGAGTGTATTACATGATTTAGACAGAAAGGGTGATACCATAAGCAAATTAGGGGAGCAAGGACTAGCTTACCTGTCAGATCTATGGAGAAGGGAAGAATTTATGACAAAACAAGAGATAGAGAAGATATAAAATGCAAAGTTTTTATTACACTAATTTTTTAAAAGTTTGCAAAAAAAATAATTATGTAGCCAAGATTAAAAGGAAAGCAGAAAACTGGGGGTAAGGGCAGGTGTTACAACAAGTTTCTCTGATAAGGGCCTCATTTCTCAAATATATAGAGAACTGAGTCAAAAGAATACAAGTCATTCCCCAATTGATAAAAGGTCAAAGGATATGAACAGGCAGTTTTCAGAAAAAGAAATCAAAGCTATCTGTAGTCATGAAAAAATGTTATAAATTACTACTAAGTACAGAAATGGAAATTAAAACAACTCTGAGGTACCACTTCACACCTATCAGATTGGTTAATATAACAAAAGAGGAAAATGACAAATGTTGGAGGGGATATTGGAAAACTGGTACACTAATACACTGTTGGTAGAGTTGTGAACTGATCCAACCACTCTGGAGAGCAATTTGGAACTATGCCCAAAGGGTTATAAAACTGTACATATCCTTTGACCCAGCAATACCATTTTTAAGTCTGTACCCCAAAAAGATCAAAGAAAAAAGAAAAGGACCTATATGTACAAAAATATTTATAGCAGCTCTTCCGTGGTGGCAAAGAATTGGAAATCAAGAAGATGCCCATCAATTGGGGAATGGCTGAACAAGATGTAGTATGTAATTGTGATAGAAAACTATTGTACTATAAGAAAAGCAGAATAGTTTCATAAAAACCTGGAAAAACTTACATAAACTGATGCAAAGTGAAGTGAGCAGAAAAAGGAGAATATTGCACAGGAACAGCAATATTGTATGATGATCAACCGTGAATGGCTTAGCTATTCTCAGCAATACAATGCGCCAAAACTATTCCAAATGACTTATGATGAAAAACATTATGAAAAATGCCATGTCCAGAGAAATAACTGATGGAATCTAAATGCAGATGCTTTATCTTTACTTTATTTTTCTCCAGGGTTTTTTTTTGTCTGTTTTCTTTTACAACATGACTAACATGGAAATGTTCTGCATGACTACTTATGTATAACCTATATCAAATTGCTTGCCTTCTCAATGAGAGGGGAAACAAGGGAGGATGGGAGAGAATTTGGAACTCAAATTTTTTTTAAAAGAATGTAAAAAATTGTTTTTACATGTAAGTGGAAAAAAATTTAAATTACGGTAAAAAGGGGGGGGGGGGAGAATATGCCTGATTTCCTATAAATCTAATCAAAAGGGCTTTAAGTAAAGAAGGGAGAGAAAAAACTGTTCATTACCACCAAAAGAGAGACTCAGTGGTTAACTACCATGTAGAGAGGAGGAGAAATGCCCAGAATGTCACCCCCGCACTGGCTACACTCTCCTCCTGTAACAAGTAGGTGATGGTTTTGGTTCCAAGCTAGCTAAAGTAAGGACTGCCCTATCACAGTCACCCGAAATCCATTTAGCCCTTCCTTGAGTCCCCATCTCTGTCTGTCAGCATCTTATCTATCCTTCAAGGCTCAGCTCAAATACTTTCTCCGCCATGATGCCTCACCTGATTCCATGCTCTGGAGATCATCTCTCCCTCCTCTGAACTCCCACAGCACTTGGTTTATACTCTTCCAAGCCACAGAACATGGACTAGCAGATGTGGGAGAGGCCAGATGACTAAGGGTCATCTAGTACAATTTCTTTCTGAAATAATGCAATCCCTGCATTCCATCTCCCCTTTCTATAATTTTGCCTAGGCTGTCCTCCAGGCCTGTAATGCCTCTTCCTTTCCACATCCTAGAATCTCCAACTTCCTTCAAGTCCACCTCCAACACTAAGCTCTTCCTAATACCCCCAGTACTAAGTGTTGTTTCCCTCCTGGAATTTTCTTGTATTTACTTTTCTGGGTACAAATTGGATCCTCTCAGTAGAATGTAAGCTTCTTGAGGGCTGGGGTTATTATGTTTTATTTCAAGTATAGAGCCTTATATAAATAATCTTGAAGTTTGCTGAATTGAATTAAATTCTCTCCAACAAACATTTGTCCAATCTCTGCTTAAAGTACTCTAATAACAACTATTTTACTCTCTCCTCTGAGGTCATTCATTCCAAAACTAGACAGCAGTCATCATCAGAAATTTCTTCCCTATAATCAGCCTAAAAATGTAGCCTCTCTACGACTTTCACTCATTGCCTACAGTTCTGTATTCTAGGGCTTTGATAAAATTTAACCCAATCCGGGGCAGCTAGGTGGCGCAGTGGATAGAGCACTCGCCCTGAAGTCAGGAGGACCTGAGTTCAAATCGGGCCTCAGACCAAACACTTGACACTTACTAGCTGTGTGACCCTGGGCAAGTCACTTAACCCCAATTGCCTAAAAAACTTTAAAAAAAAAATTTAACCTAATCCCTCTTCCATATAAGACACCTTTAGATATTTGAAGACAGTGGCCATGTCTCCCTAGGTCTCTTCTTCTCCAGACTAAACACTCCAGGTTCTTTTGACTGATTTCCCCTGCGGCATGGTTGTGAGTCCATTCAGCATCCTGATTGCTTTTTTTAGACTTGCTCTAGCTTGTAAATAGCCTTCTTAAAATATGGCAGCCAGAAATGAACACAGTACTCCATCCAGATGTCGCTTGACCTGGACAGACTAGAGCGAGGCTGTGATGTCTCTCATTCTGGTCTCTAGACTTATATTAGTTCAGGGAGTGTGGCTTTTCCTGCCGGTGCCATCATAGGCAAAATTTTGGTAGCAGGTTCCTCATGATCCTTGCTTAATGAATGCCAATCAGCATCTCTCCATGGGAGGGATGGTTTTTTCTGACAGCATCTCCCCCAAAGGAGGGAGTGACCTTCCAAGACAAAGGATGGTGTTCTTCTGAAACAGATTTGCCAGCAGGAGAAGGGGGAACTATGGAAATTTGCCCCGCTGAACTCAAATCCATTTTCCCATGGACGAAAAGATCTTTCAAATTCCCTTGGGTTATACTAATTCAGTATTTTGAGGATGAAGTTATTTCTGGCCACAGTGAATTCCTATGAGCAACAAGTACCCTGCAGCTCCTACCTCCATGAGAGAGCTATCTGGCCGTTCTTGGGAGGAATGAACCAGAAACAGTAGAAAAGAATGGGCCCAAGAACTTGGAAAAAAGAAGAATGCTAGAAAAGATAAAGGGCACCTTGTTGATAGGTTTAAGTTTCACAGGCCAGTCATGCTAGACTGCTATCTTAACTTTTGGCTACTTTGCTCACAATTAACCTAAGCTTGTAATTAACCTAAGTAGGTCTAGGGTGATGCGCTGGTTATAGCTTTATGATTAGAACAACCAGACTTCCTATAGGCATCATTAATTGAGATGGAAATTATCATTAGGAGAGACTATGGGGCAACAGAACAAGACTTGGGTCTAGCATCAGAGGACCAGGGTTCAAAGACTATTTGTGTTACTTACCACCTGTGTAGTGACCTTGGGCAAGTCAATTAATTTCCAGGGACCTCAGATTCCTCATTTGTAAAATAAGAGGGTAGTACTACATCAGGGGTTCTTAAGCTGAGGTCCATGAACTTTAAAAAAAAGTTTTTGATAACCTTATTTCAATATAACTGGTTTCCTTTATAATCCTATGTATTTGCTGGACATTATTCAGAGAAAGGGCCCGTAGTCAATGGAGTCCATGACATAAAAAAGGTTAGGAACCCCTGGACCACATGGTTTCTGAGGTCCTTCCAAACCATAGGTCTCTGATACAATGAGTTTCTACTCAATTAAACTTCTAAAAATTTACATGGAATTATTTATTCAAAAAGCTAATAATATAAACATTACTAGAATTACTAATTGCTCTATCATTTTCATTATTATATGCTATTAAAGCAAGATTTAAGGAAACAGAAATGTGTACTATGCTTTTAACATTTCCAAAGTGCCCTTTAGTTCCATCCTCTCACAGTATTTGAATTCTTTCTTTCTTTCTTGTTCCTGAAGAGCCAGGAGGCTATGTCACTGGATCAAAGACTACATAGTGGGGAGGAAGGTATAAGACCTACTAGCAGGCTATTGCAATAAGTCTAGCTATGAGATGATGAGGGCCTGCACTACAGTGATAGCAGTGTTAAAGGAGAGAAGGGGGCATATCCGAGAGATGCTGCAAATGTGAAACTGACAGGCATTGGCAAGAAAATGGATGTAGGGTGAGACATAGTGAGGAGTAGAGAATAAACTCCAAGTTGTGAGCCTAAGGGACGAGGAGGATGCTATTGCTGTCTATGGTAATAGGGAAGGTAGGAAAAGGGGAAGATTTAGGGGGAAAGATAACGAGTTCTATTTTGGACATAATGAGTATAAAATGTCTATTGTACATACAGTTTGAGATGTCTGAAAGACAGCTGGAAAGGAGAGACTGGAGGTCAGCAGAAAGTTTGGAGAAGGATAGGTAAATTTGAAAATCTTCAGTACAGAGATGGTAATTAAATCCATGGAAGCTGGTGAGATCATCAAGGGAAGCAGTATAGAGAAAGAAGAGAAGAGAGCCCAGGATCCTGAAAGAGGATCCAGCAATAAAGACCAAGAAGGAACAGTCAGAAAAGTAGGAGAATGAGGAGACAGCGGTGTTTCAAAAATCTAGAGAGAAGAGTATGAAGGACCAGAGTGTTCAACAGCATCAAGGACTACAGATAGGTCAATGAGAACTAAGAAAAGGACATTAGATCTGGCAACTAAGAGTTCATTAGTAACTTTGGAGAGAGCAGTTTCAATGGGCTGATAAGGATAAAAGCTAAATTGTAAGCAGTTAAGAGAATGAGAAGAAAGTGGAGGCACCTATTATAGACAGCCTTTTTGAGGAGTTTAGCTACAATTCAGAAGAAATATAAAATGGTAATTACCAGGGATGGAAGGATCGAGTAAGGGTTTTTTAAAGACAGGGGAGACATGGCCTTGTTTGTAGGCACAAGAGAATGAGCCTCTCCTTGAATCTTCAAGATCAGTAATGCTGATTGTATTTACTAGATGTGGGAGAATTCTTCAACCCAATGATTATCCTCCTGGAGATTAATTCCTCCTACCTTTAACTGGAGATCAATAAATCTAGAGATAAGACTAGAAGATAAATACTTCAATTAGCATCTGCTGATGGGCAGTTGCCAGGTAGCTAGTACTCCACAGAACACCAGCACCTCTGGTGTGAGGGCTTACTGAGCCTTTTCAGGGCTGCTCATCCACCCTTGGTATCCACTTTCACCTAACTCATCTGCGGCTCCAACAAGCTGTAGCGTTCACCAGGCCACACCCTGGTAAACTACCCAGGCAGAGGGGCTAAATCAGGTTGAAGGTCACCAACAGGCCTCAAACTCATTGGTGAGTTAGGGAGATGTCTAAGCATATGAAGACTTTCCCCCTCAACGGAATGGGCAGATGAGAATAATCTGTTCCAACGGCCATGAAGGTGGCTGAAGCAAGAGCTGTGGAGCACTCAGTCTGGTCAGGCACTGAAGATGTCAAGGTCATCCACTGCATCCTGGGCCATCACCAGTTGTCTTGACTTTTGTTCTGCCACTGGACTTCAATGACTCAGGAAAAGAGAGTGAGGCTAATGACTTTGTGCAACTCTGCCTCACTTAGGTCCAGTTCACTCGAAAGTCAAGATATCACCCATGAAGTCATTAATCCTTTTCAAAAATGAAGGACAAACAACACTGCTCTCCTCCCTTCCCTATCTTGCTCCCTATTAGCTCTACACTGTCCTCTTCTCTTGAGCCCCTTTGCCCCCGGTCCTATTATTTGATCTAGCTCAACTCTGAATTGCTCCAATCATCCTCTGCCTTCACTCTCACTCAAGTGTTCCTGAACAATGGTGGAGAAAACAGAAATTGTGTAGACTAGGTCCATTAAAAATTTATGTTACATAATCTTAACTGGGCTCTCACTGCAGCAAGACAATTCTTTCATACCTCCCCCTAATTAATTCACTATCCCCTGGCCCCACCCCACCACCACTAGCACCCCCTCTGCCGAGAACCTGGCTGCTTGACAAGTATTCTCCTCACTTCATATCATGCAGACGATTTCCCTTCCTATCGCTTCCTTCACCTCAGTCTCTCATAAGAGGCAAGTCCTTCTCCTTGCCAAGGCAAACCCCACTACGTGAACAAGTGATGTCAGCCCATCCCTTCTTCTCCAGTACTTGTCCCCTGTACCATCCCCTCTATTAATCTTCAATGCTTCCCTGTCTACTGGTTGCTTCCTTCTCATATAAAATCATATCGCTCCTGAGAAGACTAGTCTTTAAAATAAAAATCCCTTCATGGAATCAGATTATAAATGGGAAGGGACCTGAAAGGCCACCTAGTCCAATCCGGCACTTTACAGATAAGAGAACTGAGGCCTAGACAAGTTACATGACTTGCCCAAAATCACACTGATTGGAACTGGCAAAGCCAGCATTTCAACTGATGTCCTTTGATACCAAATCCTGTATATCACACCACCTCTTAATCACTGAAGGCAAGAAACTCAGGAGCCAGACCCTGTTCTAACCCATTTAAAAATAACCCCCACTCCCATCGCCGCCTCTTCTCTCCCTTCTTCCCCTCCTTCTGATATTCAGTCTTGCTCCTCACCTCTTTCTTGCAGGAACTGGGGCTCGGGAGACCCGCACTTGATCTGGGCGTCCATAGGCTGAAGCTGGACATTCAGTGCATCCTGTGCTGCTCTCAAGGGTGCCATCTTCTCCCAGGCCCCTGCCTCTCTCTGTGTGCTTGATGCAACCTGGAGATAACGAGATATGTTTGCCTTTGTGAAAGAATCACCACGGAGGCTAAAACATAAAATATAGAAAGAAAGTACATTCCTTCAGGGATACAGGACAGGGGAGGAAGAACCAGAGTCTTGTTTGTCAGATTCAAACTGGCTGGATTAAGATTTACCATAAAACAACCCAGGAGGCACTTTTTATTACTAATGAATAGTCCACTGCCTTTCAAGAAAATGGCTGACTGGGCACATGAAAGAATTAACCACATAGGAAATTTTTTGTTACTGACACACAGGAAATCTCATGAAATTTGTGCTAATGTTATCATGATGTGGATATTTGAACAATTTAGTATTTAGCAAGATGAATGTGCAAGAAAAATTCAAGCAATTGTGGATAAACTCTTCATAATATTTATCCATTTTTACCAATTAAAAATAAATCATGGGCTTAACTTTAACCATTTGTAGACCTATCACATCCATAACATTACTTTAACTTTTAAAAAGTATGAAAAATCATGTTACCAACAATTGTTCTTTTTTTATATATTTTATTTTTTCCCCAAATACATGTTAAAACATTTTTAAACTTTTTTTAAAAGTTTTAAGTTCCAAATTCTATCTCTCCCTCCCCTCCCCCATCCTCCCCAAGACAATAAGCAATCAGATATAGATTATATATATATAAGAACTGTTCTTAAGCACTAAGCCTAAGAGTAGAATGTTAGGGAGGATTTTGAGTATATTAGTACACACTAGCTAAAAAGTTGGGAAAATCTGATTACCTCCTTTGTTGTTGTGATAGAAGATAACAGATTGAGAGCTGAAAGGCATCTTAAAGTATCTAGTCCAACATTTTACAGAGTGAGGAAAGTGAGGACCAGAGAAGTTAAAAGGCTCACTCTAGAATAAGAGGAAAATTCATGATTCAAGCAAAGGTCTTCCCAACCCAAATTCAACACACTTTACACTCTACCAGCATCCCTCCCACTCCATGTTTATTTTCACCTACATTTTAGTATCACATTTGACCCCCTTCTCCTTGGTTTCCATAATACCACACTATCCTCGTTCTCCTATCTCTTTGACCACTTCTCTATGTTGTTCTATGGTTCTTTTCTATACACTTACAAACAGGCTTACCCCAGGATTCAGTTCTTTGCCCTCTAACTTTTTTTTATATATATACTTTCCCTAGAGATCTCATTCATTTTCAGGTAAATTTGGCAATTAAGTCAACCAGGTCAAAAAACTCTCATCCTTTATCTGCTCCCTAATGCTTCATATCTAGTCACTCACTAAGTCCACTTGATTTTGTCTTTCTATCCACATCACCTTGCATAGTTCCTTACACAAAGAAGATGCTTAATAAATGTTCACTGATTGACTACAGATATTGCTTCCTAAAATGGTCTCCTTGCCTCCAATCTTCCTTAACAAAGTCAATACACCACCAGAATAATCTTAGTAAAACTACTTTTCATAACACACTCTTGCTCAAAAACAAGAACACAACCAACAACCCTTCACTGGCTCCTCCAATATTACTGAAAAAGTTCAAATCCCTTAGCCCGTCTTGTTAGACCCTGTTCCCTTTCTAGTCTCATTTCAAACTATTACCCTATAGGGATCCTCCACCCCAAACTAGTCAACTATTCCCTAAATACTTAAACTAGTTCTCCAAGGATTAATATACTTGTATGTGCCTTTAACCTCCCTTAGGGACTACAATTACTTACTAGATATTTCTAATGAAGGGGCCCCCCAAGGTCAACAGTCCCCAACTAAACAAGTAAGTTCTTCTCACCCCCAACCCCTTCCATTTCTGTTATCACCCCCAACCCCTTCTATTTCTGTTAATGAAACCAACACCCTCTCAGACATGCAGCTGGAAACCATGGCACTGTCTCTGGATATGGCCAACAAGGAAAAAGGAAGAGACATAAACCCTGTTGATCAAATCTCCTCCTTTCCATTTACATTGCTACATCAGGCTCTCTCTCTACCTCTCCTCTAGACCAGGGCTTCTTAAACTTTTTCCACTCCTGATCCCTTTCTGCATTTCCAGAGCAGTCTGTTAGCTTTGCGTGGCCACAGGTCACATGCAGTACAAAGTGTTCATGCTTTGTTTTAAGAACCAAGACTGTAGCGAAGTTGTGAGATGCACAAGCACTGCCAGAAACATCTCAGATTCACTGTGTGTTTGATTTTTACTTTTTGGTCTTTGTGTGTTCAGAAACCTTTTACTGTTGCCAAATTTTTCACGCCCCTACATAGGGTCACAACCCACAGTATAAGAAACACTGCACTAGTGCCTTTTAACCAGTTTCCCTGACTCTAGTCTTCAATCAGATTTTAACTCAAATCTTCCTGATGCTAGAGGCAGCTAGGTGATCCAGAGAATAGAGTGCCAGACCTGGATTCAGGAAGACTCATCTTCCTGAATTCAAATCTGGCCTCAGACATTTACTAGCTGCGTGACCCTGAGCAAGTCACTTAACCCTGTTTGCCTCAGCTTCCTCGTCCGTAAAATGAGCTGGAGAAGGAAATGGCAAACCACTCTAGTATCTTTGCCAAGAAAACCCTAAATGGGGTCACTAAGGATTGGACGTGACTGAAAGGAATAAATAACAGCAACGAAAACTTCCTGACTCCAGCTCCAGAGATCAATCCACTGCACCACCTAGATACCCTCCTATATCTTTATTATATTCTAATTCAAATTATAGTTACTGCCCTATTTTTGCAACTGGACTCTTAGTCCTCAAGGAGGTTACAATGCATAGGCATTTTATTGTTTATTGTTTAGTTTACTGTTTATTGTCTATTCTTTTGTGCTTATTGAATTGTGGCTAGTACAATTTTGTCAATTTTTAAATGAAGTCAGAGGAACTAAAGATTATGTATTTTTTGTAGCCCTCACATTGAATAATACTGATTTAACTACAGTAGGCACTCAAAAAATATTTGTTGAATGATTCCACAAACATGTTCTCTACAGTCCCCTACAATTAGGAGGAAATTCTTACATCTCATATCTTCAAGAGCAGTTGAGCAGCTGGTAATAAGAGAATAAAAAAGAGACAAATACATGGATTAATAGTCCTAGTTAATTACACTAAAAACTGGTGCTTACTTACTTTCTTCTCATAACTATTGCCTTGATCGACAAATCAAGTCAACCAACATTTATGAAGTGCAAATCATATGCAAGGCACTGTGCTAAGTGATGGGAATACAGAGGTAGGAGGAAAAAAAAAACAGCGCCTGCTCTCAAGGAGCTCACTCTCTAATGGAAGAGACAAAAGAACACTCTTTTCCCAAAATAAATTAAGTTTGCCCTTTCCCACCTGTTGTCCTGGTTCAAGAAGCTCTCTCTCCAAATCTTCCAGCACAATTACCACCTCCTCTCCACTCTCTGGATGCTGATCTCTCACCCAGGTCTGCAGGTCCTCTGGCAAAATGGTCAGGAACTGTTCCAGGACCAGCAACTCCAGAATCTGCTCCTTCGTGTGTATCTCTGGTCGTAGCCACTGATGACAAAGTTCCCAGAGTTTGCTCAGAGCCTCTCGGGGTCCAGGGGTGTCATAATAGCCAAACTGCCTGAACCGCAGGCGGGAGATCTCCTGGGTGGAAGGGCTGTTCCTCTTCTGGCTACCTTTCTCTCCCCACAGGTAATCCTCTTCTTCCTCCATGTTTACCACCTGAAGTCTCTCTTTCACTGTTGGATTCTGGGGATCCAGGGCTACAGCCTCTCTAGATTCCACAGCCATTTAAGCTTGTTCAAGTTAAGAAATACAAAACAAAATTCCACAAGGATCTATGCCTCAAAGATGTTCCCTTCAAGGACAACCCTAAGGTATAAGAAACCAAAGTTAACAAAGAGTTATTAAACTAATGATGCTATTAGAGGACTATGACAAGTTAAGGAGGGTCCTTCAAAATGATCATTCATTGAACGTAAAATATGACGGGAAGAAAAGAAACACTAACGGGTTAACCAAGTAATTCCTAAGCAAATTTGGATATTTGGGAAAATTGAAATAAACACGAAGTTCATACGCCCCCTAGCGGCAAGAAAGCTCACTGAGGATGGACCCCAGAGAGTCCAAGTAATGCCATGGAGCATGCGCAGACACCCAGACAGACTCTTTCTTTCCCCGCCCCCCAGGAATGCAAAATCTCTTCGCCCAACCGCACCCTGCCAGGTCTCCTCAATCCCCCTCCCCATAATTCCACAACCCCTCCCCTCCCCCCAAAGCCAGAGGCCAAGAAACTCAACTGCCAAAATCACAGGCCTCGGGCGCGAGGGTTCTCAAGTGACGCAAGGGCTAGCAGTCATCAACACAAGCTCTTTGGTCTCTGTTTCCTCGCCTGAGGCAGAAGTTAGTTATTCCCCAACCCCGCCCCTCCGCCCTCCGTCCAACCCAGTCCGCACCTCCACTTCCAGATTACATTTCCCGGAACCTCCGGTCTGGGTTTCCGCCCTTTCCGGGGTGATTGAGGCCGACGGACCACTGTCAAGTGGTTGCTATAGAGACCAGGATGAAGGGCACGTGACTCCGAAATAGAGACAAGTGTCCGACCCGCTAAGGCCTGGGACTAAGTCTAAAAGCGCAGTCTACACAAGCGTGCAGGAGGCGAAGCTGCCCTCTGGCTTCAATGGGTAAGGGAGCTCAAGGCTCAGAGTCCAGCAAGAGAAAGGAAGCTGGCGCTAGGTCTGTCGAGAACTTCGCCGCCTGGATTTCTGGGAAATGTAGTCCGGAAAAAAATGGACTCTACCCTGGAGGCCTTTGGGACTCGTAGTCCAAAGGCAACTTGCACACTCTTCCATGACATCCTGTGCGGAACAGCAGGAGATGCACGCACAACCCCTTCTCCCTCTAACAGAATCCTACTGGCGGGACTCTTAAGTGTTTAATTGAGTCTGGCTCTTCAGCCTAGATGTCTGGGCCCCCAATCGTTTTCTTTGCGAACCTTCCCCTCCAGCCTCCTTACCTCCTTGCCCACAGGGAAGATGGCGGTGGGGATGAAGCCTAGGAGCCCCAGGATGGAGTTTGGCGCCGGGAAATCGGGCTGGTCCCGCGCCGGTGACGTCATCGCGGCGGGTGGGGAGGCTTGGGGTCGGCCTGGCTCAGAGGAAAGGGGAGAAGAAGCAGCCGCGGCTGACAGCCCGGCCATTGGCTTGGGCCGCTTCCTTGGAGGTGACCATCCCGTCCGCGCTGCCCAGCTCGCGGGGCTCCCTGTGGGCGCGGGAGCAAAGGTCCGCCCGGGCCTTTGTCGGGGCCCAACCTGCCCTGCCGTCCACCGGCTCTCTCCAGATTTGGGGGGCACATGTTTACCCAACCCTGTCTTCTTCAGGCCCTGGGGTTCGCTCTTCTGTTCCATTCACCTTTTTCTGTCTACACCTCCCGCCCCCTGTACCAGGCAGCTTTTATACCTATTCCTCTGGGTTACCTTTGGAAATCCAGAAATAACAATAGCTAGTGTTTTAAAATCTGAAAAGAAAGCCCATTCTGAAGAAATAGTATCTCTTCTACACCACAACCCTGGCATGTGGGGACTGTTACTGTCCCCATTTTACAGATCAGAAAACTCAGGCAGACAGAGTGACAGACCAGTACGTGACTGAGGCTGGATTTGCATTCAGGTTTTCATGACTCTGGGCACTGTCCATCACCCAGCTGCCAGGGGGAGTTATTAGGGAACACCAGCCCTTTCCTCACCATGTGTTTACTTTTTATTCTTGAGTCTCTTTCCTACCTACTTTCCATATGGCTCTCATGAATCTCGTTATGATTCTGTGAAATTGCCTATTGCTATTTTGATGGAGCCCAGAATTAAGAGGAGGGAGAGGAGAGCAGCATAGATTATCTGGAAATGATGGGGTGCTTGGGCGCCTGCGCTTGGATCCAAATTTCTCCCTGGCCTCTTAAACACTATCCCTGGCAATCTCCCACCAGCCCAAGGACCCTATCTCTGGCAATAACTCTTGAGTGGACCCAGTGAGGCAAACTATCTCTCCCTGTTATAAGAACAAGCTGACCTCTGTAGAATTTCCCTTGTATGAACAGGACTGTCTTATACCAGCAGAACTATCAAATACTGATGCCTACAGTTACCATATGTAATCAAGAGGTCAAGCTACAGACGTCAACTCCTGAAACTTGTTTTGTTACAGACATAACAGACCAAAAATACACCCTTTAGGAACTCTCTCTTCCCCCCACCCCTTTCCAGTAGTGAATCACCTAATTAGCATACTTGCCACACTACTTTTCCTGTATAAACTTTAGCATCATTCCTATTAGGTTGCAAGTTCCTTGAGAATCCTTACCCACTGTATAGCGCAACAATAGATCTTCTGCCATCTTGACTCAAAGAATACTTGAGTGTGAATTCATTCCAGAGACTACACTCCCGTCCTGGAGGGATGGAAATCTCGCAGACTGAAACAGAAATAAGAAATTGCTGGGCTTCTTTAATGGCCTCAAACGTCTTGAAATGAAGGGACATCTTTTAGTTCTGATGTTTTATTAGTGTTGTGGTGTAGCTTCAAGTTTTGGAACCCCAGTTGCCCAGGAATAAAAAGTGATTTATCACAGGTAAGAGTGATACTGACTTGATGACCTCAAAGGCACCTTCCAAGCTCCAAATTAATGATCCTATAGATTTATGTTCTTGGGTTTATCAAATACAGTAACCCAAAGTTACAATTAGGTCCAGCTGGCAACTTTTCCTTATCTCCTTTGTTCCACTGATTTGCTTTTCCATTTTTTAACTCTTACAAAATAGTTTTGATGATTATCCTTATATAGTAAAACTGGAGGTCTGGAAGTGTTACTACCCCTTCATTCCTTGTTTTTTCCGCTGTTTTCTTTGAGATTATATAGACCTTTTATTGCTCCAAGTGAATTTCTGTAGCTCTAAGAAGTATCTCCTTGATAGTTTGGTTTACATAAGTCTAAATCTGTAAATTAATTTGGATAGTATCATTTTAATTATATTGAGCTCAAACATGAGCAGTGAATAATCTTCCTATTGTTTTAGTCATTCTTGACAGTAAAGGACATCATCAATGAAATGTATTATTGAAAAATAGGCAGTCTGGTCATGTGGCAATAGGGAGAGATCAGGATTTGGATGGCCTTTGAGTTCCACTGGTATCTTCGTAATGTCAAAAGGAAGTAAGGCACAGACACAAATGGAAACTTAATGAAATGCCAAATGATGAGTGGATCAAAGAAAAAAATTTTAAACATTAATAATTATGTCAAAAAAACACAATAATAATGACACAATATACCAAAATTTCTGGGATGCACCTAAAGCAGTCCTTACAGGGAAACTGTTATCCTTACAAATAGACATTAACACAATAGAAAAAGAAAGGATTAATGAAGTAAATATACATTTTGATTAGAAAGCCAACAAACACACCTAAAAGAAGCACAAAAGAGGAGATATTAAAAATTAGAAGAAAAATAAATTAGGAACCAAAAAAACTATAGAAATGATGAAAACAAAAGCTGGTTCTTTGAAAAGACTAATAAAATTGATCAACCTTTAACCAATTTGATTAAAAGATAGAAGGCAGAAAATCAAATTGACAAAATAGCAAATTAACAAGGTAAAATCACATTAAAATGGAAGGCAATAAAGAGAATAATCAGAATCTATAAGACACAGTTATGTATTTTTTAAAAAACTGAACAAAAAGAAATAGAGGAATACCTTAAAATATAAAATACCCAGATTAACAGAAGGCCAGCTAGAGATATTTAATAACTAAATAGAATTACCTATAAAGGAACTACCAAAGAAAAAACTCCTGGTCCTGAGGGATTTGCAGGAGACTTCTATCAGACTTTTTAAAGAACAAATGGTATTCAGATTACACAAATTATTCTGAAAAATTGATAAAGTACCCTACTAGAATCTTTTCATGAGACAAATACAATCCTGATACCTAAACCAGGGAAAGATAAAATATAGAAGGAAAACTGCAGACCAATATCAATAAAAAATGTTGAATAAAAGTTTTGAATAAAATCTTGACAGATTTATCAAAAAAATCATTCACTGTGACTAGGTTGGATTTATACCAGGAATGCAAAGATACTTCCATATTAGGCAAAACAATCAACAATAATTCATAATATTAAAAATAAAAATATTCAAAAACCACACGATTATTTCGATAGATGTGGGGGAAACCTTTGATAAATTAGGACAGTAATTTATGAAGAAAACCCTTCAAAGTATAGGCTTAGAGGGAATGATTTTTTTAATATCAAAAAACGTACGTCTAAAACCAAAAGCAAATATAATATACAATGGGAATACATTAGAACTTTTTCCAGTAAGTAAAGGAGTAAAGTAAGGGTACCCACTCTTCCCATTATTATTTGATATAATACCAGAAATGCTAGCAATAGCAACAAAACAAGAAAAAGAAATTAAAGATGTAAAGAAATGTAAAAAGGGAAGATAAATCTATCTCTGTTTGCTGATGATAGAATGATTTACTTGGAAAATCCTAAGGTATTGGCAAAGATACTTTTGAGACAACAGCTTTAGGAGAGTTTCAGTGTACAAAATAAATCCTCAAAAATCAGCTGGATTGGGGCACATAGGTGGCACAGAGGATAAGGCACTGGCCCTTCAGTCAGGGGGACCTGAGCTCAAATTCAGCCTCAGATACTTGACATTTACTAGCTTAACCCTGATTGCCTCAGCCAAAAAAAAAAAAAAAATCAACTGGACTTCTTTATAATAATAAAATCCAGGAGACAATAATTCAAAGAGAAATCCCATTCCCAATAACTAAAAAACGAATACAGAATATTCAGTGCTCGCTGCTAGGTCTTTCCAATGTAATTAAAATGATTCATGATCATGCATGATTCATCTTTTTCTCCCTCTTGGCACAAGGCCTTGAATATAAGAAGAACTCAACAGTTTGCTGAATGAATGAATGAGGAACCAAATATTTATACTTGGCCATTTTGTTAGTGTACATGATATCAACTATTTACATCTAAAATCAATAACTTGATCCAATAAACAGTTATTGAGGCCTATGTGTAGGATATAAAAGTAAATAAAATAACTGGTCTCTACCTTTAAGGAGCTTAAGTGAAGTTGGGGACTGTGATGCTTTTCTGACTAAGAGAATTATAGATCAGAAGGCTAGCCCTGGGGTGATTAGCTGAGCTCCTTCGAGGCACCATTGCCTGCTCCTCTGAAAGATGCCATTGGTAAAAATTGGTGCTATTTAAGGTAATCTAGGCCCAACAGATAGACTTCTTTCAGGCCCAGATAACTGAGAGAAGCCAGGATGTAACACATGCTCTTCTCATAAACTATACGTATGTGGAGACAACTATGGTGTAAAGAAGAGGTGTCAAACGTGTTCTTCAGGCAGCTGACAAAGTGGGGCCAGGACTAGATTAAAATGTAATTGGGGAATGTCTAATAAGATAAATAAAAATTTAACAACAATGTAAATTTGTGGTTTTTCTAAGTCAATATTCTGCCCACAGTTATCTGTTTCTGAGTTTGAGACCACTGGTATAGTGGATAGAAAGTTCTCATAACCAGGAAGGTGATGTATAGTGGCTGATTTAAATGTATATTTCTAATGCTATACCAACCAAAATATCAAAGTGATACTTTATAGAACTTAATAAAATAATAAGTTTGGGGAAAAAATCTAAAATATCAAGGGAAATGATAAAGCTAAGGTAGGATTGAAAGGGGAATAGTACTTGCAGGTCTCAAACTATATTATGAAGCAGTAGTCATCAAAAACATCTGGTCCTGATTAGGGAGGTAGATCAGTA
Source organism: Vombatus ursinus (assembly GCF_900497805.2). Taxonomy (NCBI): domain Eukaryota; kingdom Metazoa; phylum Chordata; class Mammalia; order Diprotodontia; family Vombatidae; genus Vombatus; species Vombatus ursinus. The sequence goes on along the minus strand of NW_020954548.1, from coordinate 35,431,945 downwards.
GAACAAATTAGAGAAGGAAAATCAGAAACAATGAAACTCAATAATCAGGGTTCAATAAAGTGGAAAACATTAATTACTCAGGAAAGAACTCTCTATCTGATAAAAAGTGGGAAAACTAGAAAGCAGTTTGGCAGAAAAGAGGTTTAGACCAACACCTTACACTATATTCCACAATACATTTTTTTTTTTGGTTTTTTTGGTTTTTTGTTGTTTTTTTTTTTTATTGTGAGGCAATCAGGGTTAAGTGACTTGCCCAAGGTCACACAGCTAATACATGTCAAGTGTTTGGTCTGAGGCCGGATTTGAACTCAGGTCTTCCTGACTTCAGGGCCGGTGCTCTATCCACTGGGCCACAATACATTTTAAATGGCTATGTGACCTTAATATTAAAAATCATGTTATAAAAACTCAGAAGAGAAGCAGATCATGTACTTCTAACAACTATGGATAGGAGATGTATTCTTAAACAAATCACCTCTCCATTATTTAATAAACTTTTAAATTTTCATTAGGACCTAGACCTTACTCATGGTATCATTATTTACAGCTGACTGTATCTCATTATGATCTGTAAATAGATAGTAAAAGATCTCTGCTTTTCTATATTTCTTAATATCTTCTTTGTGACCCAATAGGTAATCAGATTTTGTTCGTGGCCCACATGCGCTTGAAGTAAAATATATATATTTTTGCTTTTCCCACTGAGTTCTCTCCATCTCTTTTTTATCTGGTTTGTTTCATGTTCTTAGTCAACTTATCTTTTGGTTGACTCTCATGTTCTTATAGCAGTATTTTAATTTCTTGCCTATTCTTGTAAGACTGTGAACATTTCCTTTATAAATTTTACTGTAGGGGCACACTGACCCTGGAGTCAGGAGGACCTGCGTATAAACCCAGCTTCAGACACTTAGTAGCTGTGTGACCCTGGGCAAGTTACTTAACCTCGAATGCCTCCAAAAAATAAAAATAAATTTTACTATAAAATTATTAGGTATGTATATTTGAACTTGCTGTGCTCTCATTTTTAACAGAATCATTTAGCGTCCTTGTTTATTCCTTTAGGCTATCCTTATTTGAATTTAGTTATATAAATTCTCATATAATATTTCCACTCTTGCATTTTATGAATTAGCAGTAGCATGGTAAATTTTACATCAGCCTTTTTGTTTGCATCTCTGCAAACTTTTCTATATTATCTCCTCTACATCTGTTCCCTTTCTTAGTCAAACGCCTTGAAAAAACTATACACATATGCTGTCTCTATTTCCTTTCCTCTTACTCCTCAACCCTTTACAAAATGGCTTCTAACCTTATGATTCAAATGAAACTGCCTTCTCCAAAGTTACCAAAGATGTCTCAATTACCAAGTCTGATGGTTTTTCTCAATCATCCTCCTCCTTAAGCTATCACCTGCATTTTACACAGTCTATCCCCCTTTTCTCCTGGATTCCCTTCTCTGGGTTTTTATGACATCACACTCTACTGGTTCTCTTCCTAACTTTCTGACCTCTCCTCAGTCTCCTTGTTTGGCTCATCATGTAAATTACATGCCTTAACTATGGATGTTCCCTAAGGCTTCTGTCTATTCTAGTTTTGTTCTCTTCTCCTTTTGGGTTGGTCTCCCTGCTCACCTTTTCCAATGCTGTCTGCACCTTCACGCACTGTTGGCTCACTCGTAGAGGCAGAGGAGATGGAATGCTCCTTACTCCCCATTGTCACTTCCAGGTTCTCACTCTACTTCCATCATTCAGCAACCTCTCCTCCTTTGAGGTTCGTGTAATTCATATCAACCACCCAATCAAAATCCTGGCAGCTGTTGTCTGCTGACCTCCAGATCATTCCCCTTCCTTCCTCAATGAGTTTGCTACCTGGCTAACAATTTTTTCTCCCTTCCCTACTCCTGCCCTCATACTGGGAACTTCAAAGTACATGGTGATTTGCCCTCAAACATCCTAACCAGTTAGTTCCTCAACCTGCTCACTTCTCATGACCTATTCCTTCATCCCACCTCAACCACACACAAAGATGCTTACATCCTTGATCTTGCTCTCACTCACAAATGTACCACCTCCATGTTTAAGAATTCAGAAGTTCCCTTATTTGACCATAATCTATTGGCTTTCCACCTCTCCCTCTGCCTTCCCACACTAAACCCTCCTCCTTATCCACTTTGTGATCTCCAATCCCTTGCCCGTTTATATTTAGTTTTGCAATTTTAAAATTCATCTCTTCTTTTAACATATAAAAATCAGCATAACTAATCAATACATTAAGAAAGTCCAAAAATACATGCGATGTAACACCTACAAACCTCCCACCCACACCACTATCTTCTTATATCTCCTCATTTGAGTCCCATTTGAGTAGAGTAACTAAACAAACCATACAGCAGAAGAGGGAACTTATAATTGAAAAGCTTCTGTACAGACAACATTAATTCATCTAGGATAAGAAGGGAAATGATCAAATGGGGAAAAAAATCTTTGTATCATATTTCTCTGATAAGGGTTTAGTATCCAAGATCTATAAACAATTAATAAATATATAATTTATTATATTGGGGAAATCATTCTCCAATAGATAAATGAAACAGTTCTCAAAAGAACTGCAAAATATTCACCACCACATGAAAAAATGTTCCAAATCATTCATCAGAGAAATGCAAACCAAAACAACTCTGAGGCTTCACCTCATACCCTGCAAATTAGCAAAAAAATGACCAAAAATGGCAATAGTCAGTGTTGTAGGGGTTATAGAAAGACAGGCATACTAATATGCTGTTGGTGGAGCTGTGAAATGGTATGACCATTTTGGAAAACAATTTGGAATTATGCCCACAAATAAATAAGGTGACAAAAATGCCCATATCCCTTGAACCATAGACTCCGTTACTGAGCTTATATCCTAAGGAAGCCACTGAAAAGAAAAACAGTCTCCATATACTCCAAAATATTTATAGTAGCACTTTTTGTGATAAGTAAGAACTGGAAACAAAGTAGATACCCATCAATTGAGGAATGGCTCAACAAATTGTGATACATGAATGTAATGGAACCCTACCTGTGCATAAGAAATGATGTGTGTGATGAATATAGACAAGCATGGAAAATCTACAGGAACTGATGCAGAACAAAGTAGTAGTGCCAAGAAGATAATATACACAGTTAACTACAACAATGCAAAGGGAAAGAATGGCACAACATAAAATCAAAAGTAAATGTAACAGAAGTATAAAGATCAAGTGGGGCTCAAATGAAGAGATATGAGAAGACATCCCCAACCTACCCATTCATGGAGGTAAAAGGTCCACAGGTGTTACACATTGCACATGTTTTCAGAATTTTTCAACTTATCAATCAGTTGTATTGACTATTTTTTCCTTTCCAAAAAATACTATTTGTCATATGAGATGGCTCCCTGGGGGGAGGAGGGGAGATGGAGATACATGGGATACTATGGTGATATAAGAAAAAGAAAATATCAATAAAAACAATTTTTTAAAGAAGGTACTGTTGAAAGGGGACTTGGAGGAGAACATAAGTGACCCCATTTTGTTCCGTAGTTGCCAGGTTGTTTTGCTATGTCTCAGCACATACTTCAGGGATAGCATAAAGTCAAATGCCCGTGTCCTTCAATACCTCCATCCCCCATCACCATTTTACAAAAGAGGACTCTTGAGGACTTTGAACAGTTCCAGAAACTCATCCTCTTCTCTTTATCCAATCTAATAAAGCAAGTGTTGTTGCTGCTGTTGTGTTCAACTTTTCATGACCTGGAGGACCATACTGTCCCTGGGCTTTTCTTGACAAAGATACTGGGGTAGTGTGCCATTTCCTTCTCCAGTAAATTAAGGCAAACAGAGGTTAAGTGACTTGCCCAGGGTCACACAGCTAATAAGTATCTGAGGTCACATTTGAACTCAGGTCTTCCTGACTCTATCCAACTGAGCCATCTAGCTGTCAAGTAGTAGGAGGCAAATGTTGATTAAATTAGTCATAAAGAAGATGTAGTTTCCTTTGGTCTACTGTAAATGGCTATGTTAAAGGTCACATTCTTTCCTTTGTAACTCTGGGATCTCTGATTTCCCTCTCTCACGATCTCTTTAAGCACCTAATCTCAATATCTCCCACCCCACAAGCTCATGTTTTTCATTGGGATCCCCACCTACAAATAAGTGATACTCTCCCTTTCATTCCCCATTTCAGTTCCTCCTTTTGCCACTTCATCCTTTCTCCTATAAGCCCTCTTCTTCCTGAGAGACCTCAAGAGTTAATTTCCCTTCAGCGTTTGCCTTTGGCTTCATTAGAGTACAGCACATATTAACCTCTATCTTCTTTCTCCTCTCTTTTTATGCATCATCTCATTCTGCAGTTTAATTCCCTCCTTCCCCCAGAAAAAAAAAAAAAGAAAAACACACTGATTCACCTATAGATAGGGTATTGTGAGATTTAGTCCACGGAGTTTCAGCCTGTTTCTCCACCATGACTTCTATTTAATTTATGCTTTCATCCTTGTCTCCATGTGTACTTTTAGAAAGAAAGAAATCTTTTAATGAACCCTCTCTTGTTGTTTTAAACCTCATAGGTGTCTTTATCTTTCTAGTTTTTTCCCTCATTTTTTTCTGGGGTATTTTTTCCATTACATATGACTTCCTTAGTTGTTGTAGTCATTTACCTGTCCTGTGTTTCTGTTGTCTCTGAGGTTTGCAAAGCAAATAATCTGCTCACAACTGGGTTTTTTTTTTTAATGCCTCCAATGCCTATATCTTAGTGAATGTCCATTCCTTTTTTTCAATCATGATTAGGCTGCAGAGTATATCACCTTTGGCTGTATCTTGAATACCTTTGCTCTTCCATATTATTCCACTACCTTCTGGTAGGTGCAACATAGTCATATATTACTCTAATTTCCTTTACTTTATATTTGAAGATCTTTCTCCTGGTCTCTTGTAGAATTTATTGTCACTGGAATTGTTAAACTTAACCACTATGTGTCTTGGAGTTTGCAGCATGGGGTTTTCAACTTGAGGCAATCTTAGATTCTTTTGATCAGCATTTTGTTTTCTGTGTTCAGAAGGTCCCAACTTCTGAACATAAGAACTGAGGGTGGAAGGAAGATTGTATTATTACTTGAATTATGGTGTTCAGGTTTTTCGACTTGTCATGATCTTCTGGAAAACCTGTAATCCTGAAGTTGTCTATATGTACCCTGTTTTTAAGATCATTGTTTTCTTCTATAGAGATGGAATTGCTTTATAAAAAAAATTTTATTTTCTTCTTCTAGATTGTTCTTCATTTGTGTGTATTTGCATTCCCAAACAGTTGTTCTCTCCTTTGTTTCTCTGAGGCATGCCACTGTAGAATTAAGTTTTCTATTCTGCCAATTGTTTGTACTGCATAGCCCATAAATTGACTTCATGCTTTGTATTTCTCTCTTGAATCATTTGAGAACATCCTACTTTGGTTCCATGCTTTCTTGGGAATCCATGGGTTCCACTGCCTCGTCACATGTTGATTCATTCTCCCATGTCTTGCAATATTCATTGAAAGATTCAGAATAATTTAGATGTCCCAGAGGCCATCTTCCTTTCTGTTAATATCTTCACTGTTAGTTTATCAGCTTTTGCCAAAAGTTTTTAATGAAATTTTCTTCCTCCTAAGATCTTTCCTAATTTCAGTCCTTTTTTGCCTTATCTTCTCATATTGATCATTTTCTAAATTCTTCCCCATTGATGGTACGTTCCTCAAGGGCTAGATGTTAAATCTCTCACAGCTTCCTCCCACACTGAGGAATTCATTAGCCTCAGTCTCTGCCCCAGGTAACTTCTGAGGGACAGAATTGGCCTCATCTGGATGCCAATCTCCTTTTATGCCAGGTGAAACTCCACTCACGTGCTGGCACTGGTTCCCACTGTCCCCTAGTTCTCTTACTGGGTACTGCTGCAGCCCAGCATGCTGCTCCCCAAACCTTCCACTTCCCCTTACCTCCATTTCCTCCACTCATGGTGGAGAGAGGGCAGAGTACAGCTCATAGAAGGCTGTGGTGAGAGCAGGCTACAGAAACAATAAGGACATTGCTAAGGAGATCCCAGAGCACAGGGCTCTGAGTCTTGTTATGCACCTCTTCAAGAATGTGAGGGCTGCTGGGGGAAGGGATGCTGATGAGTTAGGATAGTTTTCTCTTCTGTTAATTCATCAGGTTATGCCTTATTAGAGTTCTTGCCATCTTAGCCTATTGGGACAGCAGCAATTAGCTTACCCTTTGGCATAATGCTTATGTTGCAGAGGTCTAAAAGGTCCTAAGGATCTAATCCTACATCTTCCTGTTATCACATTATGGGAAGTCACAAGAAAAATTAAAATAGGATGAACCACAATGGTGAGCTCCTTCCCAACCCTAATCTGAAGTATTTGTCTAGACCCATAGGGAGTGTCCCACCCTTTTCCCCCTGAGGGCCCCTTTTATAAAGCTTACTCAGAACAGAAACAGGCTACATGGTCCAGGAGCAAAATAAAAACAAAAACAAAAGCAAAACACCTCCTAGTTATAGCTCTGAGAAGTACAACAGCAGAAGGAGTGGGAAGAGGTGATAGAGGTGAAGAAACTCTCATCCTTCTGCCCCAAATCCATAGGATTATGTATGTACCTGAAATAGGACAAAGTGTAAACTAGACTATGAGAAAGCAAGCTCTTCAAAATGCTTAATTTTAAATTGTATTCAATTTGCTATTGCATCATATAAAGCACCAACAGGCTATCTGAAGCCTCTCTCCCTGGAAATCTCCCTCCCTTCACCCCATCCCAGGCTATAGACCCAAAGAGGAGTAGGGAAGGAGGGGGAGAAGGACAAGGTTAATTTTCAAGCTTTTCATTCCCCCCGTTCTGTTCCTTTTACCCTTTGTACGCTTGTACTACACTATCAAGTTTCACTCCCTAAAACTGCCAAACAGAAGAGCACTCAATTCTTTTACAGAAGGCCTAGGTTCTAGTCCCAGTCACAGCACAAAGTAATTGGGTTATCTTGGACAAGTCATTTAACCCTACTAGAAGATTCTTCAACTATAAAAAGGAAAGGATTGCAATTTACTTCAAATTACCTTTCAAAGCCAACCTTCTAGAATCCCCTTGAAGTCATCTCCATCACAAAAATCTCCTTCCCCACTACCAGGAATGGATCATCCCATTCCACACTTCCCCCAACCCCTCCCCCCCCAAAACAAAGTCCACTGACTCAGGAAGCCTAAGATCTAATAAAAATCAGAAAGCAAAGAACTCAACAGAATTCTAAGAATTCAAACTGCAGGACTACAAAAAATAGGTTGGGAGAAGGGATCACTATCAGCAAGTATTTCCCAAATGACAAATATTTGCCAAGTAGTCATTGATTACCTGGTCTTGAATCAACACCTTGTGGGATTCATGGAGTTTGGGGGATAGGTCCCAGACCTCACAGTGCTACAAAAGGGAATCACATATTGGAGGTGTTTCTCAGGAAGCAGTGTCTGAGGAATGAAAATGCATGTCGTGTATTTGTTGCAGAAAAATACTGAAATGCCCAAAAGAGTGTTTCTGAATAGGAGAAGGCAAGCAAGAAGAAGTCAAGCAGATTGGGAAGGGTTGGAGCAATCTGGGACAGGAATAGTGCTGGTTAATGCACATTTGGCAGCTAGGCTAAGGCTGGTGGTCTCAAAATTCCTTTAAATACTGGGCTGTACTTCCACTTGTCACTTGCCTAACACCTGGTCTCTCAATTCTCACCACAAACCCCAACAATTTAGTGGTATGAAAACACTGGGGCTTTGCCAGAGGGAAGGGGACTCCTTAACAGTAGGTGAATATATATGCCTTTGATTCAAGGCTTTGAAATAAAATATCCTGGGGTGACCTCATCTTCTTATTCCTTCTCTTTTTCCTTTCCTCACACCAAATTTATCTTCCCCCATAAGATAGCTCCATTGACTGGTAATGAGGGACCATTTCAGCTGCAAATTCTTAGGTTTAAACAATCAATCAACATTTATTAAACACGTGCTACTTCTGAGGCACTGGTCTAAGCACTGGGGATACAAAAAAGGGCAAACATAGACCCCTGCCCTTCAGAAGCTTGTGGATGGTCATGCCACAGACTGGTGTTTATTTTTACATGGGGTGGTGGTCAGAAGTCTGGGACTAGCAAGCCAAGGTAAAATTCCTGTGGTTGCCACAGATCAGAAGAGAGTTAAGGATCTGGAAAGTAGTAAGTGAAGGCAGAAAGGAGCCATGTCATCTCCTTGAGATGCAAGAAACCATCAGTGGTATTCACTAATTGTTAATTCTATTGGCTTTTCCATCATTTGGGGTAGTGTGCTATTTTTTAAAAAAATAGTGTTGAGGCCTATCAGGGTGGGGAACTTGGAGCCTTAAAGCCACATATGGCCCTCTAGGTCCTCAAGTGTGGCCCTTTGACTGAATCCAAACATCATAAAACAAATCCCCTTAATGAAAGCATTTGTTCTGTAAAACTTGGATTCAGTCAAAAGGCCGCACTCAAGGATCTATAAGGCCACATGTGGCCTTGAGGCCCAAGGTTCCCCACCCCTGGGCCCTAGGTAGACTAAGAGAACCTTCAAAAAGTAAGAGTTTCATTGGGCAAGGAGCCAGTACCAGACAATCCCTAATCAAGACCCATTAGCTTCCTAAGGGATGGTAAGGGACAGTGTGAGCATCTATGCTGCAGCCCAAGTTACCAGAGTAGTAGGAGCCAGTGCTGGCAGAGCCTGGAGGTAGCGGCAGCATCATGATGGATGAAGTTTTGAAGGAGTTGGACCGTGTTATCCAGTCACTGTCTGTACAAAGGGATTTGAGGCCCGAAATGATTGTTTATTTCAAGAGACAGGTTCACCCTCTGGTAAAGGCTGCAGATTTTGACCAAAAAAAGACGCTGATGATAAAGTTGACACTGGCCTCCTCCCTGTTCCTTCAAAAAGATCCTCCATCTCCTAACATTATGCATTTTCTCTGGCTGCCTACCAGGGTCCCATCTCTGCTCAAGACTCAGGTAAAATCAGGGAGCTTTTCCCACTCTCCCTTAATGCTAGTGCTTTTATCCTCAGAAATTACCTCCAAGTTATCCTGCAAATACATACATACATACATACATACATACATACATACATACATATATATATATATATATATATATATATATATATATAGTCTTAACATGGTTTTCATGTCATCTCCTTTGTTATAGTGTTAGATTCTTGAGGGCAAGAATTTGTTTTAGAATGTTTTGGCCTTTCTTCGTATCCCCCGTGCTTAGCACAGTTCCTGGCACACAGTAAAGCACTTTATAAATGTTGGCCTGACTTGTCTGAAGAAACAGCTAGAGGTATTGAGATCTATATTGGGGATCATAAAAATAAAAGTTTCTACTATAGCCTACATCTTAGAGCCTAACAGATGCTGCTATAAGTTGCCAGGGCCTTGTATCTAATAATGGAAGAGACAGCAATCAATGTTTTTCCCCTTTGATGAGTTGTGACATTGTCCTATGTCATTCTTCTTCGGCAGACTGTCCTTGGTATTGAATGCCTTCAGCCCAGATGTTAACTTTGGGAGATTTAATAACAAACTATCAAGTACCTTCTAATTCATCTAGAAGTGACCAACTTTTTTGTCTCCTCTCCATTACAGGGCCAGGGAGAAAACACACAAGTCATGTTTTTCACTGAGACTCTTACTTCTGCCTTAGACTAGTGTGAGCTGGACACAGTCGGTTATTGTCTCTTTGTGTTTGATTTCTATGGGCTACTTTAATACGCTCAAGAAGTATGTGTTCACTCCATCATTAATAGCATCATTATTGGAGCAGCTAGGTGACACGATGGATAGAGCACCTGCCCTGTAGTCAGGAGGAGCTGAGTTCAAATCCGGCCTCACTAGCTGTGTGATTCTGGACGAGTCACTTAACCCCAATGGTTACCAATAAACCAAAAAAAAAAAAAAGAAAGAAAGAAAAGAAAAGAAAAAAAACATCATTATCAATTATTTGAACCTAGAGATTTTGCTCAGGTGTATCAGTGATTCAAAAATCCAAGCCATGAATGTGCTTTATTTATTAAATTATAAAAATGTGGACTGACAAAAAACAAAACAAAACGGGATGGGTGGAAATATGGACAGTTTCCTGATCTTATTCAATACAATAAGTATTTATTATGTTATTTATTACATAGCACTAAGTATATAAAGAAAAAAAATGAAAGACTCTCTGTCCTCAAATAGCTCAACTCTTTGAAAATGGGGCAAATCACAATATACAAATTACTTATTTATAGAAACTTATTTTGACTTTTTTGGTTTGGTACCATAAACACACCACTCTTTTCTAAGGCAATCATGGAAATAGACAAATTAAATCAATATATATAACTTTTTTGTTAAGTACAGAAATGCAATTGCAAAGATTGCTGTTCCTTAATAGATGACAGTTTTTTCTACTTATTTGTTTATAAAATATTCTTGCTGTATCTCTAGAATTAAGAACAATGGGTTTGTGAGATGAATCCAGGATTGGTTCTGGTTAGCATCCAGGGTTTTCTGGTGATATGCAGTCTGTCCCTTACCCAATAATACTGAGAAATTTTATTATGTAATTTCTTCACATTTTTTTTAGAAGAATAGCCTGCAGACCCCATGGTCCTATTCTCCCAGGCATGGCACAGGTTACACAACGCTGAGTAAAGTTAAAGTTTAACTACACACACAGTTCTAGTTAGAACTGGCTGCTGAAACTCTGCAACAAGCTTGCTGATGCAGCACAGCTAGAATTCCACCTTCCTCATCCGAGCTGGTCTTCCTGGTTAATTTTTAGAAACTCTACTCTAGCTGCTGGTCCATGTTCCCTGACCCTTTCACTCCACCAGCAATGTGAGAATTTCCACAGCAGTCATTTTGTCTGAAAACCTGACATAAACCCAGGTCCCCAGGGGTGCTGTGCCTTTGACCAGAGCCCATCCCTCCTGTTTGTCTGAACCACTACCCAACATGCTGCCCTAGTCTGGCTCAAGATGGTGGGAGTGAGGGAAACCACATGGGACTTCAACCCTGACTGAAAGCTATTCATCTGCCCAAATCCTCCTTTGCTAAGCTTTGCTGTACCATAAACCATTTTGACCCATCTGACTTCAACTCATTTGCCACAACTCCACCAGAAAGCAATCAATAAACATTTATGAAGTGCTTACTATGGGCCAGGCACTGTGCAAAGCCCTGGGGATACAAAAAGTGGCAAAAGACAGTCCCTGCTCTCAAGGAGCTTACATCCTAATAGAGGAGAAAACATGCAAAAAAGTACATACAAAGCCAGTTATCTATAGGACAAAGAGGAGATAAAATTAAGAGAGAAGGCACTAGAATTAAGATAGGTTGGGGCAGGCCTCCTGTAGGAGATGAAATCCTAGTGAGGACTTAAAGAAAGTGAAGCCAGATCAGATGCCATTACAACCATGCTGGTGGCCCATCCTTGAGGTAGGTAACCCCACTGGTGTGGTTGGGCACCCTCCTCCCAATTCCGAGTACCACAGACCCCTAACATGTCATGTAACAGAATATACTGAACCGTAATAACAGATTCAGGTGTTGGGAGTCAATTCAATTTCAAAAACTGATCTTTTTGACCATTTTGGCCCAAAACAAGGTCTTCCACTTTGCTCAGAGCAGGGCTAAGGGTAAATTGTAAAACAGGACACAGAGGAACAAAAATAGCCAGTGGCCAGTATGGATATACACGTGTTCACAACAATACATGGACACAGCATACCTATATGCCCACTACTCAGTGACAATGGCTTTCAGGGCACAAAGAGAAGATGCAAAGTAGAATCCCTTTCCACCACTGGAGTTGAAAAAGTTTACATAGCTACAAATCAGGAGAAAAATGAAGTCACTCAGGCCAAACCCATAGCACCATGGAAAAGAGGAACTTCCTGGGGCAGAGAAACCAGACATCATCTTCTCTGCCTTCTTAGGGGCCAGAAGGGCCCAGCGTGTCCAAAGACTAAGTACTAGCTCCAGGAATTGAGGCAATTAATCCTCTTCTAAATCCTTGTGTTTCAGGGCTGACCTGTGGGAAAACAGGAAGTACCTCAATCATCCTCTCCTTGAAGAATGTAGTAAGGAAGTGAGATGACCCATTGGGCCAGGTAGGCTGAAGGGAGTGGTTCTCAGGAGGGGGACTTCAAGGCCTGAGTTTGATCATTAATCAAGATAACTTCTGGCTAAGGGAAGAAGAGGCAGAGGAATCAATAACTTAGACTAGGACTATTATGCTAAATAGCCATTGTACCTGGCTCAAGGCCCAGCTCCTTCTCAGAGAGAAATCAAAATCATTGTGAAACCTCTGTAGTTGTCATTCTACAGTTCTCCAGGACAGTGACTGAACCTTCTGTTCAGTTTGAACCTTCTTTAAAAGAACAATTCATTTCAGAAAACTCACTTGCCTACATTATACATCCTGACGAGGGAGCACTGACCACCCAAATCTGTCCTGATGCCCTCAAGTGCAGCCCTCATTTTTCTAGGATATCAATTCCACTTTTTTTTCTTTTTTAATCTTTATGTTTTTGTTTTTTACACTTCGAGTTCCAAGTTGCCTCCCTCCCTTACTCCCAAACCCACATTAGAGAAGGCCAGTATTTTATGCAGATGTATATATGAAACCATGTGATACATACGTCCATATATCAGTTCCTTCTCTGGAGGTGGATAACATTTTTCTTCATAAGTCTTTCATAGTTGATTTGAATGTTCTCATTACCCAGAATAGCATAATCATTCACAGTTATTCCTCAAACAATATTACTGTTACTGTATACAACATACTCTTGGTTCAGGTCATTTCACTTTTCATTATTTAATGCAAGACTTTCTATGTTTTTCTAAAATCAACCTGTTCATCATTTCTTACAGTGCAGTAATATTCCATCACAATCATATACCACAACTTATTCAGCCATTAGTTGACTTTCTTTTCATAATTTTCTTGCATTACTCTTACTTTTTTCCAACTTTCCTTCTACCTCTCTTATTTGATTTTTAAAGTCCTTTTTAAGCTCTTCTAAGCACTCTTTTTGGGCTTGCAACCATTTTGCATTTTTCTTTGAAGTTTTCCAAGTAGCTCTTTTGACTTCATTGTCTTCTTCCGAGTTTGAACCCTGATTTTCTCTATCACCATAGTAGCTATACATGGTCATGTTCTTCATCTGTTGTTTATTCACTTTTCTTTTTTAGTGGCCTGTTTTTTCTTGGCTCTTAACTTTGTTTGGGTTGGGCTCTGCTCCTGGGGTGTGTGTGGGGGCGGGGTTATGTCTCAGGCTTCAGGCTTTTTGTGCTTTTGTTTTCAGAGCTCTGAGGGTCTTTGACATTTTGCTTCTTCCAGTGTGCTATGATCCAAGGCCAGGTGTGGTCACTGCTCTTCCAGCTTATACCTTGGTTTATGAATAACCTCAAGTACTCCTCTCCATCCCTGAGCCTCAACCAGTGCTCCCACACTCCCACACTGTGCCACCACAAATGGTCTTATTCCCTATGGTCCTGGAAATGCAACACCACTCTCTTCTCCCACAGCCACAAGTGTCAGTCTGCCCCTCTGTCCAGGAACCAAAAATAGGGACTCTGCTCTCCTGTGAGTGACCACAACCAATAAGGCCTCTGCTCCCTCAACACTCAAGGTGTGCTTGCTCCTTCTGGCCTGCGGTCTGGGACCATGCCCAGCCAATACGCCTGGGCCACAAGTCCAGTGCCAGCAATGAAGGGCCCTGCAATTTTCCCCTGTTCAGCCTCTGAACCCCAACACGTTTGGTGGGGGCAAAAATTCATGAAGCCTTGGCTTCCTCCTATGTGATGATATCTTCATGTCTTTCTTGACCAGACCACCATGCCTGTAGGTCAAATCTTTCCTAACATCTTCCCCAGTTGTCTTAGGCTGGATGACTGTTTTACCCCTTGTAATGCCAGAAAATTGAACTGCTTCCATTTGAATTGTCTTAGGAAAATTCTAAAGATCACCTGGCAAAATAAGGTACCAGACACTGAGGTCTTCTCTCAAGCCGAACTGCCAAGAATCCAAACTCTACTGCAGACAATGCAATTCCAATGGCCACATAGTCTGAATGCCAAACATGTTTACCTGAAAACTGTTTTACAGAGAATTCACACAAGGCAAGCACTCACACAGAGGTGAGAAGAAGCAATACAAGGACACTCTCAAGATCTCTCTCTAGAACTTTAGTATTAATTTTGAGACAGGGGAAATTCTGGCACAGGACTACCCTGCATGGCATGTCTGCATCCAAGAAGGTGCTGTGCTCTGTGACTAAAGCAGAATCACAGTAGCTCAAAAAAGAAGAATGTGAGATGTGCAAATCCAGAGATAATTCCATCACAAATGTTGATACAGGCTATTTGTGCCCAATTTATGGTAGAGACTTCTGAGTTTGTATTGGTCTGATCAGCCACAGTTGGACACACGGTACCTTAACCCAACATCATGATGTCATTTTGGTCCTCTTTGAGGACAAAGGACAAGCATCAACAACAATTATTTCTCCCACTCTAAAATTTACTTTGAGGTATTAAGTTATTGGGGGGAGAGGGAGAAGGGATTTGGGAAAGCCAAGTAATTTCCTGCCTTGTTCTGCCATCTTCCCACAATTCCCTGAATTCTACTTTCTTTAAAGTGGCAAAAACCATATATCCTTCCCTCTTAGAAAATAACTATTTACAAAAATAACAAAAATACCCTACATGCCAACTAACAAAAAAAGAAAAAATGTTATGAATGTGTCTACTTCTTTTTTCCCCTGGATCTTTTAAATTATATTTTCAGTTCTAAATTCCCTCCCTCACAGTTTCCCCAACTCTTCTTCTCTCTACTGAGAAATCAAGAAAAGCAAAATCTGTTGCAAACATGCATAATCAAGGAAAATAGATACTGGCATTAGCCATGTCCAAAAACAAACAAATGTAGGCCTTCATCTTTATTTTTGAGTCTATCCCCTCTCTATCTGAAGGTGTGTAGCACGTTTCATCAGGAGTTCTCTGGAATTGTGGTTGATCAAATTTCCTAAAATCTTCAAAGTTGTTTATTTTTACAGTATTGTTGTAATTATATAAATTATCATCCTGGTTCTGCTCACTTCATTTTGCATTATTTCATACAAGTCTTCTTAGGTTTCTCTGAAATATTCCTTCATTTCCTATAGCATAATAATATTCCCTAACATTCATATACCATAACTTGTTCAGCCATTCTCCAACTTCTGGACACTCCCTTAAATTGCAATTCTTTGCTACCACAAAAAGAGCCGCCAAATTTTTGTACATATAAGTCCTTTTCTTCTTTCTTTGATCTCTTTAGAGGAATAGACCTAGTATCACCATCACTGGGTCAAGGGGTGTGCACAGTTTAATAGCTGTTGGGGCAGAATCCCAAATTGCTTTACAACAGCTGAACCTGTTCACAGTTCTATCAATAGTGCATTAATTTCTCACAGCTCCTCCAGCACATATTCTTGAACTAATTCTATATGGCTATTGACAGCTTTGATTTATTTCTCTAAAAACTACCTGTTCACATCCTTTCATCATTTACCAATTAGGAAATGGTTCTTATTCTTATAAATTTGAATCAGTCCTTTATATATTTCAGAAATAAGACTTTTATCAGAGAAACTTACTGCAATAATTTTTTTAACCAGTTCTCTGCTTCTTTTCTAAATTTAGCTGCATTTGGTTTTGTTTGCTAAAAAACAAAACAAAAACAAAAACTCTTTTATGTAATCAAAATTGCCTTTACCTCTTGTGAACCTGTCTTTTTTATCATGAACTTTTCACCTATCCATAGATCCGATAATTTCTTCTCTATTCCTCTAATTTGTTTATGTCACCTTTTTTGTCTAAATCATATACTGACTAAGATTTTTCTTAATATACGGTGGTGTGATATACCTTGTTTCTGCCACACTACTCTCCAATTTTTCCAACAGTTTTTGTCAAATAGTGAATTTTGGAACCAAAAACTGGGATCTTTGGATTTATCAAACACTAGGCTACTTAATTCATTTGCTTCTGTGTATTGTGTACCTAATCTGTTCCACTGACCAACCCATTTCTTACCCAGCATCAATTTGTTTTAATGATTATCGCTTTGTAGTATGGTTTGAGATCTGGTACTGCTAGGCCACCTTCCCATTTATTTTCATTAATTGACTTGATATCCTTGATCTTTTGTTTTTCAGATTAGTTTTTTTTTCTAGCTCTGTAAAGTAATCCTTTGCTACTTTGATTGGTACAGCACTGAATAAATTAATTTACATAGTATTATCATTTTTATAATAGCTCAGGCTAACCATCATCAATCAATATTTATATAATTTTTTAGATCTCTATTTTTTGTAGCGTTTTATAAATGTGTTCATATAGTTCCTATGTGTGTCTTGACAGACTCCCAAGTAACTCTTATTTCAGTATTTATTTTAAATGATTTTTTTTTCTATCTCTTCCCATTGGATAAAATGTTTGTATTTTTCTGTGGGGAGATGATAGATGTACCCACACAAAATTCTATCTTCATCAGGGGTCACAGAGAAAGTCTAATTAAATGGAGAGCCTGGGAATGATTCTGTTATATTTTAATGTTAAAATAATGGAAAGGGGGAGGAAAAGAAATATACTTGAGGAGGAGGGGAAGACAGGAGAAAATGAGAAAGGGGAAAATTATATCACATAAGTAGGGTATACAAACAAAAGTCCACTCAACAAAGAGGGAGTGTTGGGGCAAGGGAGCAGGCAATACTTGAATCTCAATCTCATCTGAACTGGTCAAAGGAGGGAAGAATATTTATTTGTATATATATATATAATATATGTGTGTGTATGTGTACATGTATGTATATGTATAAATGTATACACCCACATGCACACACACACACACACACACACACACAGAGTTGAGTATAGAAATAAATATCATCCAACACAGAAAGAGGGGAGAAAATGATTAAGGAAAAGGCAGTAGGTAATAAGAGGGAGGGCAGATTAAGAGAGGGATTAGCCAGAAGAAAAAAAGTCTTAAAGAGGAGGCAAAAAACCAACAAGAAATAAAGCACAAGAAAACAGGATGGAGGGAAATACATAACTAATAGTCACAAGTGTGAATGGAATAAACTCACCCATAAAAGGGACGAGTATAGTAGAATGATTACAAACCAGAATCCAACAAAATGTTGTTTACAAGATACACACTTGAAACAGAAAGACACACAGAGAGTTAAAAGGAGAGGCTGGAGCAATTTATTTTCCTTCAGTTGGAGTAAAAAAATGGCAGGGGTAATAATCATGATCTCAGATAAAGCAACAACAAAAACAGACCTAATTAAAAGAGATAAACAGGAAAGCTACATTATACTGAAAGGTACCACAGACAATGAATTTCTATCAATATTAAACACACATATACCAAATGGCATAGCATCTAATTTCTTAAACGAAAATTAAATTAATTATATGGGGAAAGAAATTAAACTAAAATAATGAGGGATTTCAATTTCTACCATCTTAGTCCCAGATAACTCTGACCAAAAAAATAAAAAAATAAATTAACAACCTGGATATCATTTTAGAAAAGCTAGATATGATAGGCTTCTGGAGATTACTGAATTGGAATAGAAAGGAGTATACCTATTTCTCAGCTGTGTATGGTAGTTGTGAAAGTACCATACATTCACAAAAACTTACTATGTATTAAGAACATAAAAATCACATAAACAAAGGCAGAAAATCAGAAATATTAAATTCATCTTTTATGACAATGCAATAAAATTATATTCAATAAATGGGCTTTGAAGCAAAGACTAAAAAGGAATTAGAAATTAAATAACTCAAACCTAAAGAATAGGTGAGTCAAAGAACAAATCATAGAAACAACGATTTCAATAAGATAATAACAACAAAGAAATAGCATACCAAAATTTGAGGGATGTAGTCAAAGCAGGACTTAGGAGAAATGTTATGTCTTAAATATTTTCATCAATAAAAGAGAAAGTAGATCAACAATATGGCTTGCAAGTAAAACAATTAGGAAACCAACAAATTTAACCCTTTCTCCAATTAAAAACCAAGGTAGAAATCTTCAAAATTAAAGAGAATTAAAGAAGCAAAAAAACCAAACAATTAAATAATAAATAAAACTATGAACTGGGACGGGGGGGGGGGGAGGAAACATAAGCCATTAGGTAATTTGATTTAAAAAACAAAACAAAATTACCAGCATCAACAAAGGAAAAGGTAAATTCACAACTGATGGGGGAAAAAATTATTAGGAGCTATTTTGCCCGAGTATATGTCAATAAAACTGACAATCTAATATTAACAACTCCCTCATCACTGTCATACTCCTTCAGAAAAATGGAAACTAATTGCATTTTTTCCAGTGGAAAAAAAAATTTGAAATCTCTCTCTTCACATATTTCTGTTCCTCAGAGAGATGCCAGTGGAGGTCAGGAAGGAGGTAGGAATAATCAGATACAGAGAGACAATCCACTGACAATATTCATGACACCTTCATATTAGTGACAAATGACAACAAATATAGGGATTCCTGAAGAGTAGATAAAGGGACAAAGCAAATTTGCTCTAATTCATAGTTTCTTGGAGTGACTGAGCTCCAGCTTAGGATACTACATTCCCATTTATTTCAAATTCCTTGAGTTTCCTAAAAAGTAAAGGAAGCAGTAAACAATGTTTACCTCCTTCCTTTCTTTATATAGATTAGTCTATCAGAAAATAAACCTTAATGAAGGTCTCATAGGCACATGATACTTAGGAGAGTACAAAAATAAGACAAACACAGGCTCTGCCCCTGAGGAGCTCACGATTACTTTACAGGATTTTGATCCCAGGATACATTGCTGAGATTTAATAATAGTTACAAAGTTGTCTGACGAGCTTTCATATACAAAATACGCATAGGGTCAAAGTTTGGTGTGTACTCTTCGATGTGTCATAAGGCCAGACCAATGCCTGAAGGGTTTCCCACATTCTTTACATTCATAGGGCTTCTCTCCAGTATGAATTCTCTGATGCTGAGTAAGAGCTGAGCGTTGATTGAAGGCTCTCCCACATTCATTACATTCATAGGGTTTTTCTCCAGTATGAATTCTCTGATGTTGAATAAGGGAAGAGTTCTGATTGAAGGCTTTCCCACATTCCCTACAATGATAGGGTTTATCTCCAGTGTGAATTCTTTGATGCTGAATAAGGTCTGAGCTCACCCTAAAAGCTTTCCCACATTCACTACATGAATAAGGTTTCACTCCAGTGTGAATTTTTTGATGTTTCCTAAGATATGAACGTCGGCTGAATGCTTTCCCACACTGAGTACATTTGTGAGGTTTCACCCCTATATGAATTCCCTGATGTTTTCGAAGTTCTGAGTTCTGCTTGAAGGTTTTCTCACATTCATTACATTCATAAGGCTTCTTGACAGTCTGATCTATTTGACGTACACTAGAAGATGAATTCTGTCTGGAGTTTTGGTCATTTGTAGCAGACACATGGGTTTTCTCTCCTGTTGGAATTCTATGTTGTGTAACCAGGTTTGAGTTCAAATGACAACTACACAAACACTCATCATATTTATGGCCATTCTCTCCTAAGGGAATTTTTTTAGAAGGGATGGTCACTACCACAAAATTTCCATCCTGGGATAAGGATCCCTCTACTTTCTCCACTTTGTTTCCCTGTTGCTTGTCTAGAGTGCCTTCACATTCATAGGCTTCTCCAACCTTGGTTCCCTTGGAAGCATCCACTGGGAATCTTCCAGATAGCTTCTCCTGTGACTCCTCTTCTTCTGAAAGTTCCTGCTTTGGAAGAGTCCACTTGGTACTAGTCTCAAAATCTGAAATGATCAACAGAAAATACAAATGTCATGGGTGTCTCTCAGGAAGCAGAGTGAGTTCCAAGAAGGAACTGGCAGCTTAGTGAAAGCAAGACAGGGGTTTTTATAGGGCAAAAGATGCAATTACACAACAGAATATACAAATATTAAAAAGGCAGGAGGGGTGTGTCAAGGGATTAGGCAATAGGGGAGGGGTCCCAGCCTCAGTAGAACTGTGCGATTTCCCATAATGCATACAGAAAAACTCATTGGAGGAGAGGAGCATGTATATTTGATAATGATATTATAATAAGCCTCTCTACATCATAAGTTCACCTAAAGGACAGCTTTTGCTTTTACTGCACGGGTGCCTACTTAGGCCTTATTAGGATTCTATCAACCCCACCCCGCAACTACACACAAAAATGACTATGAAGCAGCTGGGTGGTGCAACGGATAGAGCTCTGGGTCTGAAGTTTGGAAGACCTAAGTTCAAATCCAGTCTCAGACCCTTACTAGCTATGTCACTTAACCTGTCTGCTTCAGTTTCCTCAACTGTACGTGGGGAAAAGAATAGGACCCAACTTTCAGAATTGCTGTGAGGATTAAATAAGATGAAAATACTTGTAAAGCACTTCTCACAATGCCTGGCACGTAGTATTCTTGCAATTACACTTGTTCTCCCCCCTCCCTCATTCCCCGCACTCTTAATCTCACAATCATCCACAAGTGTTCCACTTCCACGTTGACAAACTGAAATTGCCTTAGGTGATTCATAATCAGCTGTCATTACACATTACACATCCACATCTCCTTCTACCATACAACTTAACACTCTGTTCTTCATCCTCACTGCAACCTCTGATTGCTCTACCCCTTATGTCTCCTCCAGGCCATCACCTCTACAGTGGCTACACTCTCCTCCCTTCCCCATCCTGGCAAATACCAGGTCAGCTCTACACTGTCCTCTCCTCTCGAGATTCTTTGCCCCCTTCTCCTATCACAAGGCCCTGCCAAGCCTCGCCCTTCAATTACACCCCCTTCACCTCCCCTCCTCTGTCTTCATTCTTATTTATGTGCTGCTGAATGATGCTGGAGAAAGCTGAAACTGTGTTGAATGAGTCCACTATAAATTTATATTACATAATCTCAACTAGGCCCTCATTGCAGCAAGACAATCCTTTTATACTTCTCTAAACAACTCACTATCCCACTTACCGCCAAGCATTCCTCCTAAACCTTTTCATCAGTCTCACTCTTCCCATGGCCCCTCACCACCCGCTCACAGCTGAGAGCCTTGTCTCATGTTTCACTGAAAGAATTCAGGCCTTTTGCCGGGAGCTCCCTCTCCTCCCTCTCCTCATCTCCTAACAGGTTGATGCCTCTCCCAGCTTGCTCTGCTTCAGACTCTCATGAAGGGGTGGCCCTTCTCCTTGCCAAGGCAAACATCTACTCCATGAACAAATTATCTCAGTCTAGCAGATACTCCATCTATCATCCCCACTTTCACTTATCACCCAACTCTCCCCCCATCTACTGCTGCCAACAAGCACGTCCATGTCTCCCCCATCCTCAGAAGACCCTCACTTGGTCCATTTATCCCCACTAGCTATCATCCTACCTCTCCCTTCCCTTTCCCAGCTAAACTCCTTGAGAACACCCTCCGCAAAGGTGCCTCTTTTTCCTTTCCTCTCATTCTTGTAACTCTGCAATCTGGCTTCTGACCTCATCATTCAACTGAAACTGCTCTCTCCAAAGTTACTAATGATTTTTTTAATTGCTACATCTAATGGTCTTATACTTTTTGGTCTCTCTGCAGCCTCTGACACTGTCAAACACCCTCTTTTCCTTGATACTCACTTATCCAAGTTTTCCTGACAGTGCTCTCTCCTGATTCTCCTGCTACCTATCAGACACCTTCTTCTCAGTCTCCTCTGCTGGATCTTCATCCAGGTCATGCCTGCTAACCCTGAGTGTCCCTCAAGGTTCTATCCTGTGCCCGCTTCTCTTTTCCCTATACTATTTCACTTGGTAAACTCATCAACTTCTATGTATTCAATTATCATTTCTATGAAGATGATTCTCAAATCTACTTATTCTGCCTTAACCTCTTTCCTAACCTCCATTCTCAAATTTCCAACTGCCTATTAGACATCTCAAACTGAATATCACGTAGATGTTGTGTCTTAAGCTCAACATATGTAAAACTGAACTCATTATTTCCCCCCAAAATCCTCTCCCACTCTTCCTAACTTCCGTATTCTTGTCAAGGATACCACCTACCTCTCAAAATCCACTCCTCATTCTCTCTCACCTCCTCCCTGACATCCAAATAGCGTCAAGTCTTGTCATTTCTACCTTCATAACATGTCTGGTATATGTACTGTTCTCTCCAGGTGCAGGTCTCCATCACCTTGTGCCTAGACTATTGTCAAAAGCTTGACAACGGATCTCTGCTCCTTAAGTCTCCCCCCACCTCAGGGCATGTCTCACTCACCTAGCTGTAAGAATGATCTTCTTAAAGCTCGGGTCTGACCAGTTTCCAAACCCTGCCTGCCTCAGTTTCCTCAAAATAAAATGGGGTATAATAATAACATTAGTTACCTCACAAAGTTGTTGAGGGGGATCACATGAGATAATCTGTGTAAAGCTCTTAGTAAAGTGCCTGGTTACATAACCGGGACATAATAAATGTATGTTCCTTCTCCCTTCCATTCTCCTATTCAACAAACCCTTATGGCTCCCTCTCAGTTCCACGATCAAATATAAAATACTGAGTTGGGCTTTTAAAACCTTTCCCAACGTGACTTTCTACCTTCCCAGGCTTCTTGAACTTGTCCCACCTGCACATCTTGGTGATCCAGTGACATTGGCATCCTTGCTGTTCCTCAAACATAACAATGAATTCCCCTCTCCTTGCACTCTCACTGGGCGTGTCAAGTGCCTCCTCAACTGGGCCGCCTGCCTTCCATGCCTTCCTTCAACATCCCACCTTCTACAAGAAGCTTCTCAACCCCATTAAGCTAGTGCCTTCCCTATGTTGATTATGTCCAATTTAACCTGTATATATCTTGTATGTACACAGTTCTTTGCATATTCTGTGCCCCATTAGACTATGAGCTCCTTCAGAGCAGAGGTTGTTTTTCTCCTTTCTTTATAACCAGCGGTTACCACAATATGTGGCACACAGTAGGGGCTTAATAAATGCTTGCTGATTTATCTTGATTGTTAACAAAACAAATGCAGTATGGTAGCTTTATAATATTATCAATAAAACACTTAAGCAAATTTGCTGTGGAAAATTGAATCAGGAAATGTCATATTTTCTTATCCTTGAAAAGATACTAGAGTTAAAGATGCTGACAATGTTGATCTTCTAATTTACAAGATCATGCAGCACCTGAAATGACTGGTTGTTGAATGAAAATCCCTTCAAAAATCCCTTCACAGAATCAGATTTTTAAATGGGAAGGGACCTGAAAGGCCATCTAGTTCAATCCCTCACTTTACAGATAAGAAAAGTGAGGCCTAGACAAGTTACATGACTTGCCCAAAATCACACTGATTGGAATTGGCAAAGCCAGCATTTCAACTGATGTCCTTTGATACCAAATCCTGTATATCACACCACCTCTTAATCACTGAAGGCAAGAAACTCAGGAGCCAGACCCTGTTCTAACCCATTTAAAAATAACCCCCACTCCCATCGCCGCCTCTTCTCTCCCTTCTTCCCCTCCTTCTGATATTCAGTCTTGCTCCTCACCTCTTTCTTGCAGGAACTGGGGCTTGGGAGACCCGCACTTGATCTGGGCGTCCATAGGCTGAAGCTGGACATTCAGTGCATCCTGTGCTGCTCTCAAGGGTGCCATCTTCTCCCAGGCCCCTGCCTCTCTCTGTGTGCTTGATGCAACCTGGAGATAACGAGATATGTTTGCCTTTGTGAAAGAATCACCACGGAGGCTAAAACATAAAATATAGAAAGAAAGTACATTCCTTCAGGGATACAGGACAGGGAAGGAAGAACCAGAGTCTTGTTTGTCAGATTCAAACTGGCTGTATTAAGATTAACAAAACCATAAACCAATCCAGGAGGCACTTTTTATTACTAATGAATAGTCTACTGCCTTTCAAGAAAATAGCTGACTTGGCACATGAAAGAATTAACCACATAGGAAATTTTTGTTACTGATACACAGGAAATCTCAAGAAATTTCATGTGATTATTTGAACAATGAATGATTTAGTATTGAGTACTATGAATGTACAAGAAATCTTGAAACAATATAAAAATATTCTTATTTATATTTATCCATTTTTACCAATTAAAAATAAATTACGGGTTTACCTTTTACCATTAATAAAATAGCACATCGATAATATTACTTTAACTTTTAGGAACTGTGAAAACCATGCTGTCACAGAAAAATCGTCCTTAAGCATAAATCCTAAGTGTAAAATGTTAGGGAAGATTTATAGTATAGAACTGCTGGCCAAAAAAATCTGATTTCCCCCTTTGCTGTTGTGATAGAAGACAATAAAGGAACCTTAACAATTATCTAGTCCAAACCCTTCATTTTACAGCATGAGAAAACTGAGGACCAGAGAGGTTAAGAAATTTGCTCTAATAAGCAGAAGAGACAGAATTTAAGACCAGTTCCTGCGACTCCAAATTTAACACACTTTGCCCTCTACCAGCCTCCCTCCCACACCATGCTTATTTTCAGTCTCCATCCTCTTTGACCTTTTACCACATTTGATACTGCTGACCCCCTTCTCCTTTTTAAAACTCTGTACTTCAAAAATATTTACAGCAGCTCATTCTGTAATGGCTAAGAACTGGAAATCAAAGGGATGCCTATCAATTGGGGAATGGCTAAACAAGCTATGGTATATGATTGTGATGGAATATTATTATGCTATAAGAAATAACCAGCAGAAAAACCTGGAATGACTTACGTGCAAAGTGAAATGAACAGAACCAGGAGAACACTGTACCACAGTAACAGCAATATTGTTCAATGAAGAACTGTGAATAACTTAGGTATTCTCAGCAATACAATGATCTAAGACAATCCCAAAGAACTAATGATGAAGCATACTATCTGCCTCCAGAGAAACAACTGATATTGTTTGAATACAGACTGAAGCATATTATTTTTCATTTTTTTCTTTCTTTTTCTTTTATTCGAATCTTCTTATACGAAATGACTAATATGGAAAAGTTTTACATCATTGTACATGTATAACCTATATCTGATTGCTTCCCATCTCAAGGAGGGGACAGGGGCTGTGAGGGATGGAAGAATAGAATTTAGAACTCAAAACTTAAAAAAAAAACTGAGGTTTAAAATTTTTAATAAGTAACTGGGGAAAAAAATAAAATATATTTAAAACTCTGTATTTCCTTGATTTTCAAATACTACACTATACTTCTTCTCCTACCTGTCTGACCACTTCTTCTCTAGGTCTTTGTATGATTCCTTTCTCCATTCCCAATGCCTAAAAATAGGCATGCTGTAAGATTCCGTTCTTTTCCCTGTACTCTACACTGTAAGGTGACAGGGCATAGAGGGCTGGGCCTGCAGCCTGAAAGACCTGAGTCCTAATACAGCTTCAGACATTTAATAGCTGTGTGAACCTGGACAAGTCACTTAACTTCTCTTTGCCTCAGTTTCCTCAACTGTAAAATGGGCATAATAATATCCCCTACCTCACAGGATTGTTGTAAGGAATAAATGAGATCAAATGAGATAATATCTGTGAAGCACTTAGCACAGGACCTAGAACATAACAGGAACTTAATAAATGCTTGTTCCATTCTCTACACTGTCCCTAAGAGACCTCATTCACTTTGAAGTAGATTTAGCAATTATGTCATCAATCAGGTTAAAAACCTCAGTCATCCTTGATTTTCTCCCTAACTCCTATATCCAAAACTCACCAAGTCCTGTTGATTTCTTTTGTCTTTCTATCAACATCACTTAGGGTAGTGCCTCACAAATACAAGATGCTTAATAAATGCTCACTAATGGACTATAGAAATTGCTTCCTAAAATGGTACTACTGTCTCCAATCTCCCTTAACTACATCAATAATATGAAGTCATGAAGACTCATCTTCCTGAGTTCAAATCTGACCTCAGACACTTAATAGCTGTGTTACCCTGAGCAAGTCACTTAACCATGTTTGCCTCAGTTTCCTCATCTATAAAATGAGCTGGAGAAGGAAATGGCAAACCACTCCAATATCTTTGCCAAGAAAATCCCAATGGGGTCATAAAGAGTCAGACACAACTAAAAAATGACTAAAAACTACCAGAATAATCTTACTAAAACTGCTTTTCCTCACAACAATCCCTTGCTTAAAAGAAACCTTCACTGAGTCCCTAATGGCACTAAAAAAGTCCAAACTCCACAGGCTGTCACGTAAGACGCTCTTTCCTTTGCAGCCTCAAACTATTGTCCCATATGAATCCTCCAACTCAAAGAAGTCAACTATGCCATGAATACTTTATGCATGTTCGACTCCCTAACTGTGAGCAGTACTCACTCTGCTTGCAACAGTACTTCTGCTTGTATGTGTGTGTGTGTGCGTATTCACACTCTCCCACATACATATATGCTTATTTATCCCTCAAGAACCAGATCAAAGTTTATGCACTTTCCACAGAAATTTGCCAGACTAATCAACTGGCATTTCACATTTTTGGTCCATGGTGGTTCCCAAGTATGAGGGTCCCCTTTTAAAGAAAAAAACATACCCCTAGACAGTACCACATTCATAGTGCACATTTTGCTAGAGCTAAAAATCAAAATGATAGCACAAATATGGATTCACATATAACCCTTGAAACTATTCTAGGAGGCTCCTAGGGGTCCAGAACCCACAGGCTGGGAACCACTGGTATAGATCACTTATTTGGGAATGAATATGTGATATGGATTGTAGGTTCTTCTATTGTTATGTATGTTTTAGTGCTCCATCTTCAAAGCCTTGAACTCTTAAATTCCCTTCTCTGATCATAATCTAACTCTCCACCTTGCCATTCCTGCCAAACTTGCTGCCCACAATCACAATAATGTTCATTCTGTCCCTTCAACCTTCACTGCTGTTGTGGCTCTACCCAGCCTTGACCTCACAGGTCACCAGTTTCAATGACATCAGGCATCACCTGAGAATCTTTTACCCCTTTCCCTTTCCATACTGACCCATCCCCAACCCTGAATAACACTTGGCTACACCTGAAATACGGTATGCTACCAGAGAAAGTCAAAAAACTGTGGCCAGTGGGTGAGTATGTCCAAAACAACCTTGCCAACATCAGTCTGGGTCCCTCACTACAACTTACTCCCTATACTATTTCCCACATTTTTTTTACTTTTGCCCATCCCCAACTTCACTTCCTACCCCCTTCCCCAATCATAGATCTCATTTCCTACTTATCCTGAGAAGAGTGAGGTCATCTGACCTAAACCTCCTCAACTTCTTTCTTCCTTCTCACTTCAAAACCTCTCTATTCCCTATCTTTTCTTCCTCCTAGACCAAAGAAACAGCTGGCCTTCCTCTTTGCCAAGACTAACTTCACTTATCATTTTGACCCCATCCCCTCTTGCCTCCTCCAGGATTTGGTTCCCATCATAATCCTTTCCATATTGGAATCAACAAGATCTGAGGAGAAATCCTGACTCAGACACTTCTATCTATCCTGGGAAGGTCACTGATTACAGGGTTGTTGTCAGCACTAAATGAGGTGACAGGTGAATAGAGAGCATTTTGCAAAACTTCAAGCAATCAACAAATACTAGTATTATTATGAAGTTTCACTTTCTCTCAGCAAGCTCTTTCCTCTCACCTATAAACCATGGTTAGCCTCCCTTATCTGAAAAACAAAAACTTTCTACTGAGGTTGCTACCTCTTTCAAGTGACCACTCCATTGTCTTTCCTCCTCTTCAGTGTCAAATTTCTAGAACTACATTCATTCTTTCTTCTTCCTCATTGCCAGCTCTTTCATACTATTCTGGCTTCCCTACTCTCCACGCTAGTATTTGTCAGCCTTGATCTCTCTGCAGCATTTGACACTGGTAACCTGCTCCCTCCCTCCTCCTTTCTTCCCACCCTTCTTGGCTTCCTAGACACTGTACTCTTATAGTTTCCTGCTTGCCAATCACCTTCTCTCTCTTTTGATTTCTCTTCTTCCTCTTGCTGTCCTGTAGAGGTAGATGTTTCCAAAAGCTCTCTCCTTGACCCCCTTCTCTTACTATTAACTCTCTCCTTTGATAATATTATCCACACCCAAAACACCAACTCTGGCCTCTGTGGAAGCAGAAGTATCCCACTGCTATGTCTCTAAACTGTCTCTTGGTCTACAACGATTTGCTAGAATTCAGAGCTTCTTAAACTTTTTCCACTCATGACCCCTTCAGAGCTTCTTAAACTATGGGTTGTGACCCACAGTTTAATAAATGTTGTAAGAAGACCTGGGGCACCCCAATATCAACATGTCTCAAACTAAAGAAAGAAGTTCTGCCCATTCACCCCCAACTCTGTTAATGGGATGAACAACCTTTCAGATATGCAGACTGGAAATTATTGGCATTATCTTTGGATGTGGCCAACAAGGGAGAAAAAAGAGGCATAAGTCCTGTTGATCCTTTCTCTGAAATCTTTTATCACAACCAGCCCATCCTTTTCATTTACATTTCCCTTGGAGCTGACCCTCACTACCTTTCCTCTCAACTTGTGCAATAATACTCTTAACCAGTTTCCCAGACTCCTGTCTCAGTACCTCCAATTACTGCCCAATGAATCACAATAACTCTATTCATCTTATTTCGTCCCATAAATAAGCATCAATAGGTCTCCACTACCTGCCTTAACTTTAGAAACCCACTTCCTAGCTCTAAATGCTTATCCTATCACACAGTTAGTACTCAAACAAGGAATGCACTAACTTCCCTCCTGTCCCACACCTAGATTCAACCTATCTTTTGAAAGTCTAACTGTTACCCCCTCTTCCAATGTATAGCAACACAAATATCTCCTTTAAGAACTTTTCTTGGCTTCAAATGTCTCCACCACCACCAGCCAGAAGCAAGCACCTCCTTTTCTGAACTCTCATAACAATCTGCACCTCTCCTATATCTGTATTACATCTAATTGGGATTATAGTTATTGTCTTATCTTCCCTATCAGATTCTCAATCCTCAAAGAAATTACAATGATTAGGCACAGAAATGTTTACCGAACTGAATCTAGTGCCAATGAATGGATTTTTAGATAACACAAGAAGCAAGGATTGTATCTTATGCTTTTTTGTAGCCCTCACATGATTAGCAATGCCCTAAATATAGCAGGCAGTCAATCAATATCTGAATGAGTCTATAAACATGTTGCCTATATCCTACAGCCTCCTACAAGGAGGGAATTCCTACATTTCTGGCAATTTCATATGGTCAAGAGCAGTTGAGTAATTGGTAACAGGAGAGCAAAGAAGAGACAAACACATAGGCTGAGTCCTAGCCACTAAAGTCACACTAAAGATTTGAACTCATTCACTTTCTTCTCATTAATTTTCCCCTAATCAATAAATAAAGTCAATAAGCATTTATTAAGCATCTACTATGTGCCAGGCACCATACTAAGTGCTGGGGATGAAACAAAAGGCAAAAAAACAGCCCTTGCTCTCAGGAAGCTCACAATCCAATAGAAAAGACAACCTAACCTCATTTCCCCACAATAAATCACACCTGCCTTTTTCCCACCTGATGTCCTGGTTCACCAAGCTGTCTCTCCAAATCCTCCAGTACAATTACCACCTCCTCTCCACTCTCTAGATGCTGATCTCTCACCCAGGTCTGCAGGTCCTCTGGCAAAATGGTCAGGAACTGTTCCAGGACCAGCAGCTCCAGAATCTGCTCCTTTGTGTGTATCTCTGGTCGCAGCCACTGATGACAAAGTTCCTGGAGTTTGCTCAGAGCCTCTCGGGGTCCAGGGGCGTCACTGTAGCCAAACTGCCTGAACAGCAGGCGGGAGATCTCCTGGGTGGAAGGGCTGTTCCTCTTCTGGCTACCTTTCTCTCCCCACAGGTAATCCTCTTCTTCCTCCACCTTTACTTTCACTACTTGAAGTCTCTCTTTCCAGGCTGGATTCTGAGGATCGAGGGCTCCAGATTCTCTGGATTCTAGAGCCATTTGAGCTTGTTCAAATTTTTAAAACAACTCTATAGGGGCCTATGCTTCAGAGGAGTTCCCCTTAGGCTGCTCTTTAAGGACACCCCTAAGATATAGGAAACCAGAGTTAATGAGTTATTAAATTAAGAATGCTATTAGAGACCTTAAACAACTTCATGAAGGTCAGCCGGAGGGGGAATTCTGACAAAAACTTAAACAAGTAATTCCCAAGCAATTGTGGATATTTTCTCTTTGGGGAAATAGAAATATCATGAATTTCTGGGCCCCCTAGCGGTCACCAGGCCTCACTGAGGTCACACTTCAGGTAGTCCCTGTAATGCCACCAAGCAAGCGCAAAAGTCCAACAGCCCACCTCGCCCCCCACAACTCACCTACCCCCCACCCCAGTAATGTATCTTTCCCTCTCCCCCGCCAGACCCCCAATACCATTCAGGGGCCAGGAAACACAACTGGCAAATTCACAGACTTCGTACATAACAGTTCTCAGCTGACACAGCGACCTGCTGTCATCCACATCTCTGGTCTCCTTAAGTGGTTAGTTCCTGTCCACTGCAGGGATACTGCCAACCCCGACCCTCCTCTAACCACAGCGACCCTCTCTGCACCTCTGCTTCCAGACTACATATCCCGGAACCTCCAGGCCGGGTTTCCGCCCTTCTCTGGGTGATTGAGACAGACGGACCACTGTCAAGCGGTTGCTATAGTGACAGGCTTGGGCGGCACGTGACTCCACCAGAGTCCATGCTCCGCCCCGGGCTGGCTCTACACAAGAGGGCGGAGGTCTACACTACATGGACCCGCTGCAGCCACTGCTATTACTCAAACGCTTCACTGAGTCAAGGAGCTCAAGGCTCAGAGTCCAGCACAGAAAGGAAGCTGGCTGCACGTCCCCAGAGACCAGCGCCGCCCGGATTGCTGGGAAACGTAGTCGGGGGAAACGGACGTCCCGAGGCCCCGGAAGCTTCTGGGAATCGTAGTCCAGCGGCAGCTCGTACGAGCGTCCATGACATCCTGTGCGCCCCAGCTGGAAATGCTTAAGCCCTTCTCCCTCTAAGAGAATTGTCCTCCTGCAGCTCTGTGTGTTAAGCGAGTCCTGGCTCCTCCACCTGGAAGAGGACGGCCCCTCCCCCTCCCGCCTCCTTACCTCCTTGCCCACAGGGAAGATGGCGGTGAGGATGAAGCCCAAGAGTTTGGCGCCGGGAAAACGGGCTGATCCCGCGCAGGTGACGTCATCGCGGCGGGTGGGGGGGTTTGGGGTCGGCCTGGCTCCGAAGAAGGGGGAGGAGGAGCAGCCGCAGCTGACCGCCCGGCCCTTGGCTTGGACTGCTTCCTTGGAGGTGACCCTCCGGTCCGCGCTGCCCAACTCGCGGGGCTCCCTGCGGGGGCGGGAGCAAAAGTCCGCCCGGGCCTTTGTCGGGGCCCAACCTGCCCTGCCGTCCACCGGCTCTCTCCAGATTTGGGGGGCACGTGTTTACCCAACCCTGTCTTCTTCAGGCCCTGGGGTTCGCTCTTCTGTTCCATTCACCTTTTTCTGTCTACACCTTCCGCCCCCTGTACCAGGCAGCTTTTATACCTATTCTTCTGGGTTACCTTTGGAAAGCCAGCAATAACAATAGCCAGTGTTTTAAAATCTGAAAAGAAAGCCCATTCTGAAGAAATAGTGTCTCTTCTACACCGCCACCCTGGCATATGGGGACAGTTATTATCCCCATTTTACAGATCAGAAAACTCCGGCAAGACAGAGTGACAGACCAGTACGTGTCTGAGGCTGGATTTGCGTTCAGGTTTTCATGATTCTGGGCACTGTCCATCACCCAGCTGCCAGGGGGAGTTATTAGGGAACACCAGCCCTTTCCTCGCCATGTGTTCACTTTTCCTTCTTGAGTCTCTTTCCTTCCTACTTTCTGTTGAGGTTAGAGTTGGGAGAGCTGGTTCGGGTATGGAAGAATTCACTTAGACCTTTTCTGTAGCCATTGGTGATGAGTGGACCCCAAGAATATTGGAGTGCTACCTGAAATTATGAGGAATAGACGTGGGGTCCTAGCGTCCAGAAAGAATACACCCAGACAGCCTCCAACTTAAAGAAAGGCATTTTGGGGTGATGTATCCAAGTGGGCTTTCTCCCCTTGAGGCAGAACCCCAATGGGCTTACTCCCCATGGAGAGCAGACCCTAGGCTGCTGGCCCTGCTCCCCTAAGGGAGCAGAGTGGCCCCTGCTTCCCAGCTGGAGGTTAGCAGGTCAAAGGTATGGTTTAAATACAATTTTATGGAATAGGGGGAAGGGGACAAGAGAATGGGAGGAGCAAGCATGGCTCCAAAATGTCTGGTAGTCCAGAAGTGATAAGCAAAGAGAACAGGAGAGGGGAGGGAAAGAGTTGTTCTGGAATCGAGGGTGCTTTGTGAAAACACACAGGTAAGTCCACAGTGGGGGCTTCAATGCATAGTCTTCTTGGATCACTTTTCTGGCTGGTCACATCCTGCATCCCATTTCCCATCTCATGTCCTGCTTGCCCTATCTGCCTCAAGCACTCTTTTCTACCTCATCACTCTCCATATGAATCTCCTTAGGATCATGTGTAGTAGCCTATTGCTACTATTATGGAGCCCAGAATTAAAACAGAAGGTAGATTGGCAATGGGAAATTTGCTGGGCTTCTTTTTTTGTTGGTCAGTCGTTTCTGAATTTTCGTGACCTCGTGGACCATACAGGGTTTTCTTGGCAAAGATACTGGAATGGTTTGCCATTTCCTTCTCCAGTGGATTGAGGCAAACAGGATAAGTGACTGGGCACTGTGTGCTCAAGAATCACACAGCTAGTAAGTGTCTGAGGCCCAATTTGAACTCGGGTCTTCCTGACTCCAGGCCCAGTGGTCCAACCACTGAGCCACCTAGTTGCCTTCTGGGCATCTTTAATGATCCTAAACTTCTTGAAATGAAGGACTGTCTTTTAAATTCCTATTCTACTAGTGATGTGGTTTGGCTTCAAGTTTTAGAACCCCAGAGCTGCCCAGGAATTAAAACTAGTTTGTCACCCATAAGGATGATATTGACTTGATGATCTGTAAAGCACATTTCAGGTCAAAATTATTGATCTTATGAATTTGTGTTCTTGCATCTATCCAGCACTGTAACAATTCAGTGCAATTGTTTCTCCCTTTTTCCTTATCTAGTTTTTTCCGCCAAACTAAATGTCCATTGTTTAAACTGCACCAAATACTTTTGATGATTACTGTTTTATAGTAAAACTTGAGGTTTGGAAATGCTATTATCCTTTCATTCTTGGTTTTTTTCCCATTGTTTCCTTTGAGATTATAGACCTTTTGATCTTCCAAATGAATTTTGTCATTTCATATAGTTCTTTAATTTATGTCCTTTGCAGTCCGATTGGTATAGAAGGACATCTGTAAATTAATTTGGCTAGTATTATCATTTTAATTATGTAGGCACATTTCAAGCCTGAACATTGAATATTCTTCCAATTATTTTAGTCATTCATTGAAGTAAAGGATATCATCAATGGAATGTATTGCTGAAAAATAAGGCTGGCTGGTCATGTGGGAAAAGAGATGTAATTAACATTATCAGGGGTGAAAGAATAAATCATAGAAACAATAATTATATGGAAAAAAGATGATGATAAACAACGTACTAAAATTTCTGAGATGTACCTAAAGCACTCCTCAGGGGAAAAATTATATCCCATCAAACATACATGAACAAAATAGAAAAAGAAGAGATTTAAAGGTTTAAAATTTAGAAAGCTACCAAATAAACCTCAAATAAACACAAAAGAAGAGATATTGAAAATTAAAGAAGAAATACACAGGAAACAAACAAAAAAACTACAAATGAATCTGGTTTTCTTTTTTAGATACTAATAAACTTGATAAACCTTAAGCTAATATGATTAAAAAGAGGGCAGAAAATCAAATCAACAAAATAACAAATGAGGAAGGTAAAATCACAGCAAAACCAAAAGAAATTTTTAAAAATTCTTAGAATTTATCAGAGTTGTGATAAGTTGTGACAAAACTGATGGAATACCTTTGAAATATATAAACTGTTCAAAATAACAGAAAATCAGATAGAGATCTTAAATAATCCAATATCAGAAAAGGAAAATGAACTTACTGTAAAGAAACTACCAAAGGGGGAAAAAAATCCTACTACTTATGGATTCAATGGAGAATTCTATCAAAATTCTAAAAAAAAATTGAGACCCATATTACACAAAATATTTTCCAAAAATAGAGAAAGAAAGCACCCTACCAGAATCTTTCTATGAGCCAAATATATAAGACAATTATCTAAACCATGGAAGGATAAAATACATGAAAATTATAGACTAATATCATTAATATTGATTTTTTAAAAAACTTTTAAATAAAATCCTCTCAGACTATAGCACTTCATCCAAGAAATCATTCATTATGACCAAGCTGAATTTTTACTATGGATATAAGGAAAACAACACAATCCATATTAAAAACAAAAAGAACCAAAACTACATCATTATTTCAATAAATGTAGAAAAAGCCTTTAACAAATGCAACAGTAATTTATGCTGGAAAAAAAAAAGTAAAGTATGGGCATGGAGAGACTTTTTAAAAAAATATTTTAAGTATCTAAAACTAAAAGCAAGTTTCTTATGCAAAGGGGAAACAGAACTTTTTCCAAAAAATATAGAATTAAATCGAGGTTGTCTACTCTCCCCACTATTATTTGATATAGTTCTGGAAATGCTATCAATAACACTGATGAGAGAAAAAAATAAAGGTGTAAAGATTCGTCAAGACGAGATAAAACTGCTTATTTGCTGATGATTTCGAAGTTTACTTGGAAAATTCTAGGAAATTAGCAAAGATACTAATAAAAAAATTAATAGCTTTAGCATAGTTGCAGGTTACAAAATAAACCCCCCAAAATCAACTGCCTTTCAATATGACAACAATCCAAAAATTCCAAATAACCATAAAGTGCATAAAATAATCTGAGAATCAATCTACCAAAAACACAAAAGATTTCTATTAATTCAGTTAAAGGGCTACTTAAAGAAATTTAAAACAAATTAAATAGTTTAAGGAATATCTAGTACTCATGACTGGGCCATGCCAATGAAATAGAAATAACAATAATACCAAAGTCAATTAATGTATTTAATGCTGTACTAATCAAATTATCAGAAGTACTTTTTAGAAGTTAATAAAATAATCACAAAATTCATTTGAAAAATACACACACACACACACACACACACACACACACACACACACACACACA
>NW_020954548.1:35369493-35396547 GCF_900497805.2 Vombatus ursinus | reverse complement strand
CACACACACACACACACACACACACACACACACACACACACACACACCCCCCCACCTTCCCTGCTGCCTTTGCAACATTTCTGGACTATGCCCCCTTTTATCCTCTGATACTGCCGCCACCCTAGTGCAGGCCCTCATTACCTCATGCCTTGATTATTGCAATAGTCTGCCTGCCTCCAGTCTCTTCCCACTCCAATCTATCCTCTATTCAGCCACTAAAGTAATTTTACTAAAACCCAGATCTAATCATGTCTCTCCCCTACTTAAACTCCAGTGGCTTCCTATTGCCCCCAAGAGCAAATGCAGAATGTTCTGTTTAGCATTCAAAGCCCTTCATAACCTAGCCCCCTCTTACACCTTATTCCCCAACAAATTCTTCCATCCAGTGACACTGACTTCTTTCTTCTTTCACAATCAAGATGCTGCATTCCTCTTAGCTCCAAGCATTTTTTCTGGCTGGCCCCCATGCCCAGAATGCTCTCCCTCTTCTGCTCCAACTAGCTTCCTTTAAGTCCTAACTAAAATTTCATCTTCTACACGAAGCGTTCCCTAAACCTTCCTAACTCCAGAGCTTTTCCTTTTTTAATTCCTTCCTATTTATCCCGTATGTAACTTGCTTTGCATATATGTGTTTGTATGTTGTCTTCTTCCATTAGATTGTAAGCTCTTATGTGTATGTGGATGTGTATCCTCAGACCTTAGCACAATGCCTAGCACATATAGGACTTAAATGTTTATTGAATTGAATTGAGGTAGATCAATGGAACAGACGACACAAGGCAGAATCAGAAACAATGGAACTCAATAATCCAATGTTTGATAAACCAGAAAACAAAAATTACCTAGGAAATAACTCCCCATTTAACAAAAGCTGCTGGAAAAACTTAAAAGCAGTATGGCAGCAAATAGGATGAGACCAACACCTTATACCATATTCCATAATATATTATAACTAAATAAACTACCTTAATATTAAAGATCTTACCATAAAAAATTTTTAGAAAAAAAGCAGATCATATATCTCTCAAAGCTATGGGTAGGAGATGTATTCTTAACCAAATAAAGGACAAAGGCAATTACAAAATATCAATTAGATAACTTTGCTCACATTAAAAAGTTTATGCACAGACAAAATTAATGCACCCAAGATAAGAATGGAAGCAGTAAAATGGGGTACAAAATCTTTGTATCAAATTTGTCTGACAAAGGTTTTGTATCTAAGATATTTAGACAATTTATATATGTAAATAAACCATTTATGTATATACATATATATGTCTATATATATAATGTGTGTATACACACATACACACATGTAAAATCAAAAGCCATTTTCCTAACAGATAGTCAAAGGATATGAAGAAATACTTCTCAAAAAGGCTGCAGAGTATTCACAATGACATAAAAGAATGCTCCAAATCATTCATAATAAGAGAAAAGGAAAATCAAAATCAAGATTTCACCTCACCCCTTGCAAATTGGCAAAGCTAAAAGATGGTGATGGTCAATATGCAAAGGGTTTTGGGAAAAGAGGCACATTGGTACATTTTGATAGAGCTATAAAATCAGTAAAAACCATTTTGGAAAGCAATTAAAAGTAACCAAAATGTCCGTATCATTTGACCCAGAGATTCTATTAATGGGCTTATGTATCTCAAGGAGGCCATTGATAAGAAGAAAGTCTTCATATATACCAAAATATTTATACCAGCATTTTTTGTGATAGCAAAGAATTTGAAACAAAGTAGTTGCCTATCAATTCAGGAATAGCTAAACAAATTGAGGCATATAAATGCTTTAGGAAATGATGTATGTGGTGACTACAGAGAAGCATGGAAAGATCAACACAAACTGATACAAAAATGAAGTAAGCACGACCAAGAAAACAGTATACAAAATGATGACAACAATGTGAATACAACAGCTTTACACACAGACAGACACACACAAGGTGAATGTTGCAAAATTGTAAATAACTAGCATGACTTAAGAGAGATGAGGAAGTACCCCCAATCTACCCATCTACAGAAGTCAGAGGTACGTAAGTGTAGTTGTTGGTGGTCAGTCGTTTCAGTCTTGTCTGACTCTCTGTGACCCCATTTGGGGTTTTCGTGGCAAAAATACTGGAGTGGTTTGCCATTTTCTTCTCCAGCTCATTTTACAGGTGAGGAAATGGAGGCAAACAGGGTTAAATGTCCACAGTCACACAGCTTGTAGGTGTCTGAGGCCAGATTTGAACTCATGAAGATGAGTCTTCCTGACTCCAGGTCTGACATTCTATCTACTGCACCATCTAGCTGTCCTATAAGTGTGATACATTGCACATATTTTCACATGTTTTTGATGTATTGGTTATGCTGATTTTTTCTTTTTTATTTAAAAAAATCTGTTATGTTGGATGGCTCTCTAGGAAGGAAAAGGGAGGAATACTAGAGGAAATTATGGTGATGTTGCAGGTAAAATTATTAATAACAATTCTTAGATAAAATTATTAACTACTGAGTTGTAGGAAAGATTATTACTTCATTGTTTGAATCTAGTCTTGCATAACTAGGAACCAGACATGTATTGCTTAGAGACAGACTAGTTTAATATTTCACTTAGGATTCCAATTCATATTGACCCCAGAAAACTTCAGGGGACCCAAAGATTGGAAGTTCCAGTTCTTTTCTGGCTTCCTAAGAAATGCATTTTAATTAATCTGTATAAAGTTTAATTAATCTATATGCCTTATCTGGAACACTTATATTTATTATGTATTAATAAATCAGCCACCAATTTGTTCCTTTGTTTGAATACTACATAATATGCATCTCTTGGAGGTTCAGGGAGAGCAACCCACCTATTTCAGCTCTTTCCTCTGCTAGATGACTTAATAAACTTCTTCCTAAATTACTTTTGTTCAGGAAAATTTTGTTCTGAACTCACACTGATCAAAACAAAAGACATAAGTAGAAAAAAATTATTAAAAAGTAAAGAAGCCCTTCCACACTAGATGGACTATGAGTACTAGACAGAGCAAATTGTACATACTCTCCAGAACAGACCTTCGTTGGCAAGTACTACCTCCCTCTCTTTTAGATAGATTGAAGAGAGACTGCAGAAGATCAAGAAGATCGTATTTTATCCTGCCAACTAGTTTGTTTTGTTTAAGTAGGGGAGTGACACAGTCAGATCTGTACCAAAAATTATTACTTTGACAATTGTATGAAGAACAAGCTGAAAAGGGAAGAGACTGGAAGGGAGCCTAGTCAGAATGTTACACGATTTTTAACTGGGGTAGGGAACGTGTGGCCTTCTAGGTCCTCGGGTGCGGCCTTTTGGCTGAGTCCAAGGTTTACAGAACAAATCCTTTTATTAAGGGATTTGTTCTGTGAAGTTGGGACTCCCGTCAGAGGGCCACACTTGAGGACCTAGAGGGCCACGTGCTGCCTTGAGGCCACGCGTTCTCCACCCATGGTAGGACCAGTGGTTTCCAAACCTTTTTGATTTGCTCTGTCAATTAAAAAAAAATGAGTTCATTACAAACAAAATTAATGAAAAGAAGAAGTCAAATTGAAAAAAAAACTTTGTATCAAATTTCTCAGATAAGGGTTGGGTATCCAAGATATAAAGTCAACCAACAGAACATATAAGACCCAAATTTATTCCCCAGTGGATAAGTCAGCAGTTTTCAAAGTGTGAGACCTTGTCAGGGGGCTTGCAAGATCAAAACTATTTTCATAATAATGCTATGATATTTTAATTTCTAATATAATAATGACTCATAAAACCCACATCAACTGAGGCTCATTAGGGATCCTCAATAATTTTCAAGAGTGTAAATGAGATCAAAAAGTTTGAGGACCACTGAGAAAAGTGATCAAAGGTTAAGAATAAATGTCGTCAGAACAAGATTGCAAACTGTTAACCATGTGGATGAATGCTCCAAATCACTTAAACAAGAGAAATATAAATCAAAATGACCTTGAAGTTTCACCTCACACCAGGCAAATTGGCAAAAATGGCAAAAGATGAGAAGAATTGATTTTGGAGGGGTCACAGAAATAATGCATTGTTGGTGTAGCTATGGGTTACTATAACCACTCTGGAAAGCAACTGGGAATTATGCAATTAAAGTGGCTAAACTGTCCATGCCCTTTAATCCACAGGTATATGCTAGCATATACCCCCTGGAAGTCATTAATAAAAAGGATCCATATACACCAGAGTATTTATAGCCAATGTTCCTCATGCCTGCAATTCTTTCTTCATCTCCAACTACTCACTTTCTTAGCTACCTTGAAATCCCAGCTTAAATCCCACCTTCTAAAAGAAACCTTTCCCAAAATCCCCCTTAATGTTAGTGCCTTACCTAAATTGACTAGCTCCAATTTATCCCATATATATTTTGTCTGTACATAGATGTGTTTATGTCGTCTCCCTCATTAGACTGTGCACTCTCCTCAAGTCTCAAGTCTCCTTGAGAGCTGGGACTCTTTTGTTGTTTTTGTTTTTTTTAAATCCCCAAAACTTAGCAGTGTGCCTGGCACATATTAAGCCCTTAATAAATTCCTGTTGACTGTTTATTGACTCACCAACAGCTAGAAACAAGGGAAATGCCCATCTGTTGAGGAATAGCCAAAGAAATTACAGTACAGGGACATTAGAGAATATCAGTGTGCTTTAAGAAACAACAGATATGATAAATACAGAGGTATGGAAAGACTTACATAATCTGATACAAAGTGAACCAGAACCAAGAAACACCATGTAAGATGACTACAATAATGTACATGGAGAGAACCATAACAGTTCTATTTTAAAATGTAAAAGTATGCTCAGCTTGCAGGCTATACCAAAACAGGTGGCAGGCCAGATTTGGCCCTTGGACCATAATTTGCTGCACCCTGCATAGGCCAATGAGATTGTATTGATTCCAACCAAATTCTAGATTATATTTTTAAAAGAATGGTTTATGAGCATTTAGAAATGAAGGCAGTAATGAGGAAGAGCCAGAATGGCTTCACTAAGAACAAGACATACCAAACTAACCTAAACTCCTTTTTTAATAAAAGGCAGCTAGGTGGGGCAGGGAACAGAGTGCCAGGCCTGGAGTCAGGTAGACTTGAGTCTAAATCCAGCCTCTGACACTTACTAACTTGTATGATGCTGGGCAAGTCATTTAACCTTGTTTGCCTCAGTTTCCTCATCTATAATATAAACTAGAGAAGAAAATGGCAAACCACTACAGTATCTCTGCCAAGAAAACCCAAAAAAGGGGTCACTAAGGGTCAGTCATGACTGAAATGACTGAACAACAACAAATGAAGTGAATGAGGTACAAGTAACATAAATAGATTTCAGTAAATGTTTAACAAAGTGATTCATTTACACAAAAAGAAAGGTAAGAGACTGCATGAGAGCAGTTTGGTGGCCTCAGAAGAAGCTGAATGACCTGACCCAAAGAATAACAATGAATGGGTTAGTATCACCTTGGACAGGGGACTCACTCCAGGAGAATGGCAGATGCTGTTCAACATCTTTGTTATTGAGTACATGTTAATTTATCTATCCTCAGGGGCAGCTAGGTGGCAGTGGATAGAGCACCGGCTCTGGATTCAGGAGGACCTGAGTTCAAATCCGACCTCAGACACATAACACTTACTTGCTGTGTGATGCTGGGCAAGTCACTTAACCCCATTGCCTAGTCAAAAAACAAACAAACAAAAAAAAACAAAAAACCATTTATCTATCCTCCCTGCCCACCCAAGCAGGTGTGACCTTAGGTTACCAGTAAAATAACCTTACTATTTCCATGTTCTCACCCTATCCAGGGTATGAGATATTTGATAATCAAGTCCAAGCTGTTCTAACATTAAAGTTCCCCTGAGGTGATTGCAATTGGGGAACTGCCCTTCATAATGATGTCCCCTCCCAAAGTAATCCCTCCACAGCATGAGATCACTCTAGAACACAACAAAGGTGCTGAATTAGCATTTATTAAGCACCTACTATGTGTCAGTCACCATGAATACAAAAACAAACTAAACAGTTCCTGCCCTCCAGGAGCCTATTCTTACTCTCCATAGTTTGAATACATGCTTAGGCTTGAATTTGCTTCAGTCTTGCTTTGTGCTGATTGACACAGCAATTGGTCCAAGCCAAATGTGGCCTCTTTTCTTCTGGCCATTCTACTCAAGGTCATTTCTTTGAGGTTTTTTAACTGAATGTGATAGCCTTACAGCTGTGTTGCTAACCCAACATAGAATTTACATTGTTATTGTTATTCGTAGTTGTAATTTTTTTTTCCAAGGATTTACTTGTTGAAGTTGTTTCTGGGGAGCTTTTCATATTAAATTCTCAAAGGAGGCTTGCTTTTTCCAGTAGAGATTCTTAGTTGTAGGTGTTCTGAATACCCATTTTTAGGGGTAAGGGAACCTTTAATAGTATGTGCAGTTTAATGAATAGTGTAAGTGGTCTTGGGTTAAAAGTGCAGTTTTCCTTGATTTTTGATATATAAATTCAAACTGCCTGGTCTCATTTTAAGTAAAAAAATGTGTGCAATTCAAATTGGTGTTCCTTGATAGGTGACTGTTTACTAATTATCTGCTTGTAAAATCACCTCTTATTCTGGTAGAAGTCTCATATGCAGTCCATTCCTTTTCCAATGATTCTGAGAAATTTACTTATACAATTACTTTTTTTTTTTTTACATTTTGGGGAGAGTACAATGAAATGGGCAGCAGACTCTATGGCACTATTCTCGAGGGCGTGAAACCTGTTACACATTGCTAGTAAAATTAAACCTTAACTGTACAAAGTTCTCGTTAGAATTGGCTGCTGAAACTTTTCCACAAACTTACTGAGGCAGCAGTTGTAATTCTACCTTTCTCACCCTGAGTTGGCCTTCCTGGTTAATTTTTAGAAACCCCTACTTTTGCTACTGGTCCATGTTCCCTGACCCTATCACCCCAGCAGCAATGTGACAGCTGCCCCAGCAGGCACTTTATCTAAAGGCCTTATATAAACCCAGGCACATGCCTTTGACCAGGACTCACATTGGCTTCTCTGGGCCACCACTTGGCAAGCTGGTGAGGGAGCTGACCTGGGACTCCATCTGTGAGTGAATTTCTATTAATTTGCCCAAACCTTTCTGTGATGTGCTGGGCTGTGTCATAAAACATTTTAATACATCCTGGGGTTGCATTCACCAGAACTCACCATAAATCTGCATGACAACAATGATTTTTAAATTTTCTAAGCTGAATATTCCAGTTTTCATCTATTTGTAAAGTTGGAAATGAGTGTCATGGAATAAGAATAGAGCAAAAAAGAGAAGAGACAGGAGTCTGCAAAAACCATATCGGGAGCTTGAATTACTCCTAACAATATTCTCAAACACTACTAAAGAGATAGTTTACAAGCACTGAGAATGGGAAGTAAAGATCATTAAAAGCCAGAATGGCTTTATCAAGAATAAAAAATAGAATCTTGCCAGCCTAAGCTCACTGTCTCTATTGAAGGTAACTAGACTTGTAGAACAGGGGAAGGCTGTAGATGCAGTTTACTGGAACTGCTGGATTTGAGCAAAGCATGTAACAATGGTTCTCATGTTATCTTTGGCGACAAGATGGCGATGTAAGAGCTATGTGATGGTACGGTGAAGTGGATCTGACTGACCCCAAGAGTAGCCATTGATGGATCATCAGCTTGGAAGGGGATGTCCATCGGACTGTCTCAGTTATCTGTCCTCGGCCTTAAATTCTTCAACATTGTTGTCAATACTTTGTAACAAGACATAGGGGCTATGTTTCTCAAATTTGTAGATGGCAGAGGAATAGATAACCTATTGGGTGACAAGAGTTAGTTTACAAAAAACCCTTTGTCAAGATGACATAATGGCCTGAGCCAAATAAGATGAAGGGAAGCATCAGTTCACACACACAAATCTTGTATAAATAAAACCAACATAGCCAGGAATAGATGGAATGCAGAAAACTGGGGAAAAAACTTTGATGGACAATCTCTTTGAGAGGATGTGATTGTGTTGGAATACTGCTGTGATATAGGAAATGATGAACTGGTTGATTTAGAAAAAAAACAAGGAAAGACTTGGCCCTATGAAGGAAGATGCTATCTACCTCCAGAGAAAGAGATGACAAGTGGAAATATGCATAGTACCATCTTACTTATATGTGTATGTTTATAGATATCTATGTAGGGTTGTGTGTGTATCTATATCTATATACACATATATGTGTATGTATATCAGTGTTGAATACTAGCCTTTCTTTAGGGAGGGGAGGAAGGAAAAAAAAGAGTAAAAAGTGCACAGCAGAAAAGAAAAGAAAACCTACAAGGGAGCAAAGAAAAGCTGGGTAGCTTTGAAGACAATGTGTAGTATCAATTATATAGGTTTTCTTGAAATGGACATTTATACTTTTATATTGAATCTTCTCTTATGTTCTGCTATGTACATGGAACTGTTCTCTTTTTTTCTTTTCTCATTTTGTATTTAAGTTTAAAATGAATAAAAAATTTATGAAATAAATAAAAATAAAATATGTATCATACCATTTTATGTCCAAGAGCTAGATTAATAGTTCTTAGGATTAAACTACCTTCCTTCTTATCTCAACCATAGGCCTCACAGTCCT
Source organism: Vombatus ursinus (assembly GCF_900497805.2). Lineage (NCBI taxonomy): Eukaryota > Metazoa > Chordata > Mammalia > Diprotodontia > Vombatidae > Vombatus > Vombatus ursinus. Next base: position 35,387,908 of record NW_020954548.1, on the reverse strand, counting down.
TATTATATAATTCAGCTGCCACTAACCCACCATCCAAAAACTACGGTGCTTCCTTCTAATTCTATAGTGACTAAGGATTGGGGCCATAACCTTTTTAGGGTTTTAGTCTTTTTATTTTGGCCCACTGCTTGGCATTTTCATATCCTGGACAGGGACTAATGATATGGTTTAATTGGTCTAAAAGAAATATTTCTACATCCAGAGACTGCTGACCATTCCATCACAAAATGGCTATGATCCCATTTCCTAAGTTAGTGGAATGGATGCTTGCCCCTTGTCCATTCTCTACACCTGAGTTCCTGACTGATCAGTTGCCATTGCATCCACGATGGTGGCCTATCTGTGAGCTGCATAATTCCTCCAACAACAGTTACCAAAGCACCTTCTTCCAAATTCCCAGGGCTACATCCCCCATCTGGTGTCATAAAGCAGGATGTATTAAAGAGCAGTAACATATTCTAATGTTGGAGACAATTCAAGTTAAAATATAGACACACACACACACACACACACCCCCTAAGACAAGTTCTTCTCCCTTGTTCAGAGTGAGAATATGCGTAATTTTTTATGGGAGGCTATGGAAAGGAGGCCACAAAGGAAAAAAATACTGGATGGCCAACAAAGGTAAACATGTGCTCACAACACATATATGCAGACAGCATACCTATGTACCCACTCCTCTGTAACAATAGCTTTCAGGGTACTGACTGATCAAAGAAAGGTACAAAGTAAAATCTCTTTCCAACATTATAGTTGGAAAAGTCTATAGAGTGACAAATCAGGAAAAAAAGGAAGTCATTCAAGTCAAACCCATAACACTGTGGAAAATTGGGACTTTCAGGGACAAAGAAGCTGAACAGCATCTTCTCTGCCTTCTCAGGGGCCAGAAGGGCCTAAAGTGTCCCTAGACCTATGCTAGGAACTGAGCCAGTAACTGCTCTTCTGAATCATGGTTTTTCAGCACTAACATGAGAGAAAACAGAAATACCTTAACCACTCTCTCCCTGAAGAATGTATTAAGGAAATGAGATATCTCAATGGGCCAGACAGACTGAGGGGTGTAGTTCTCAGGACACAGACCACAAGGCCTGAGTGGTCATGATACAAGGTGACTTCTGGCTAAGGGAAGAAGAGGGGTGATAGTGGTAATCATTAACGGACATCAGGATATTATTATGTTAAACACTCTACCTGCCTCAAGATCCAGTCTCTTCTTCCCAGATATAGGTCAAAATGACTGTGAACCATAAATAGTTGTCATCGTACTGTCCTCTAGGCCAGTAACTGTCTACTTAGATGTTCTTAAAAAATTGTCCCCAATTCATTTCAGAGAACTCAGACGCCTACATTATACATCCTGAAGAAGGGGCACTGACCACCCAAAACTGCACTGATCCCCTGAAGTACAATCTTCATTTTCCTGGGATATGAATTCCATCCTTTCTAAAGAGGCAAAAATCATGTACTCTCCCCCTTAAAGATAACTATTGACAACAGTAACAGTAAAAACTTTAGATAACAAATAGCAAGAAAAAAAGATTAGTCAATCACAAAAGAAACCTCAAGAAAGGTTTCATAGGCACATGGAACTCAGTTGACAGCCATATACAATAAGACAAACATAGGCTCTACCTTTGAGGACCTCACAATTACTTTATGGGATTTTGATCCCCAGCTGAATTTTCTGAGATTTAGTAAGAGCAAAGTTGTCTGCAGATTCCTCATAATCAAAATCTGCACAAGGTTAAACTCTGGTGTGTACTCTCTGATGTGTCATAAGGCCAGACCTATGCCTGAAGACTTTCCCACATTCTTTACATTCATAGGGCTTCTCTCCAGTATGAATTCTCTGATGTTGAGTAAGAGCTGAGCGTTGATTGAAGGCTCTCCCACATTCATTACACTCATAGGGTTTTTCTCCAGTATGAATTCTCTGATGTTGAATAAGGGAAGAGTTCTGGCTGAAGGCTTTCCCACATTCCCTACAGTGATAGGGTTTTTCTCCAGTATGAATTCTTCGATGTTGAACAAGGTGTGAGCTCCTACTAAAAGCTTCCCCACAGTTACTACATTCATAGGGTTTATTTCCAGTGTGAATCCTTTGATGCTGAATAAGGTCTGAGCTACCCCTAAAGGCTTTCCCACATTCACCACATGTATAGGGCTTCTCTCCTGTATGAATTCTTTGATGCTTCTTAAGATCAGAGCCTTGACTGAATGTTTTCCCACACTGAGTACATTTGTGAGGTTTCACTCCCATATGAATTCTCTGATGCTTTCTAAGATCTGAGTTCTGCTTAAAAGTTTTCTCACATTCGTTACACTCATAAGGTTTCCTACCAGTTTCATTGTTTTGATGCACATTAGAAGATGAATTCTGTCTGGAGTTTTGATCATTTCTAGCAGATACATAGGGTTTCTCTACTCTATGTATAACTAGATCTGAGTTCAAATAGCAGCTACTCAGACACTCATATTTATGGCTATTTTCTTCTAAGGCAACTTTTTCAGGGATGGTCACTACCATAAAATTTCCATCCTGGGAAAGGGATCTGTCTTTCTCCATTTTGTTTCCCTATTGCTTGTCTAAAGTGCCTTCACATTCACAGGCTTCTCCAACCTTGGCTCCTTTGGAAACATCCACTGGGAATCTTCTAGATATCCTTTCCTGTGACTCCACTTCTTCAGAAAATTCCTGCTTTGGAACAGACCACTTGGTACTAGTCTCAAAATCTGAAATGATCAACAGAAAACACAAATGTCATGTATGCTGGAAGAAAGGAACCTTCTTAAAAGGAATATTAACAAGGGTTCACATCTCAGAGTCCTTTGTATACATTATCTGTTGTGGTTATTACAACCACCCTTTGAATAAGCAGGAAGTATGATTATCCTATTTTTACATATTAGGAAAGCAAGGATAAGAGAGGGGAGAAGATAAGAGATTTAGAGTGGGAAGGCTCTTTCCAGGCAATCTATTCCAATATCCTCTCTTACAGATGAGAAAACAGGCCAAGAGAGATTAAATGAATAGATCAACATCACATAGTTAGTGGGTTGGGGAGCTGGAACTAAAATGCAGATTCTAAATCCATCACCATTAAGGGGCAGCTAGGTGGCGCAGTGAATAGAGCACCAGCCCTAAAGTCAGGAGGACCTGAGTTCAAATCTGGCCTCTGACCAAACACTTGACACATACTAGCTGTGTGACCTTGGGCAAGTCACTTAACCCCGATTGCCTCACTAAAAAGAAAAATAAAAAAATTAAATTAAATTAAAAATTAAAAAAAAAAACTAAGTCCATCACCATTTCATTGAATGTCACATTGCTTTTAGACAAAGAACAGTCACAATTAAATTATATGCTGTGCAAGATATGCATGCAGTCTATACATGTTTCAGTGAGCTTTCACAAACAGTATCCCAATCTAGAGGAAATGGTAATAGGAAACAAGGGTGAAAACACAGGTGCCAAGTGATGGAGGCAGGCAAGAGGTATGTGGCAGAAAGGACAATGTAGCACAAAAAGTGAACCAGTCTATGACAATAAGAAAGAAGAGACAAATCAGGGAACTTAGGAAGCCAAAGACAGAGGGAATGGTCTCGTATACAAAATATTCATAACAGCACTTTTTATTATAACAAAGAACTTGAAGGAAGTGCGAGCCCATCACATGAGGAATGAGTGAACAAACTGTGGTATATGAAAATAATGGAATATTATTGTGCCATAAGAAATTATCAATATGAAGCACTCAGAAAAGCTTGAGAAGCCTTTCATGAACAACAGTTCATTAAGAATGAAGCAAACTCCAAAGCACAATTAACATGATTGCTATTATGTAAAGGAAAACAGTGTTCAAGGATTTCAGAACTCTGAGCAGTGGAGTGATGCTGGTAAAATACGTGTCTCTCAGCAGAGGGCTGGTAAATTATAGCCATATATTGTCAATGAGCCATATATTGTCAGGCAAGTCCAACGTATGTGTCTTGCTCATCTGTACATTATAAGTTACAAGGGAGGGTTGGGAGTGAAGGAATTGGGAACTGAGTGTGATGAAAAAAGATTGTTCAGTTGTGTCTGACTCTACAAGACCTCACAGAGGTTAAGTGACTTGCCCAGGGTCACAGAGCTAAAAAGTGTCTGAAGCAAAATTTGAACTCAGGTCTTCCTGACTCCAGGACCAGCACTCTATCCACTAAGCCAGCTAGCTGCCTCAAATTTATGTTACATAACCTCAATTGGGTCCTCACTACACCAAGGCATTCCTTTTGAACCTCCTAAATCAATTCACTACCCCACTCACAGCAGCACCTTATCTAAAACTAGTCATCCCTCCTCATACTTCCAATGACTCCCAGACCCGACTCTCTCAATTGAAAACCTTGCCCTATATTTCAATGAAAAAATTGGGGTCATTTGTCAAGACCTCCTTCTTTTCTCCTCCCTCCTCCTCTCAGATCACTCACAGGTCTTCTGCCATTAGCTTTACTCCTGGATCTCTTGAAGAGAGAGCTTACCAAGGCTCACCCCTCTACCTGCTCAAGAGATCCCATTCTTTCCTGTCTCCTCTAACAGACTGCCCTCTCTGTCATCCCCACTCCATCACTTATCTTTAATCTTTCCCTGGCTTTAATCTTCTGGCTGCTGCCCTGCTGCCTACCAACATGTCCACATCTCCTCTGTCCTCAAAAAACCTCACCTGACATGTCCATTCTCACTAGCTATCACTCTCTATTTTTCCTCCCTTTCCTGGCTAACCTCCTTGAGATGATCTTTTACAATAGGTGCCTCCACTTCCTTCCCTATCACACTCTCTCTCTCTTTTTACCTCTCTGTGGTCTGGCTTCTGACCTCACCATTCAACTGAAACTCCTCTCTCCTAAGTTACTAACAATCTCTTAATTGTCAAGTCTGATGACCTTTCCCACCCTTCATCCTTCTTGAACTCTCTATAGCCTGTGACAATGTCAGTCACCCTCTTCTCCTTGACATGCTCCTCTCCAGGTTTCACCCACACTGCTCTCTCCTGCTTTTTCCTCCTGCCTGACTGTTCCTTCTCAGTCTCCTTCACTGAACATTTGTCAAGGCCAGCACTAATTATAGGTGTCCCCCAAGGCTCTGTCCTGTGACCTCTTCTCTTCTCCCTCTATACTATTTCTTTTGGTGATCTCATCAGCTCCCATATACTCAATTATCACCTCTAATTGGATGATTCTCAGATCTACCTAGCCAGCCCTAATCTCTTTCCTGAACTTCAGGATCTCATTTCCAACTGCCAATAAGACATCTTAAACAAAATGTTCCATAGACATCTTAAGCTCAAAATGTCCAAAACTGAACTCATTACTATTCCCCCTAAATCCTCCCTTCTTCCAACTTCATTAGTACTACCCAAAGCACCCCTTCCCAGGCTCAAAACCTAGGGGTCATCCTGGACTCCTCACTCTCTCTCGCTTTCCAATCAAAAGGGCTATCAAGTCCTGTGCTTTTCACCTTCCTAACACCTCTAGGATGTGCATCCTTCTCTCCAATGGCAGTGCTATTAGCCTGGCACAGGTTTTCATCAGCTCTTGCTTAGACTAATGCAATAGCCTTATGGTTGATCTCTCTGCCTCAAGTTCCTCCCTATTTCAGTCAATCTTCCATTCAGTTGTAAGGCTGATCTCCCTAAAGCATATGTATGACTATTGCACTATTTCATTCAATAAACTCCAGTGGCCCTTCTTGGATGAAATATGAAAATTGTTTATCTGGCTCTTAAAACCTTTAAAAATCTAGCTTCCTCTTACCTTTCTAGTATTCTTTTGTTTGTTTTGAATTATTTTAATTAATTTTTTAATTTTCAATTCTAAATTCTCCCCCTCCCTCTAGTTGAGAAGGCAAGCAATGATACTCATTATACATGTGAAGTTGAAGTCATGCAAAATATATTTCCATATAAGCCATGTTAAAAAAAAAAAGCAAGAAAAATTAAAAAAGTAGAAAAAATATGCTTCAAGAAACCCTCAGGGTTCATCAGTTCTCTCTCTGGAAGTGGACAGTATTTTTCATCACGAGTGTTTTGGAATTATCAGATCTTTAATTGATCATTAACAACAACAGCTCAGTCTTTCACAGTTGACTGTGTTACAATATTGCTGCTACCGTGTCCAATGTTCTCCTCTTTCCAGGCTTCCTAAATCTTACCTCCCTGCACATACCAGAGTTCCAGTGTCATAGGCCTCCTTGATGTGCCTCAAACATAACTATGAATTTCCCACTCCTTGCATTTTTCACTGGCTGTCTCCCATGACTGGAATAGTCTCCCCAACCCTGCCTCCTGATTTTCATGCCTTCCTTTAAATCTCAGCTAACATTTTCTACAGGATGCTCTTCTCATTTTCATTATGCTGGTGCCTTCCTTCTGTTGACTATCCTCAATTTATACCATATAACATGTATCTTGTTTGTACACAGTTATTTGCACGCTGTCTTTCCCATTAGACTGTGAGCTTCTTGAGACCAGGGACTGTTTTTTGCCTTTCTTTATACAATCAGCACTTAGCACAATGCATGGCACACAGTAGGGGCTTAGTAATTGTTCATTAACTTACCTTGATGTCAACAAAGCACAAAGCAAATGTACTATAATAGCTTTGTGAGGCAGCTAGGTGGTGCCGTAGATAGAGCACCGGCCCTGGATTCAGGAGGACCTGAGTTTAAATTCGACCTCAGACACATAACACCTACTAGCTGTGTGACCCTGGGCAAGTCACTTAACCCCATTGCCTAGATAAAAATAAATAAATAAATAAAATAAAAATAGAAAAATATATAATAGCTTTGTAAAGTTGTTAATAAAAACACTAATGCAAAATTTGCTGGGGATAACTGAACCACACACAAAAAAAGGGAGAAGGAGGGGTTCTCATGCTTTAGAATCCCTGGATATATCATACATTTTCAAATACAGAGGACTATGGAATGTCAGTTAGATTAGTCTGAGAATGTTTCATGAAAGATGATTAAGACCTTGAACAGGTTCTTACAGGAGAAATATATACATATTTATGTGTATAGAAATATACATATACACACATACACACACATACACACACACACACACACACCTAACACTGAAGGCAGACGTAATAATGGTGACAATTATGACCTTCTAATGTACAAAATAATGTTAACACCTGAGATGATTGGGCTTTAAAATAAAAATCTCTCCACAGCTTCATGGAATCATCCACTTTAAATAGGTGAGGGCTTAAAAGATGATCTACTCCCACACCCTCACTTGACAGAAGAGAAATCTGAGGCCCAGACAAGTTACATGATTTGCTCAAAATCACATTGATTGGAATTGTCAAAGCCAGCACTGAAAACAATGTCCTTTGATACCAAATCCTCTTCCTCTTATATCATTGTTGTATATCACACTTCCTCTTAATCATTGTTGACAAGAAATTGAGGAGTCAGATGCTATTCTAACTGATTGAGAAACAAGCCCCATTCTCTTCACTCCCTTCTTCCTTCCCCTTGCTCCTCACCTCTTTCTTGCAGGAACTGGGGCTCTGGAGACTCACACTTGATCTGGGCGTTCATAGGCTGAAGCTGGACATTCAGTGCATTCTGTGCTGCTCTCAAGGGTGCCATCTTCTCCCAGGCCCCTGCCTCTCTCTGTGTGCTTGATGCAACCTGGAGATAATGAGATATGTTTAGGGTTGTAAAGGAACCACTATGAAAACAAAAACATCAATACAGAAAGGAAGCCCAGAGATACAGGACAGAGGAGAAAGAACTAGAGTTTTGTTTGTCAGGTTTAAAGAGACTGTATTAAGATTAACCATAAAACAACCCAGGAGGTTCCTTTTCATTACTAAACAGTTTGCTCCTTTCAGGAGAAAGGCTCAATTGGCACATGAAAGAATTAACTACAACAGAAATTTTTGTTGCTGATAAAAAGGAAATCTTCTGAAATTTGAGTTAATTATATTATATGGCTATTTGAACAACGAATGATTTAGTAAGATGAATGTACAAGAAAACTTCTAATAATTGTGGAAAAACTCCTATTTATATTTATCCATTTTTACCAATTAAAAATAAAGTGTAGGGGCAGCTGGGTGGCACAGTAGATAGAGCTCCGGCCCTGGAGTCAGGAGGATCTGAGTTCAAATCCAGTCTCAGACCAGAAAAATAATACCTACTAGCTGTGTGACTAGCAAGTCACTTAACCCCAATTGCCTCACCAAAACAAAAAAAAAAGGAAAAGGAAAAAAAGTAAGATTACCACAGTTAATCAACCAAAAATTATACAATAAAACTACCATATCCATAATATTACTTTAACTTTTAGAAACTATGAAAAACCACGTTGTGGCACAGTAACTGTGTTTAAGCATAAACTCTCAGTACAGTCTATTAGAGAGGATTTAGAATACAGAATATGCTGACTGAACAAAAGCTGGGAAAATGGGCTTACCTCCCTTGTGGTTGTGATAGAAGATAATAGCTGAAAGGAATCTTAAAAGTCATCTAGTCCAACCCTTTCATTTTACAGGATGAGGAAACTGAGGACCAGACAGTGGTCTTCCTCTAATACATGACTTGCTCTACTAAGTAGAAGAGACAGGATTCAAGCCCAGGTCTTCTGAATCCAAATCCAGTACATTTCATACTCAATTAATTTCCTCCCTCCCACTCCATGTTTATTCTCAGTCTTCATCTTCTTTGACCTTTCACCACATTTGGTACTGATAACTACCTGATAGCTTTCTAAAATTCTTTCCTCCTTTGGCTTCAGTAATTCCACACCATTCTTGTTCTCCTACCTTTCTGACTGTTCCTCTATGTTCTTCTCTGGTTCTTTTCTACATACTTACAAATATGCTTATCCCAGGATTCAGCTTTTGTCCTCTACTCTTTCTCCACACTCTCCCTCAGAGATCTCATTTACTTTCATGCAGACCAGCAATTAAACCAACCAGTTAAAAAAACTCAGTCATCTTTGATTTTTTCCCTAACTCCTTATATCTAGTCATTCACCAAGTCCTCTTGAATTTTCCTTCCTAATTTTTTTTTTCTTTCTAATTTCCCCTGCCCCTTCCATAATTCAGATTCTGGCCATTCCCCTTACCCCTAGGAGAGGAACTGTCTCATGTCTGCCTTTGTATCCCTATCACCTATCACCAATCCTGGAATACAGAAAGCACTTAAAATATTTGAAATGTTCATGATGGACAACTGAAGTTGCCTCCTAAAATGGTCTCCCTGCCTCTAGTCTTGCTTTACTAAGTCAACACACCACAGCAACAAAATTGCATTTTGGTTCAAAAAAACCATCACTGGCTCCCCAATGCTACTGATCAAGTCCAAACTCCTTAGCCTATCATGGAAGACCCTGTTTTATGTCTAGCCTTATCTTAAACAACAACCTAAATATAAGAATCCACCCCAAACTAGTCAAGGATCCTCTAAATACTGTATCTGTTTTCCTACCTTTTCTCACATTATTACCTCTGCCTTCCGTGTGAGGTATGTGTGTGTGTGTGTGTGTGTGTGTACACATTTCTATACATACATATACACACACATACATATATACATACATATACATATACATATATATATATATAATTTCTATAAAATTTCTCCTATAAGAACCAGTTCAAGGTCTTAATCACCTTCCATGAAACATTCTCAGACTAATCCAACTGACATTTCACAGTCCTCTGTATTTGAAAATGTATGATATATCCAGGGATGCTAAAGCATGAGAATACCTCCTTCACCCCTTTATTTTGTGTGTGTATGTGTGTGTGTGTGTGTGTGTGTGAGGCAATTGGGGTTAAGTGACTTGCCCAGAGTCACATAGCTAGTGTTATGTGTGTGAGGCCGAATTTGAACTCGGGTCCTCCTGTCTCCAGGGCTGGTGCTCTTATCAACTGCGCCACCTACCTGCCCCATGAACCTCTTTTTAATAGAAAAAAATTACGGACCCCTCCACCACTCACAGGGTGCATTTTGCTAGCGCTGAAGCTCAAAACGATAATATGAATATGGATTTTCAAACCCTTTGCAATAATTCCAGAAACACCGGGGAGTTCAGATTACCACCTATTTGGGAATTAATCATGTGACATATATTGTATTTTCTTGTGCTGTTACTCAATGCTCATGTGTCATTTAATCTTTCATATGTTTTCATGTTCCTGCATTTGACTGTGAGTGCCGTAAAATAACAGGATCTTAAATATGCACATTGAAGTTACTTGGACAAGTGAAAAGGGAAACCAGGATCTTTTCTATTTCTAATACTCTGACCTCATGAATCCTCAGCCTCCTCAACTTCAACCACATTCATCCCCATTCTATTTTATTTAGCCACCAGGTTAGATGAATCATGCCTTGGGCCTCAGGAACATTTGGCACTGCTCCAACTCTAAAGTCTGCAACTCTTAAATTTCCTACTCTGATCACAATCTAACTCTCCACCTTGCCATTCCTACCAAACCTGCTGCCCAAAATCACAATAATGTTCATTCTGTCCCCTCAACTTTCACTGCTGCTGTGGCGCCACCCAGGCTTGACCCTATAGGTCACCTATTTCAGTGACATCAGGCATCACCTGAGAATCCTTTGCCTCTTTCACTTTCCATACTGATCCATCACCAACCCTGAATAACACTTGGCTAGTAGAAAGTCACAAGATGGGGGGTGGAGCCAAGATGGCAGAGTAAAAGCAGTGCCTTGCTTGAGCCCTCCCCCAAACCCCTCCAAATACCTGTAAAAAAATGGCTCTAAACAAATTCTAGAGCAGCAGAACCCACAAAAAGACAGTGAAACAAATTTCCAGCCCAAGAAAACCTGGATGGTTGATGGGAAAGGTCTGTTATGATGGGCTGGGAGAGAAGCATAGTTAAGCATGGGCCAGGAAGCCAAAGACAGGGCCTCAGGGAACCTGAAGCAGGCCTCAGGGGACTGAATCACTGGCAGCTGTAGCGGTTTCCAGACTTCTCAACCCAAAAATATCAAAGACAACTTAGAAGGTCACTAGGAAAATCTGTGAGACCTGGGTGAGAGAGGATCTTGGTCAGGCTCCAGTCCTGGCACAGCCTCAGGGCAGCGGCTACTTCTGGACCTCTCAGCCCATAGATGGTGGGGGGATTGAGTGGTTGATCAGAGGGGGATTGCAGGGATCTCTTTGCTGGCGTAGAGGCAGGATTCTCTTGCTTTGCCTGCGCTTGGATCTGGGTCATAGTCCTGGGTGGTGAACCTGGGGTAAGGAGGAGTGCTGGCACGGCAAAGCTTGTGGCAGCGGTGGAAAGGGAATCCTCCTTCCAGTTCCAAGGCAGAAAAGAGTGCTTGTGGTCACTCATAAGCCACAGCACAGGCCAGGAAAGGAGTAAAAACCTCTCCTTTGATCATATCACCTAGGAAGAACTGAAAATTTACATCTCTCTACAAGTATCTCTGAAAATAGCTGCACAATACCCCAGAAGCTTGGGGAAGTACATCCTCCACACTGGAAGCAGACCCTTACCTTAACAAAAAGTTTATAACTCAAGTAATTGGCTAGCAACATAAGCAAACAGCACAAAAAAACTCAGACTACAGAATCTTACTTTGGTGACAAAGAAGATCAAAACATACAGTCAGAAGAAGACAACAAAGTCAAAGCTCTTACATCCAAAGCCTCCCAAAAAAAATATGAATTGGTCCCAGTCTATGGAAGAGCTCAAAAAAGGATTCTGAGAAGCAAGTAAGTGAAGTAGGAAAAATTGGGAAGAGAAATGAGAGTGATGCAAGAAAATCATGAAAAACAACTCAATAGCTTGCTAAATGAGACCCAAAAAAAAACACTGAAGAAAATAACACCTTAAAAATAGACTAACTCAAATGGCAAAAGAGGTTCAAAAAGCCAATAAGAAGAAGAATGCCTCAAAAACCAGAATTGGCCAAATGGAAAAGGAGGTCCAAAAGATCACTGAAAAAAATAATTCCTTAAAAATTAAAATGAAGGGAGGTGGAGCCAAGGTGGCAGAGTAAAAGCAGTGACTTACTTGAGCTCTCCCCTAAACCCCTCCAAATACCTGTAAAAAAGTCTCTAAACAAATTCTAGAGCAGCAGAACCCACAAAAAGATAGAGTAAAACAAACTTCCAGCCCAAGACAACCTGGAAGGTTGATCAGAAAGGTATATAGCGCCAGGTGGGGAGAGGAACGCAGTTACACATGGGCGAGCAGGCAAAACAGGCCTCAGCAAACCTCGAGCAGCCCTCAGAGGACTGAATCACACGCAGCTATGGTGGTTTCCAGACTTCTCAACCCACAAACAACAAAGACAACTTAGAAGGTAAGTAGGAAAAGTCTGTGACCCCAGTGAGAGACAAGCTGGTCCCAGCCCCAGTCCTGGCGCAGCCCCAGTGCGGCAGCTGCTTCCTGAGCTTCCAGTCCACAGACTGAGGGGGAATCAAGTGGCTGATCAGAGGGGGATTGCAAGGATCTCTTTGCTGGTGCAGGATTCTCTTGCTTTGCCCATGCTGAGATCTGGGTCACAGTTCTGAGGGGTGGTCCTGGGGCGAGGAGGAGTAGCACTGGCTTGGTGGAACTTGCTATGGCTGTGGAGAGGAAATCCTCCTCACAGTTCCAAGGCAGAAAACAGTGCTTGTGGTCACTCATAGACCACAGTACAGGCCAGGAAAGGAGTAAACATCTCATCCTTGATCACACCACCTTAGAAAAACTGAAAATTTACAAGTCCTTAGAAGTATCTCTGAAAACAGCTACACAAAACCCCTGAAGCTTGGGACAGTACACTCTCCACACTGGAAGCAGACCCCTACCTTAACAAAGAGTTTATAACTCAAGTAATTGGCTGGGATCATGAGCAAACTTCACAAAAAAAGTCAGACCATAGAATCTTTCTTTGGTAACAAAGAAGATCAAAACATATAACCAGAAGACAACAAGTCAAAGCTCCTACATCCAAAGCCTCCAAGAAAAATATGAATCAGTCCCAGGCCATGGAAGAGCTCAAAAAGGAGTTTGAGAAACAAGTAAGAGACATAGAGGAAAAACTGGAAAGAGAAATGAGAGTGATGTAAGAAAATCATTAAAAACAAGTCAACAGCTTGCTAAAGGAGACCCAAAAAAATACTGAAGAAAATAACACCTTAAAAAATAGCCTAACCAAGGGGGCAGATAGGTGGCACAGTGGATAGAGCACCAGCCCTGAAGTCAGGAAGACCTGAGTTCAAATCCGGCCTCCGACCAAACACTTGACACTTACTAGCTGTGTGACCCTGGGCAAGTCACTTAACCCCAATTGTCTTAAAAAAAAAATAGCCTAACCCAAATGGCAAAAGAAGTCCACAAAGCCAATGAGGAGAAGAATGCCTTAAAAAAGTAAAATTGGCCAGATGGAAAAGAAAGTCCAAAAGTTCACTGAAGAAAATACTTCCTTAAAAATTAGAATGGAGCAATTGGAAGCTAGTGACTTTATGAGAAATCAAGACACTTGTAAAACAAAACCAAAAGAATGAAAAAAATAGAAGACAATGTGAAATATCTCACTGGAAAAACAACTGACCTGGAAAATAGATCCAGGAGAGAGAATTTTAAAATTATTGGACTATCTGAAAGCCATGATTTAAAAAAAGAGCCTAGACATCATCTTCCAAGAAATTATCAAGGAAAACTGCCTTGATATTTTAGAACCAGAGGGCAAAATAGAAATTGAAAGAATCCACCGAAGCCCTCCTGAAAGAGATCCCCAAAGGGAAACTCCAAGGAATATTGTAGTCAAATTTCAGAGTTCCCAGATCAAGGAGAAAATATTACAAGCATCCAGAAAGAAACAATTCAAGTATTGTGGACACACAATCAGGATAACACAAGATTTAACAGCTTCTACATTAAGGGACCATAGGGCATGGAATATAATACTCTGGAGGGCAAAGGAAATAGGATTACAACCAAGAATCACCTACCCAGCAAAACTGAGTATAATCCTTCAGGGGTAAAAATGGATATTCAGTGAAATCGAAGACTTTCAAGCATTCTTGATGAAAAGACTAGAGCTGAATAGAAAATCTGACTTTCAAATACAAGACTCAAAAGAAGCATGAAAAGGTAAACAGGAAAGAGAAATCGTAAGGGACTTGTTAAAGTTGAACTGTTTACATTACTACATGGAAAGATGATATTTGTAACTCATGAGACCTTTCTCAGTATTAGGGTAGTCAGAGGGGAAAATATATATAGAGAGAGAGATATAGATATAGATAGAGGGCACAGGGTAAATTGAATATGAAGGGATGATATCCAAAAAATAAAATTAAGGGGTGAGAGAGGATTATACTGGGAGAAGGAGAAAGGGAGAGGTAGAATGGAATAAATTATCTCACATAAAACAGACAAGAAAAAGCTTTTACAGTGTAGGGAAAGTGGGGGGAGTTGAGAGGGAATGGGTGAATCTTACTCTCATTTGATTTGGCTTACGGAGAGAATAACATACACACTCAATTGGGTATGGAAATCTATCTTACTCTACAGGAAAATAAGGGGAAGGGGATAAGAAGTGGGGATAATAGAAGGGAGGGCAGATTGGGGGAGGGGGTAATCAGAAGCAAATACTTCTGAGGAGGGACAGGGTCAAAAAAGAGAATAGAATAAACAGGGGGAGGAGTGGGGCTGGGACAGGATGAAGGGAAATATAGTTAGTTTTTCCTAACATGACTATTATGGAAGTGTTTTGTATGACTACACATGTATAACCTATATCGAGTTGCTTACCTTCTCAATGAGAGTGGGTGGGGAGGGAGGAAGGGAGAGAATTTGGAACCCAAAGTTTTAAAAAGAAATGTTAAAAAGTTTTACATGGAACTGGGAAATAAGATACACAGGCAATGGAGTATAGAAATCTATCCTGCCCTACAGGAAAATAGAAGGAGAAGGGGATAAGAGAAGTAGGGGGGGAGGGGTGATAGAAGGGAGGGCAGATTGGGGGAAGGGATATGCAGAATGCATGCCGTCTTGGGGTGGGGGAGGGGAGAAATGAGGAGAAAATTTGGAACTCAAAATCTTGTGAAAGTGAATGTTGAAAACTAAAAATTAATTAACTAAAAAAGAAAAAGATAAAAAAGAAAAAAAAAAGAAAAAAAAGGTACAAACTGTACCCAGTGGGTGAGTAGGTTCAAAATAACCATGTCAACATCAGGCTGGGTCTCTCACTAAAACTTACTCCATCTATCACATTTCCCATATATTTTCTACCTTTTTTTTTTAAGTTAAAAATTCCTTGATTTTTTTTATTCCTAGTACAACCACCACAATTCACAGGGCAATATACCTGATGAAATAAAAAGAAAAAACAAAGCTACAACAGATAAAAGACCTCAGGAATGTACATCTAATTGACACTACATTGCATTAATCAATAGCTGAACTTTTTGCAAACTGTGGCTATGATAGTCCTGAATAAGAAGGGTTTCCTGTTTAAGCTGCAGTAACTTTTCTGACTGTGATCATCATTCCTTCTGTGGCAGAATTTTATAGTTCCTCTAATGCATTCGTGATGACTGTCTCAAAGTAACCTGCAGCTTTTTTGACAACTCCTTACTCTCTCCTGCTCCCTCTTCTGTTGAGTTTTTAGAACCTTCTGCTACCACATCCACCACTTCCACCACCAGATCCATAACCACCACAAGGACTGCCTGAACTCCTTTCACCAAAACTGCCTCCTTTCTTGGGTCCATAATTTGACTGCTGCTGTCCACTATAATTTCCAAAATCATTATAGTTCCCACCGCCACCACAGTTACCATCACCAAAATTTCCTCCTTCATTTTAACTATCATATCCTCCTCCACTCCCACCATATCCAGAACCTTGGTTTCCATATCTAGGTCCACCAAGACCACCATAACCCCTTGTACTATTGTAGCCAGGACCACCTCCATAGTTGCCATCATCTCCACCAAATCCATTGTATCCACCATCTCCACCAAATCCATTGTATCCACCATCTCCACCTCCATAACTGCCTCTGCTGCCACCATCACCACCACCATAACCACCTCTTCCACCAAAGTTTCCTCCTCCACCCAAGGAGGAACTGCTGGAGCCACCTCCATGACCTCTTTGTGAGCCAGCAGACTGCATCTCTTGCTTCACTTCAGTTACGCCCATTAATAGCATATTTCTGAACAACAATTTTGTCAACTGTATCATGATCATCAAAAGTTACAAAAGCAAAACCTTTCTTCTTTCCACTCTGTCGATCTTCCATAACTTCTACAGTTTCAATCTTGCCATACCATTCAAATCTTAAATTATATTCTTCTGTATCTTCTTTAATACCACCAACAAAAATTTTCTTCACAGTTAGATGTGCACCATGTTTTAGAGAATCCTCTCTGGAAACAGCTCTCTTTTGTTCCACTACACACCCATCAACCTTAGGTGGCCCAGCACAGGCTGCTGCATCTACCTCTTCTACGCTAGGATAAGTTGCAAAGCCAAAGCCTCGGGAACTTTTTGTTTGGGGACCCCTCATCACCACACAATATGTGACAGTGCCAAATTTTTCAAAGTCTTCTCTTAAGCTATCATCCAGAGTTTCAAAGTTCAAGCCACCAATAAACAGTTTTCTCAACTGCTCTGGTTCTTTTGGATCATGACCCTGCTCCCCCAAACCCTCCCCATGAAGGCGACAAGAGTCGGGCACAGGGGGGTCACCTAGCTGTTTTACCTCCATTTTGAAAACGGACCCAGATTTCTTTTCTGCTAAAGTGGAAAGAGCTCTGGCTTTCAAGACAAAGCACATGGGCTCTGATCCTGCCTCTGATGATTACTGCCCAGGCAACTAGCTGTTGTACCACACACGGCTCTGGGCCTGTGGTCAGGAAGACTCCAGTTCAAATCCAGCGTCAGACACTAGCTGTGTGACCCTGGGCAAGTTACTGACCCTCTTTGCCTCAGTTTCCCCAACTATTAAATGGGGATAATAATAGCACCTACAACCCATGATTGCTGTGAAGGTCAAATAAGACAATAATTGTAGCGGCACATAGTAGGTGCTATATAAATGCTTATGACTTCTTTCATACCCATACTCACCATTCAGAGGCAAAAACACAATTGTCAAGATCACAGGCTTCTAAATTGACACTGGAATCTGGCGATTTCTCTGAGCTCGTAAGTAACTGAGGCATTCCTCACTCCAGGGATGTTCCCACACTCCCGCCTCCCCGACCCCTCCTCCACGGCCCAGACTCGGTTCTCACCTACACTTCCGGACTACATTTCCCGGGGTGATAGAGACAAAGGTAACACTGTCAAGCGGTTGCTATAGTGACAGGCTTGGGCGGCACGTGACTCCACCAGAGTCCATGCTCCGCCCCGGGCTGGCTCTACACAAGAGGGCGTAGGTCCACACTACACGGACCCGCTGCAGCCACTGCTACTACCCAAACGCTTCACTGAGTCAGGGAGCTCAAGGCTCAGAGTCCAGCACACAAAGGAAGCTGGCTGCACGTCCCCAGAGACCAGCGCCGCCCGGATTGCTGGGAAACGTAGTCGGAGGAAACGGACGTCCCGAGGACCCGGAGGCTTCTGGGAATCGTAGTCCAGCGACAGCTCGTACGAGCGCCCATGACATCCTGTGCGCCCCAGCTGTAGATGCTTAAGCCCTTCTCCCTCTAAGGGAAGTGTCCTCCTGCAGCTCTGTGTGTTAAGCGAGTCCTGGCTCCTCCACCTAGAAGAGGACGGCCCCTCCCCCTCCTGCCTCCTTGCCTCCTTACCTCCTTGCCCACAGGGAAGATGGCAGTGGGGATGAAGCGTAGGAGTTTAGCGCCGGGAAATCGGGCTGGTCCCGCGCCGGTGACGTCATCGCGGCGGGTGGGGGGGCGGGTCGGCCTGGCTCAGAGAAAGGGGGAGGCCTTGGCTTGGGCCGTTTTCTTGGAGGTGACCCTCCGGTCCGCGCTGCCTAACTCGCGGGGCTCCCTGCGGGCGCGGGAGCAAAGGTCCGCCCGCGCCTTTGTCGGGGCCCCACCGGCCCTGCCGTCCACCGGCTCTCTCCAGATTTGGGGGGCACGTGTTTACCCAACCCTGTCTTCTTCAGGCCCTGGGGTTCGCTCTTCTGTTCCATTCACCTTTTTCTGTCTACACCTCCCGCCCCCTGTACCAGGCAGCTTTTATACCTATTCCTCTGGGTAACCTTTGGAAATCCAGCAATAACAATAGCCAGTGTTTTTAAATCTGAAAAGAAAGCCCATTCTGAAGAAATAATGTCTCTTCTACACCGCCATCCTGGCATGTGGGGACAGTTATTATCCCCATTTTACAGATCAGAAAACTCCGGCAAGACAGAGTGACAGACCAGTACGTGTCTGAGGCTGGATTTGCGTTCAGGTTTTCATGA
>NW_020954548.1:35235644-35369483 GCF_900497805.2 Vombatus ursinus | reverse complement strand
GGAAATTTGCTGGGCTTCTTTTTTTGTTGGTCAGTCGTTTCTGAATTCTTGTGACCTTGTGGACCATACAGGGTTTTCTTGGCAAAGATACTGGAATGGTTTGCCATTTCCTTCTCCAGTGGATTGAGGCAAACAGGATAAGTGACTGGGCACTGTGTGCTCAAGAGTCACACAGCTAGTAAGTGTCTGAGGCCCAATTTGAACTCGGGTCTTCCTGACTCCAGGCCCAGTGGTCCAACCACTGAGCCACCTAGTTGCCTTCTGGGCATCTTTAATGATCCTAAACTTCTTGAAATGAAGGACTGTCTTTTAAATTCCTATTCTACTAGTGATGTGGTTTGGCTTCAAGTTTTAGAACCCCAGAGCTGCCCAGGAATTAAAACTAGTTTGTCACCCATAAGGATGATATTGACTTGATGACCTGTAAAGCACATTTCAGGTCAAAATTATTGATCTTATGAATTTGTGTTCTTGCATCTATCAAACACTGTAACAATTCAGTGCAATTGTTTCTCACTTTTCCTTATCTAGTTTTTCCCACCAATCTTAAATGTCCATTGTTTGAAGTATACCAAATACTTTTGTTTTATAATAAAACTTGAGACCTGGAATGCTATTATCCTTTCATTCTTGCTTTTTTCCCCATTGTTTCCTTTGAGATTATAGACTTTTTGATCTTCCAAATGAATTTTGTTATTTTATCTAGTTCTATAATTTATGTCCTTTGCCATTTGATTGGTATAGAAGGACGTCTCAAAATTAATTTGGCTAGTATCATTTTAATTATATTGACACATTTCAAGCATGAACATGGAACCTTCTTCCAATTATTTTACTCATTCATTATAGTAAAGGATCTTATCTATGGAATGTATTGCTGAAAAATAAGGTTAGCTGGTCATGTGAGAAAAGAGAGGTAATCACTATTATCAGGGGTCAAAGAACAAATCTTAGCAACAATAATTATATGAAAAACATGATAATGATGAAACAACATACCAAAATTTCTGAGATGCACCTAAAGCAGTCCTCAGGGGAAAAGTCATATCCTATTGAACATAATATAAACAAAATAGAAAAAGAGGATTTAAATGTGTTTAAAATTTATAAAGCCAACAAATAAACAAATCTCAAGAGGAGATATTGAAAATTAGAGGAGAAATACACAGGAAACAAAAAAAAACCCTAGACATGAAGCTGGTTTTTGAAAAGACTAATAAAATTGATAAACCTTAACCCAATATGATTAAAAAGAGGGCAGAAAATCAAATCTACAAAATTACAAATGAGGAAGGGGAAATCACAGCAAACCATAAGAAATTTTATTTGTTTGTTTTGTGAGGCAATTGGGGTTAAGTGACTTGCTGAGGGTCACACAGCTAGTAAAGGATCAAGTGTCTGACCTTCGCATTTGAACTCAGGTCCTCCTGACTCCAGGGGCAGTGCTGTATCCACTGCACCACCTAGCTGCCCCCAGAAGAATTTTTTTAAAAAACGTTTGGAACTTACCAAGGAGTTGTATGTTAATAAAACTGAGAACACAACAGGAATACCTTTGAAATGTAAAAACTGTTCATACTAACAGAAAACCAAATAGAGATCTTAAATGATCGAATATCAGAGAAGGAAAATGAACTCGTAAAATAATTATCAAAGTGGAAAAAAACATCCTAGTATGTATGGATTCACTGGAAAATTCTATCAAACTTTTAAAGAACAATTGAGACCCATATTACACAAAATACTCTCCAAAAATAGAGAAAGAAAGCACCCTACCAGAATCTTTTTAGAAGACAAATATATGAGACAAATATCTAAACCATGAAAGGATAAAATAGAGAATTATAGACCAATATCATTAATACAGATTAAAAAAAAAAACTTTTAAATAAAATCCTCTAAGGCTATAACAATTTATCCAAGAAATCATTCATTATGACCAAGTTGGATTTTTACTAGGGATATAAGGAAAACAACACAATCATATTAAAAAGAAAAACAACCAAAGCCACGTAATATCTCAATAGATGTAGAAAAAGCCTTTAAAAAACCCAACACTCATTTATACTTAAAAAAAAAAGAAAGCATAGGCATAGTGGGATCTCTTTTTATTAAAAAAAAAATACATAACTAAAACCAAAAGCAAGTTTCTTATACAAAGGGGAAACATAGAACTTTTTCCCAAAAAAATGTAGAAATAAATCAAGAATGTCTACTCTTCCCACTATTATCTGATATAGTTCTGCAAATGCTATCAATAGCAGTAAAACCAAAAAAAAAAATGAATAAAGGTGTAAAGATTGTTCAAGAGGAGATAAAACTACTTATTTGCTGATCATTTGATAATTTACTTGGAAAATCCTAGAGAATTAGCAAAAAATAATTAATAGCTCCAGCAAACTTGCAGAATACAACCCCCCCAAATTAACTGCATTTCTGTATAATAACAATTTAAGAATAATAAAGAAATTCCATTCCAAATAATTATAAAGTGCATAAAATATCTGAGAATCAATCTACCAAAAAACAGAAAAGACTTCTATCGATTCAATTACAAAGTGCTACTTAAAGCAATTTAGAACAAATTAAATAGCTGAAGAAAAATCCAGTGTTCATCACTGAGCCATGCCAATGAAATAAAAGTAACAATAATACCAAAGGCAATTAATATACTTAATGCTATACTAATCAAATTATCTGAGGTACTTTTTAGAACTTGATGAAATAATCACAAAATTCATTTGATAAATCCAAAAGATCTAGAACATCAAGGGAAATAATAAAAAGAGGTAGGGGCGATGAAGAAAACGCTTTATTATGTGTTAACATGATTTGAACCTAGATTTATGTGGCTAATATTATTTGACCCAGACTGTTAGGTAGGAGTCATGATATCTAAAGAGACCCTCCAAGGGAGCAGAGAGATCACTGTAAGGAATACTTGAACCCCACCCAGGTCTTGTTTTGGGCAGACCCATGTGTTGGATCCTATGTTTTAGCACACACACACACACACACACCTTTCTGTTTCTGGCTCTCCTCTCTGCCAAACCGACTTCAAAAAATCCTTTCTACAAACCTGTTTAGGTTTCAGGGTTTCTTGTGGACTGACAGGGCAAAGGACAAATAGCACTTTCAAATCTCAAACTATATTAAAAAGCAGTGGTCATCAAAATCATCTGGTATTGGTTAAAAAATAGGTCCAGTAGACATATTTAACTCAATATGTCCAAAACAGAGCTCATCTTTTCCCCTAAACATTCCCTCCTTCCTACCTTCCCTATTACTTTAGAGGCAACACTATCCTTCCCATCCTTCAGGCTCATCCAGGATGTCATCTAGGATTCCTTACTATCTCTGAGCCCACCCCACTTTGCAACATTTCTTGACTATGCCCCTTTCTATCTTCTGATACTGCCACCACCCTAGTTCAGGCCCTCATTACCTCATGCCTTGATTATTGCAATAGTCTGCCTGCCTCCAGTCTCTTCCCACTCCAATCTATCCCCTATTCAGCCACTAAAGTAATTTTACTAAAACCCAGATCTAATCATGTCTCTCCCCTACTTAAACTCCAGTGGCTTCCTATTGCCCCCAAAAGCAAATGCAGAATGTTCTGTTTAGCATTCAAAGCCCTTCATAACCTAGGCCCCTCTTACACCTTACTCCCCAACACAAATTCTTCCATCCAGCGACACTGACTTCCTAGTTCTTTCACAAACAAAATGTTGCATCCCTGTCAGCCCCAGGCATTTTCTCTGGCTGCCCCCCATGTCCAAAATGCTCTCCCTCTTCTGCTCCAACTAGCTTCCTTTAAGTCCCAACTGAAATTTCATCTTCTACACAAAGCCTTCCCTAAACCTTCCTAACTCCAGTGCCTTCCCTTTTTTAATTCCTTCGTATTTATCCTGTGTATAATTTGCTTTGTATATATGTGTTTGTGTGTTGTCTTCTTCCATTACATTGTAAGCTTAAGAGCAGGGGCTGTGTTTTGCTCTATGTATGTGTATGTGTATGCATATGTGTATGTGTATACGTATGTGTATGTATATATGTGTATGTGTGTCCTCAGATCTTAGCACAATGCCTAGCACAGATAGGACTTAAATGTTTATTGAATTGAATTGAGGTAGATCAATGGAACAGACTACACAAGGCAGAATCAGAAACAATGGAACTCAATAACCCAATGTTTGATAAACCAGAAAACAAAAATTACCTAGGATATAACTCCCCATTTGATAAAAGCTGCTGGAAAAACTTGAAAGCAGTACATCATATTCCATAATATAACTATATACACTACCTTAATGTTAAAGATCTTACTATAAAAAAATCTGAGAAAAGAAGCAACTCATATACCTCTTACAGCTACGGGTAGGAGATGTATTCTCAGCCAAATAAAGACAAAGGCAATTACAAAAGATAAATTAGATAACTTTGCTTACATTGAAAAGTTTATGCACAGACAAAACTAATACATCCAAAATAAGAAAGGAAGCAGTAAAGTGAGGGACAAAATCTTTGTATCAAATCTTTCAGACAAGGGTTTGGAATCTAAGATATATAAACAATTTATTTATTTATATAAATAATTTGTGTGTATACATATGTATATATACACACATATAAATTAAAAAATCAATCTATTTCCCAATAGGTAAGTAGTCAAAGGATATGAAGAAATAGTTCTCAAAAGGACTGCAGAGTATTCACAATGACATAAAAGAAAGCTTCAAATAACTCATAATAAGAGAAAAGGTAAATCAAAATCAAGATTTCACCTCACCCCTTGCAAATTGGCAAAGCTAACAAAAAATAGTGATAGTCAATATGCAAAGGGTTTCGGGAAAAGAGGCACATTAGTACATTTTGATAGAGCTATAAAATCAGTAAAAACCATTTTGGAAAGCAATTAAAAGTAACCAAAATGTCTGTATCATTTGACCCAGAGATTCTCTTTATGGGCTTATGTATCCCAAGGAGGCCATTGATAAGAAGAAAGTCCTCATATATACCAAAATATTTATACCAGCATTTTTTGTGATAGCAAAGAATTTGAAACAAAGTAGTTGCCTATCAATTCAGGAATAGCTAAACAAATTGTGGTACATAAGTGGTTTAAGACATGATGTGTGTGGTGACTACAGAGAAGCGTGGAAAGATCAACATAAACTGATACAAAAATAAAGTAAGCAGAGCAAAGAAAATAGTATACAAAATGATGACAACAATATAAATAAAACAACTATACACACAGACACAGACAGACAGACATACACAGACATACACACGTGTATGTTGCAAAATTATAAATAACTAGCATGGTTTGAAAGAAGAGAGATGAAGTACCCCCAGCCTACCCATCTGCAAGTCAGAAGTACATAAGTGTGTTTGTTGGTCATTAAGTCGTTTCAGTCTTGTCAGAATCTCCATAAGCCCATTTGGGGTTTTCTTGGCAAAAATACTGGAGTGGTTTGCCATTTCCTTCTCCAGCTCATTTTACAGGTGAAGAAATGGAGGCAAACAGGGTTAAGTGTCTGAGGCCAGATTTGAACTCTTGAAGATGAGTCTTCCTGATTCCAAGTTCAGGATTCTATCCATTGCACCACTTAGCTGCACTATAAGTGTGATACATTGCAGATATTTTCAGATGTTTTTGATGTATTAATTTGTTATGCTGATTTTTACCTCTTTTTTTCTTTTTTTATTTAAAAAAAATTCTATTATGTTGGATGCCTCTCTAGGACAGAGAGAGGAGGGACTGTGGAGAAAACTATGGTGATATAGGTAAAATTATTAATAATGATTTTTAGGTAAAGTTATTAAGTACTGAGTTGAAGGAAAGATTTTTATTTCATTGTTTGAATCTAGCCTTGTATAACTAGGAACTAGTCAAGTATTGCTTAAAGACAGACTAGTTTAATGTTTCACTTAGGATTCCAGTTCATACTGTCCCCAGAAAACTTCAGGGAACCCAAACATTAATGTTTAGAAGTTCCAACTAATTTCTGGTTTCCTAAGAAATGCATTTTAATTAATCTATGTAAAGTTTAATTAATCTATATGCCTTATTTGGAACACTTACACTTATTATGTATTAAACAATTAACTACCAATTTGCTCCTTTGTTTGAATACTACATAATATGCAACTTTTATATGTTCAGGGGGAGCAAGCCACCTATTTCAGCTCTTCCCTCTGCTGAATGACTTAATAAACTTCTTTCTAAATTACTTTTGTTCAGGAAAATTTTTTTCTTAACTCACACTGTTCAAAACAAAAGACATAAGTAAAAAAAAATTATTAAAAAGAAAGAAGCAACAAAGCCAAGATGGCAGAGGGAAAGCAGTGACTTGCTTGAGCTCTCTCCCAAACCCCTGCAAATACTTGTAAAAAGAAAAATGGCTGTAAACAAATTCTAAAGTAGCAGAACCCACAAAAAGACAGAGTGAAACAAATTTCCAGCCCAAGATAGCCTGGATGGTTGATTGGAAAGGTATATCACGCCAGGCGGAGACAGGAGCACAGTTCAGCGTGGGCGCACAGGCCGCAGCAAACCTGGAGCAGGCCTCAGAGGACTGAATTGCAGGCAGCTGTGGTGGTTTCCAGACTTCTCAACCCATGAACACCAAAGACAACTTAGAAGGTCAATGGGAAAAATCTGTGACTGCAGTGAGAGAGAAGCTAGGTCTCAGCTGCAAGTCCCGAGTGCGGTACTGGGGCAGCGCCTGCCTCCTGAGCTTCCAGCCCACAGACTAAGGGAGAATCGAGTGGCTGATCAGAGGGAGATTGCAGGGATCTCTATGCCAGTGCTGAGGCAGGAATCTCTTGCTTTGCCCGTGCTTGGATCTGGGTCACAGTTCTGAGGGGGCGGTCCTGAGGTGAGGAGGAGCTCTGGTGTGGTAGAGCTTGTTGTGGCAGTGGAGAGGAAACACCTTGCCCCTTATCATAGCACACCTTGGAAGAACTGACACTTTTCAGTTCCCTAGAAGTATCTCTGAAAACAGCTGCACAAACCCCCAAAGCTTGGGACAGTACATTCTTCACATTAGAAGCAGACTCTTACCTTAACAAAGAGTTTAAAACTCAAGTAATTGGCTGGGATCATGAGCAAACCTCGCAAAAAGAGTCAGACCATATTATCTTACTTTGGTGACAAAGAAGATCAAAACATACAACCAGAAGAAGAAAACAAAGTCAAAGCTCCTACATCCAAAGCCTCCAAGAAAAATATGAATCAGTCCCAGGCCATGGAAGAGCTCAAAAGGGATTTTGAGAAGCAAGTAAGAGAAGTAGAGGAAAAACTGGGAAGAGAAATGAGAGTGATGCAAGAAAATCATGAGAAATAAGTCAACAGCTTGCTAAAGGAGACCCAAAAAAATACTGAAGAAAATAACACCTTAAAAAATAGCCTAACCCAAATGGCAAAAGAGGTCCAAAAAGCCAACGAGGAGAAGAATGCCTTAAAAAGCAAAACTGGCCAAATGGAAAAGGAAGTCCAAAAGATTACTGAAGAAAATACTTCCTTAAAAATTAGAATGGAGCAATTGGAAGCTAGTGACTTTATGAGAAATCAAGACAGTGTAAAACAAATCCATGAGAATGAAAAATTAGAAAACAATGTGAAATATCTCACTGGAAAAACAATTGACCTGGAAAATAGATCCAGGAGAGAGAATTTAAAAATTATTGGACTATCTGAAAGCCATGATAAAAAAAAAAAGCCTAGACATCATCTTTCAAGAAATTATCAAGGAAAACTGCCCTGATATTTTAGAACCAGAGGGCAAAATAGAAATTGAACGAATCCACCAAAGCCATCCTGAAAGAGATCACCAAAGGAAAACTCCTAGGAATATTGTAGCCAAATTTCAGTTCCCAGATCAAGGAGAAAATATTACAAGCAGCCAGAAAGAAACAATTCAAGTATTGTGGACACACAATCAGGATAACACAAGATTTAACAGCTTCTACATTAAGGGACCGCAGGGCATGTAATATAATATTCTGGAGGGCAAAGGAAATAGGATTACAACCAAGAATCACTTGCCCAGCAAAACTGAGTATAATCCTTCAGGGGAAAAAATGGTCATTCAGTGAAATAGAGGACTTTCAAGCATTCTTGATGAAAAGACCAGAGCTGAATAAAAAATTTGACTTCCAAATACAAGACTCAAGTGGAACATGTAGAGGTAAACAGGAAAGAGAAATCATAAGAGACTTATTAAGGTTGAACTGTTTACATTCCTGCATGGAAAGATGATATTTGTAACTAATGAGATCTTTGTCAGTATTAGGGTAGTTGGAGGGAAAAAACTATATGTATGTATATATAGATAGATAGATAGAGAGAGAGAGAGAGAGAGAGAGAGGGCACAGGGTGAGTTGAAGATGAAGGGGTCATATCTGGAGAATAAAATTAAGGGGTGAGAGAGGATTATACTAGGAGAAGAAGAAAGGGAGAGGTAGAATAAGATGAATTATCTCACAACAAACAGAAAAGAAAAGGCTCTTACAGTGGAGGGGAAACGGGAGAAGGTGAGAGGGAATGAATGAATCTTATTCTCATAGGATTTGACTTAAGGAGGGAATAACATACATACTCAATTGGGTATGGAAATCTGTCTTACCCTACAGGAAAATAGAGGGGGAAGGGGACAAGAGAGTAGGGGGATGATAGAGAGGAGGGCAGATTGGGAAAGGAGGTAATCAGAAGCAAATACTTCTGAGGAGGGACAGGGTCGAAAGAAAGAATAGAATAAATGGGGGGGCAGGATAGGATTAAGGGAAACAGAGTTAGTTTTTCACAGCATGTCTACTATTGAAGTGTTTTGTATAACTTCACAGGTATAACCTATATTGAGTTGCTTGCCTTTTCAATGACGGTGGGTGGGGAGGGAGGAAGGGAGAAAATTTGGAACCCAAAGTTTTAAAAACATGTTAAAAAAATGTTTTCACATGCAACTGGGAAATAAGAAATATAGGAAATGGGGTACAGAAATCTATCCTGCCCTACAGGAAAATAGAAGGGGAAGGGGATAGGAGAAGGGGGGAAAGAGATAGAAGGGAAGGCAGACTAGGGGAAGGGATATTCAGAATGCATGCTATCTTGGGGTGGGGCAAGATGGGGTGAAAATTTGGAACTCAAAATCTTGTGGAAGTAAATGTTGAAAACTAAAAATAAATAAATTTATTAATAAAAAAAAAGGGAAAAAAAAGAAAGAAGCAAAGAAAACCCAAGCACTAGATGGACCCCTATGCTAAACTTAAGGGAGGACATGGAAATGAGTCACACGGAAAGGGCAGGGATGGATGGGTTGTGTCCTCCTCTCAACTCTTTCCAGCCTAACAACGTCCTTAAACCATAGTGCTAGAAATAAATATAATCCTCCAGATGAGCCCTGAGAAAAGCAGTGTACAACGGAACTATCACCTCCCTAGAGGTTAATAACTTTTTGATTTTCATGGTGACATAGACATTATTTTTTTTTGCGGGGGGGGGGGGGGGCCAGGCAATGGGGTTAAGTGACTTGCCCAGGTTGTCACACAGCTAGTAAGTGTTATGTGTCTGAGGCCAGATTTGAACTCAGATCCTCCTGAATCCAAGGCCAGTGCTCTATCCACTGCATCCCCTAGCTGATTTCTGCTTCTCCACATTTCTCTGTATCTTCTTTTGACCCAGCAAGTAATAAGTTTTTGTACATGTCCCCTGTGTGCTTGAAGTAAAATATATATCCTCTGCTTTTCTCATTGAGTGCTCTACATCCATCTCTTAGATCTAGTTAGTTTGATACTCTTATTCAACTCAGTAACTTCTTATTTATCTTTTGTTGGATTATCATGTTTTCATATTTGGGATTTGTTACCTCTTCTTGCAAAACTGTGAGGTTTTTTTTTCCTTTTTTCCTTTATAAATCTTACTAATCAAAATTGTTAGGGATATATATTTAAAATTGCTGTGCTCTCATTTTTAACAGAACTCTTTAGCATATTATATTGTCCTTGATTATTCCTTCAGTATATACTGATTTGAATTCAACTTTGACTAATATCATCTGTGCCATTCCTCCATTTCACGAATTAGTAGTAACATGGTAGTTTTAGACCAGCCTTTTGCTTTGAATCTATACTGACCCTTCTGCATTATCATCTTCTATCTCTTACTTTTCTCAACCAAACTCCTTTTAAAAACTGTCTACAATTTGCTCTCCATTTCTCAACCCTTTGCAATCTGGCTTCTAAACCTCATGCTTCAAATTGCTCTTTCCAATCACTAATGATCACTTAATTACTGGATTTGTTGGTCTTCTCTCAATCCTCATCCTGCTTGACCTATTTGCTGCATTGGCACAATGGACCCCGTTTTCCTCCTGGATGCTCCTTACTCTCTGGGTTTTCATGACACTACTTTTGACTGGTTCTCTTCCTGACCACTCCTCAGTCTCGTTGGCTGGCTCATCATCTATATCAAACCCCCTAACTGTGGTATTGCCCAAGGATTTTGTCTATTTTGACTCAATTCCTTTCTCCATTGGGGTTGTCTCTTGGTAACCTCATCAGTTCCCTTTGGTTTAACTATCATCTGTAAGTAGATAACACACAGATATAAAGCCCCATTATCTCCACTGAGCTTCAATCCCCCATAACCAATTGACTAATGGACATTTCATAATGGATGTCCCAGACATATCTTAAAGTCAGCATGTCTGAAACAGAACCCATTACCTTTCTTCAAAAACCTTCCCTTCTTAAGTGGAGAAGGTGAGAGGGAATGAGTGAATCTTATTCTCATTGGATTTGGCTGAAGGAGGGAATATCACACACACTCAATTGGATATGGAAATCTATCTTATCCTACTGGAAAATAAGGAGGAAAGGGATAAGAGATCTGAGGGTGGAGGGGGGAGAGATAAAGGGGAAGGCAGATTGGGTAATCAGAAGCAAACACTTCTGAGGAGGGACAGGGTCAAAAGAGAGAATAGAATAAATAGGTGGTGGGATAGGATAAAGGGGAATATAGCTAATTTTCCACAACATGACTACTATGGAAGTGTTTTGCATGACTACACATGTATAACCTGTATCGAGTTGCTTGCCTTCTCAATGAGGGTGGGTAGGGAGGGAAGAAGGGAGAAAATTTGTAACCCAAAGTTTTAAAAACAAATGTTAAAAATTGTTTTCACATGCAACTGGGAAATAAGATATACAGCAATGGGGTATAGAAATCTATCCTGCCCTACAGGAAAATAGAAGGGAAAAGGGATAAGAGAAGGGAGGGAAATAGAAGGGAGGGCCGATTAGAGGAAGGGGTATTCAGAATGCACACCGTCTGGGGGTAGGGGGAGGGACAAGATGGTGAGAAAATTTGGAACTCAAAATCTTATGAAAGTAAATGTTAAAAACTAAAAATAAATAAGTTAATAAAAAAAATTTTAAAAAATAACAAAAACTTTCCCTTCTTCCAAACTTTCCTATTTCTGTGGAAGGCACCATCATCCTTCCAGTGTCCCAGTTTGCTAATTTTGGCATTATCCTGGACTCTTCATTCTCCTTTATCCCAAATATTCAATAACTTCCCAGATCTTGCAGTTTCAACCTTCATAACATCTTTCACATCTGACCCCTTCTCTTTGTTGAACAGATCTTCAACTGATTAGATGCCAAATGTAGTTCAACACCTGAGTTCAGAGCCTTATCATGGATCACATAGGTTATTGCAAAAACCTCCTCAGTGGTCTCCCTGCCTCATCTCTCACTATTCCAGTACAATCCACGAACTGCCACCAAAGTAATTATTCTTAAATAGAGATGTGACCATGAAACTAATCAAGTCAACTTCAGGGCTTCTATTGCCACTAGGGTAAAATATAAACTCCTCTGTTTAGCTTGTAAAGCCCTACACAACCTGACCCTAACCTGTCTTTACAACCTCATTGGACATTATCTTCTCTCTCTCTGGATTTCACTTTGAAAGCAAGCAAAACTGGCCTTCATTCCTCACAAACAACACAATCTCCTGTCTCCATGTCTTTGCATCTCATCTCATATGCCTTCTCACTTCAGCTTTATAGAGTTCCTCTCTTCCTTTAAGATAGAGTTTAAGCACCATCTTCTGCATGAAAACTTTTCTAACCCCTAGTGCCCTTCCTCCCAAACTGCATTGTATTTAATTGCTTTCTATATATTGGTACTTAATTATTTTATATTTATGCCTACATATTTACATATCTACTTGTCTTTCCCATTAGAACATAAACTCATTCATTGAACCTGTATCCAAGGTTTTTCTGGTAAATGCTTAACAACCAACTCTCTAAGGAAAAAAAAAATGTGTGCAATACACTTTTAAGTTTAATCTTATTTACATTTTCTTCAATGCTTTTTTGTGTGTGTTATTTTCATCACTTTCTTACATCTAGACAATTAATAAAACAAGCATTCAAGCCCTGATTTGTAGTTTGCTGATTTCCAAGATATAAATGATCACAATGAAAATTTAACAGTCTGTTCTCCAGAGGAAGTATGAGCAAGGTCCAGCACACACACACACTATTGTACCTAGCAAGGTGCTCATTATATAAATGCTTATTGATCTGTTGGTTCCTGAAAACAATATATGATTGGATTCTGCTTTCAAATCCATTCAGTAATGTTTTTTCCTTTGAGAGATCAGTCCACTTGTATTTAGCATTTTAATTTAAAAATTCAGCATTACCTCTGATATTCCTTTATAACAGAGGGTAAATCTGATCCATAGAGTATCCTTCACTTCCCAGCATATCCAGAAGGATGAAATTTCTGGATGCCAATGAAAAATTACATTGACAATGAGATTTTAAGGATGTGACCCCAACAGATTTGACTTGGAGTGGCCAGTTTATGACTTAACAAAGATAAGACTTGGGAAGACCTAGAGTAGCTCTTTTACAAATGAAAAGGTCAGGAATAAGGCTAAGGACTGGCAAAGATTACGGACCTCCCCCATTCCCACCAGTACCCTTTTCTCCAACCATTAAGGTAAATAAATAGGAAGACCTGAGAATTAAAAAAAGTCAGGAGAGAGCCAACTACAGGGGAAGAACTCAGCCCTTGAGAGTTCACTATTCAACTCTTCCCTTGCTCCCCTTGGACAGTGAAACAAAGCTGAAGAGATTTGTCCTTCTTCTCTCTCCCATCTTATACCACAAGCACACGGCCAAAGATTTGTGCTTGCTTGAAGCCCTAAGTTGTGGACCTGATTCAAGTTGTCAAGAAGAGGACGGACAGGGGCAGCTAGGTGGCGCAGTGGATACAGCACCGGCCCTGAAGTCAGGAGGACCTGAGTTCAAATCTGCCCTCAGACCAAACACTTGACACATACTAACTGTGTGACCTTGGGCAAGTCACTTAACCTCAATTGCCTCTCACACACACACACACACACACACACACGCACACACACAAAGAAGAGGACAGACAGCTGAGATCCTGCTACTCAGAAGATTGCAGGCCTCAAAGCCAAGACTCCAAGGTAACAAAATTAGGGAGGTTCCTGCCAAACCCAGGATAAGGGTTCTAGGTCTTTTCTAGCAGTACACTGCATTGGAATTGCAGAAAATCTAGAAGCTAGAAGTGATCTAGAAGCTAGAGGTTCTAAAAGTTAGTTGTGACAACAGCCAGGCAGAGAAGCAGTAGGCATTGAAGACTCCAAGGCCAAAGTCATTAGAATCATAAGGCCACTAGCAGTTAAGACCTCACACCCATGAGACTGGCTAAGATGACACAAAAGCAAAATGAGGTATTGTGGGAAAACAGGTGCTCTGGAAAGCAATCTGGAACTACACCTAGAAAGCTATTAAACTGTGAAACATATCTCTTGAGCCAGACACACCACTACTCAGTCTATACCCCAAAGAGATTGTTGCAAAAATTTTCAGGGTCATTACTAGGCACTGCAGAAATAAGCCAGTACAGGACATAGATGAGAGGGACGCTGCAGTTTATTTGTCCACTCAAGAGACTGACATATACTCCGTCATCCGGTGATGGACGTGCATCTCAGAAGTCCACAAATGAGCTAAATAGTCCATAGGACCCAGACGGTTCAGTTAAGATCATGTAGGCACAGTAGGCAGGTTGATAAAGCTGTTTGGGGTATGATCAGATAGGACCGATAGGCAAGAAAAGCTACTTATTAAAAAAAAAATGAAGAGAGTGATTAAATTTTTACAAAGACCTTTAGTGTAACCATTTTACACCAGACCAAAGACAACATCTTTACCAGTCAGTTAGTTAATTAGCAGTTGTTAAGTTCCTGTTGTTGTGTCTGATTCTTTGTGACCTCTGGACCGTACTGTCCGTGGGGTTTTCTTGGCAAGGATACTACAGTGGTTTACCGTTTCCTTCTCCAGTGGATTAAAGCAAACAGATGTTAAGTGACTTACCCAGAGTCCCACACTAGTAAGTGTCTGAGGCTGGATGGGAACTCAGGTTTTCCTGACTCTAAGCCCAACACTCTATCCACTGAGCCACCTAACTGCCTCCTTTATTAAGTTCCTACTAACTGCCTTATTAGATAGGATAAAGAGAATGGGGTGTATTCCTGGAACAATTCAAAATCCTATGAGTTTTCTTTTATAATCTGAAGATGATTGGGGGAAAGGAGGTACTGAAGAAAACATTCAGTACTCATCTGAGGCATCAGGAAGAAAAGCAAAGAAATATAATAGCAAATATAGGACAAAATGAAGTCAGTTGTTCTACCCAAAATCCACTTTCAACAAGATCAAAAAAAGAGAAAAAGATTCATATCCACAAAAATATCCATAGTAATTTTTTTTGCAGTGCCAAAGAATTAGAACCTAAGAGAATGTCCAACAATTGGACAATGACTGAGCAAATTATAGCATATGAATATGATCGATTACTATTATGCTATAAAAAATGAAGAAGGGGATGGTTTCAGAAAACTGGGAAGACTTGTATGAACTGATACAAAGTAAAGTGAGCAGAATCAGGAAAATTGGGGGGGGGGGGGCACAGTGAATAGAGCACTGGCCCTGAAGTCAGGAGGACCTGAGTTCAAATCCGGCCTCAGACCAAACACTTGACACTTACTAGCTGTGTGACCCTGGACAAGTCACTTAACCCCAATTGCCTAAAAAAAAAAATCAGGAAAATAATTTAAAAATAACAGCAATATTGCAAAAATCATCAACTTTGAAAGACTTAGTAACACTGATCAACACAATGACCAAACCACAATTCCGAAGGATTCATGACGAAACATTCTATCTACCTCCAGATAGAGAGCTGATAAACTCAGAGTGCAAATTAAAGCATATTTTCTTCTTTTTCTTTCTTCCTTTCTTTTTTTTTTTTTTTGGACATAGATTATGTGGGAATTTGTTTTGTATGACTATATGTATTTGTAATGTATGGGTTGTTTTTTTTTAAACCTCAACAATTGGCACATGGTAAAGGGGGAGGGACAGAATTCAGAAGTGAAAATGAAATTGAATTTTTAAAAAAATCAGCAATATCAAAGGCATGAGTTCAGTCTGTCAATAAGCATTTATTAAGCACTTAATATATGCTAGGTACTCTGCGAAGGGCTAGGAATTCAAATGCAGACAAAAAGATAGCTCCTGCTCTCAAGGAGCTTATATTCTAATGGGGGAAAATAATATATAAAAGGGAGCTAAAAGAGATGGGGAAGGTACCCTTAGTATGACATGGTGGCAAAGTCTAGAGAGTCAGACCTCGAATGTGGAAGAGAATTAAGGATGATAGGCTTGGGTCCTTCCCCAAAATGGAGGCCTCAGAAGGAACTCATCAATGGAAGGAGGGGACCCTGTGGGTGGAAGGACATTCCAAGGTGAGAAGTCCACAGGTACTGAGGAAAATTTCAGGGTGAAAAGCCAGCAGAGCGTTGATGGCAAAATCCAAACAGAGTTACCTCTTTCTCAATATGATTTGATTATAAGGACTCTCTACAAATGAACTCTTTGTATTGTCTACTCATAAACTTCAGTTTTCATTATTGCCATTGATAACTAGTGTATATTTTTAAAACACCTCAAGGTCATGGGGGAGATGTGCTCTTACTATGCCATTTTATCTTTAGTTTGAGCTCATTGTGTTTTCTGGCTTTCTAGAGACAAGGTAAACCTACAAATGGAGACTCATGAATTAAAATTTTAGGCATGTAGGCCCACGGAGTACCTTGAACCTAAATCTTTCTTCTTGGGAACCCAAACTGCAAATGTGAGTCTCCAGGAGAAGCCCACAGGTGTACTACACTCTTTTATTTGTCTTAATAGAAGTGAATGCCATCTTTGTTATTTTTATTATTTATGAACAATCAAACTACTCTAAACAAAATTACTTCTTCCAATACTATTCATTATATAGGTAGGTTTAATTTGAACTGTCTTTATCTGAAGATTCTTAGATTTTGTTAGCAACTGGTTTGTCTTGATTTGAAGAATGTGAATAGTTTTAAGTACTTATCTTTTTGGTTCATAGCCCTAATGGTTATTCAAAAACTTTCTTAAAATAATACGAAAAGTATCTACAAACCTTTCAAAGTCCAAAAGTTTAACAAATAATCTTCTAAGCCAAAACAATTGGTGTGGTACAAACAGCAATAGACAAAGTTGAATATGTTGATTGTCTTCCTCATTTTGAACCATCCTTTAAATCCTTGGTGTAATCCAAATTCAACTAAGTCATAATGAATGATTGGATGAATTGCCATAATATGATTGACATTATTTTACTTAAATTTCTGAATCAATATTCATTATTCACATTGTTTATAGTTCTTCCTACATATCTATCTACCTACCTACCTATATACATACATCCTTTTCTGGTTTTGATATTAGGAATATATTTGCCTTGTAAAAGGAATCTTCTAGAGTGTTTTCTTTCTAAATTTAAAAAAATAATTTGTGTAGTCCTGGTACTAATTGTTCTTTAAAAGTTGTATAGAATTCTCCTGTGAATTCATCATAATCAGGGG
This sequence comes from Vombatus ursinus, assembly GCF_900497805.2. Classification (NCBI taxonomy): domain Eukaryota; kingdom Metazoa; phylum Chordata; class Mammalia; order Diprotodontia; family Vombatidae; genus Vombatus; species Vombatus ursinus. The sequence goes on along the minus strand of NW_020954548.1, from coordinate 35,352,475 downwards.
TTTTTCCCCACCTTTGGTAGTTACTTTCATTAGTTTTATTTCCTTTTCTGAGACTGGCTAATTTAAGATCTATGTTTGGTCTGTTACTTTGGGTACTTCATATTTTTTAAGGTATGTCTCTCTTTTGTGTTCTGTTTTATTGGCATATTACTGTGCATAGTCAGCTCTGATAATTCTTTTTTTCTTCAGGTTTTACTATTCTTTCACCTTGTTCATGTGCTACTTCATTGACTTGATTTTCTGTCATCTTCTCTTTAGTCGGGATGGCCATAGTGTTAATTTTTTTTTTTCAAATGAAGTTTTTAGTTTTGTTTTTCATTGCTGATGTCTTTTTGGTTTCCAATTTATATATTCTCCTCTCATTTTCACTGTCTCCTCTTTTGGGTTTATTGGCTTTCTAATTTCTAAAAGGCATATTCAGGTCATTAATGAGGCCTCTTCTGTTTTGTTAATAACTATAATTTACATAGTGCTTTAAGGTTTGCAAAGAGCTTTACAAATATTATCTCACTTTATCCACACAAGATAGATACTATTATAATTCCCACTTTTAGAGATGAGAAAACTAAGCCACAGAAAGGTTAAATAACTTCCTCAGGGTCACACAGCTACTTAGTGTCTGAGTACAGATTTTAACTCAGAACTTCCTGACTCCAAGGCCAGTGCATCTCCTAACTTCCTAGTAATATGTGTTTTTAAGGACAGAATTTCCCCCCTAAGGAATACAGTAGCTGCAACCCAGAACTTCTGGTATGCAGTTTCATCATTATCATTATCTTTCACATAATTATTTTTTCCTAGAATATTACCTTTGACCCATTATTTAGGATTTCATCAATGTCTCCATTTGTGTTTCTGCCTTTTGTTAATGCTCCCCAACTGACTCATTTATATTTCATTATGGTCTATAAAGTATATATTTAGTATTTCAGCCATTTTATGTTGACTTGAAATGTTTCTGTGCACTAATATGGAGTCAGTTTTTGTAAAAGTTCCATGTGATGCTGAGAAATACGTATATTCTTTAGCATTCTTATTTAGAAGATACCATAAATCATTCAACTATAGTTTCTCTAGCAATTTATTCAAATTTACATATTCTCTTTTGCTTATTTTTGTTAAGGTTTATTCAAAACCAAGAGGAATAGTAGAATCTTCTATTCTTTAATATGTCTTCTTGATATTCAGGGTTTTTTTTCCTTTATAAAATTAGACACTAAAGCATTGGGAGCATGTAAGTTCAATAGGGATACTGACTTGTTTTTATGGCTCCTTTAGGCATAAGGTGGCTTACCTGTTTATGACATAAATTTTGTTTTTTGTTTATCTCAGCATGATTGCAGCTCCTGATTTCTTGAATTTACCTGATGTTTAATAAATTTTGTTCTATCCTCTTATTTTTATTCTGTATCTTTTATTTTTTAGATGTTTCTTATAAGGAACAGATTTTGGGGTTCTGTTTTCTTATCCAATCTGTCATGCTCATTTTATTAGATTATTTAATCTGTTTGCATTTAAAGTTATGAAAGGTTTATATTTTCCTTCATTTGTTTCTAATTTTCTTTTAAACTAGGATTTTGTTGTTGTTGTTGTTGTTGTTGTCTTCCCCTATAAAGGCAGCAAGCCACTACCACTTTTGCAAATGCTGCCTCTCCTCCCAGCATATACCCCCAGGAAGTCATTGATAAAAAGGATCTATAGACACCAGAATATTTTTGGCCAATGTTCCTCATGCTTGCAATTCTCCTTCTTCATCGCCAACTACTCACTTTCTTAGCTACCTTGAAATCCCAACTTAAATCCCACCTTCTAAATGAAATCTTTCTCAAAATCCCCCTTAATGCTAGTGCCTTATCTAAATTGATTAGCTCCAATTTAACCCATATATATGTTGTCTGTACGTAGATGTGTTTATGTTGTCTCCCTCATTAGACTGTGCACTTCTTGAGAGCAGGGCCTTTTTTTTGTTCTTTTTTTTAAATCTCCAACACTTAGCAGAGTGCCTGGCACATATCAAGCCCTTAAAAAATGCCTGTTGACTGTTTATTGACTCACAAACAACTGGAAACAAGGGAAATGTCCATCTACAGTACAGGAACATTCTAGGATATCAGTGTGCTTCAAGAAACAACAGATTCAATGATGAATACAGAGGCATAGAAGGTTTACATTGAAGTGGACTGAGTTGTCACAAAAACAATCCCCCACCCTAGCCTGACCTCCTTAGTTTCTACAACAAAGGATTGCTAATCACGATTGTAAATTTCACTACATCAAAGGATTAGTATCTACGATTGTAAACTGCTGGGTATAAAGCTTTGTTATTTCCCTTGCTTGGCACTGTTTCTCCTAGGATTGCATCCAGGGGACAGTCGCCAGCCGGCTCCAGTAAATGCTCTCTATTTTCTAATTTGGCGTGTGTCTGGTTACTCTCGGCCCGTCCATTTCATTTGGAGGTCCCACCGAGATAGCCCTCTGGGCACCAGACACGGGCATCTCTGGAAGGCCAGGCTTCTCACCGTCCAGGGGGTGGCCACCAGGAAGACGTTCCCTGGCCCCGAACGCTAAGATAGCCCGTGCGCACCAGGCTGCCCGGACCACAAATCCTCAATTGGGCATAGAGCAATCTGTAATCTGTCTGTTCTGGTGAGTACTCTTCTGAAGTAAGTGGCCAGGCTGGACGCAGCTGCAACGCCCTTACTGACCTCCACGGGACGCCATGTGAGAGTCCTGCCTGTCTGATTGTGTCTGTCCGGCGCCGATGTCACTGTGTGTGTGTGTGTGTGTGTCCACTGTGCGCTCTGAGGCGGGGTCGGGGGGGAAGACTTCCTGCCTCGTTCTCCAGGTTGTTCGGAACTGAGACGGGTTCGTTCCCCTCTACTGTGTCAGGAGCATCCAGGGTTTTGACTGTGTCTTTTTCCCGTTTTTGTGTCGACTGTGTGTGTGTGCGTCTATCTACTATTTGTTCCTTGGGGGGGGGGGTGTAAATTCCTGTCTCATTGTCCAGGTTGTTCGGAATTGAGGCAGTTTGATTCCCCTCTACCCTGTCTTGACTGTGTCTTCCCTGTGTCCGTGTTTGGTCCTTGCCTACATGAGCACGTCTATTTGTTACTCTTTTCTTTCTCAGTCCTTAATCCACCATGGGACAGGGACCCTCGAGCCCTAAGCCAGGCTCCCCTCTCTTTATCGTCTTACGGAACTTCAAGCAATATCGGCGTATAGCAGAAGGTTAGGGGTTTCAGGTTACTAAGAAGAAACTAGCTCTCTTTTGCCAACAGGAATGGCCCACCTTCGAGGTAGGCTGGCCCCCGGAGGGAACGTTTGACGTCTCGGTGGCCGGCCGGGTAAGGAGAATTGTCTATGGTATACCTGGCCACCCCGATCAGGTCCCCTATATCACCGCCTGGATTGATTTCAAACCCCCTTTGGGACCACTACAGGTCCAGGCTCTTTCAAAACTAAGACCAGGAACGGAATCAAAGACAACCTTTAGCCGCAAGCCTCCCGAAAGTCCTAAGGTCGTCACACAGCTTTCTCCTGTCTTACCACCCCCTGATTCTGACCCCCTAGATCCAGCCGAGTACTCCCAGTCCCAGGTTTCAGATCCACCCCCGTACCCAACCTCAGGGTCTCTGAGCCCCTCAGCCCCTCCTCTGATAAGTCCACCCCATACTCGAGCAGGTGCTCCTTATGGCCCTTCTAATTCTGGTTTGACCCCTGATTCCACTGTGTCAGCGTTTCCCCTGCGGCAAGTTCCTTCCCCTCCCAGAGAATCAGGGAGACCGTTCATGGTATGTGTTCCCTTCTCCACCAGTGATTTGTACAATTGGAAACAGCAAAACCCATCCTTCTCTGATAAGCCCCAGAGCCTAATCTCCCTCCTAGAGACTGTCTTTTATACTCATCAGCCCACTTGGGATGACTGCCAGCAACTCCTCCGGGTTCTTTTCACAACTGAGGAGCGTGACAGGATTCTTTTAGAAGCCAGGAAGGGAGTTCTGGACCCAGATGGACATCCCTCTACTGACCCGGGGTGCCGCAACCACATTTTCCCTGAGAACCGGCCCGACTGGGACCCCAACACTGATCGCGTCCTTCCAGGCTTTGCGTGAGGTCCAGAACGCTGTGCGCTCGGTCCTGAAAGCTGCGGTGAAAGAACCAGCCCCTGCAACTTCATCGGACGTCCTGTCACCAGGAGACTGGGTCCTCACTCGCAAGCTTCTAGCTGGACCAGCCCTGGAACCACGGTGGACGGGCCCGTATCAAATTATCCTCTGCAACCCCTCTGCCGTCAAGGTTGCCGGCCGCAAGGCATGGATACATCGGTCACACATCAAGAAGGCCCCAGAGCCCAACTCCACCGCCTGGACAGCAGAAGCAGTGTCCGACCTAAAGCTCCGACTCTCCAGAACTTGACTCTTTTTCTCTTTCTTTTTGCTTGTGGGATGACTTTGGGTGACCCCTATAGCCCTACCCTATCCAGATGGATTCTCTCCCGAACTAACGATGGGACCACCGTCCAAGCTCTCACCAGTTACGGAGCCCCCACTTTCAGGTTTGACCTCTGTACCCTCTTGGGATCAGGATGGAATCAAAACCGGGCTATACGGGACCCTATCACTGGGGGAAGGGGATACTGCCCCACTATTCCCATTCCTACCACTCAAACCACACCCGGGGCAGGGGAAGTGAGGATCAGAAGTATTGAATTCTATGCTTGTCCGGCCACAGGGAATCCTTCCTGTCAGAGTAGTAGTCACTTTCATTGTGCAGAATGGGGTTGTGAGACTGTGGCCGGGTGGATTCCTAGGGGCAGACGGGACCCCCTAATCACCCTGGAGAGACAAAGCCCCCTCCCCGCCTCCTGCTGGCCTGGGAAATGTAACCCTATGATCCTAACAGTCAAGCAGGACACTGATGACTCTTGGAATCTCGGGCATTCTTGGGGTTTAAGGTTATACATGACTGGGTGGGATAATGGGGTCCTCTTTACCATTCAGAAAATCGCAGTTCCCGCCCGTACACTCCCAATAGGTCCGAATCCCATCCTTAACCCACAAGCCATGTTGACTCTCGCCCCACCATCTGTTAGGGACCTGGTACCAGAGGCTCCCGAAAATCCAGGGACCCCCACTAACCTAGGTTCCCCCATTTTTGACACACTCTCTGCTGTCCACTCATTCCTAAATTTGTCTGATCCAAACATAACCACCTCCTGTTGGCTGTGTCTGAATCCAGCCCCCCCCATTTCGTAGGAATTGCTATCGAACTTAACATCACCTCTGTGGGAAAGTTGTCTTTAAGTAAGTCCAAACAACCCTCTGCCATACCTGCCCGCTGTAACCCAGACAAGCCTAGACTTACCCTAGACGATGTCCAGGGCAAAGGGATGTGTTTGCTCGGGCCTGACTACCCGCTGCGGTCCTCCCCGTTCAACGCTACATGCACTTCAGCCATTCTTATTTCCCCCACATCCAAAAGCTCTGACCTCCTGTTAACCGCCCCACCTGGAGTATGGTTCGCTTGTACCAGAGGACTCACAACCTGCATACAGGGCATTCATTTCCTCAACCCGACCGAGCTCTGTGTAGTGGTGCGTGTCTTTCCTCAGGTATATGTCTACTCAGAGGAAGGGGCAGCTGAGCATTTTGGCCTAACTCGCTCCAGGAGGGCTGCACCTATCTTGGTTCCTATATTGGTGGGACTCGGAGTGGCCGGCTCCGCTGCTGTTGGGGCCTCAGCCCTGATACAGGGAAAAGCCAACTACGGTGCCTTGAGTGCACAGGTAGACATGGACCTACGCTCCTTGGAAGAGCTAGTCTCACACCTTGAAACTTCTCTAGACTCCTTGGCTGAGGTGGTTCTCCAGAACTGCCGAGGCTTGGACCTACTGTTCCTCAAACAGGGAGGCTTATGCATGGCGTTGGGAGAAACCTGCTGTTTCTACGCCAATCAGTCTGGAGTTATTCGGGAGTCCTTGCAAGCCCTTAGGCAGCGGTTAGATGAGAGGGACCGCGCATGGGCAACGGGGTCTTCTTGGTATCAGACCCTGTATAATTGGTCCCCCTGGCTAACCACCCTAATCTCCGGAATGGTGGGCCCTCTGGTCCTTCTCCTCCTTGGGTTACTTGTGGCCCCCTGTTTCATAAAATGCATAACCCGCTATGTCCAGAAATGAGTGCAAGCACTCCAGTTGTTATCCTGCGTCAATCCTATGCTCCTCTGAACTCTGATGAGTCCCCCGTCTGACTCTTTTCGTCCGTGAAAAGGGGGGAGTGAAGTGGACTGAGTTGTCACAAAAACAATCCCCCACCCTAGCCTGACCTCCTTAGTTTCTACAACAAAGGATTGCTAATCAGATTGTAACTTCCCCTACCTCAAAGGATTGCTAATCACGATTGTAACTTCCCCTACCTCAAAGGATTGCTAATCACGATTGTAAATTTCACTACATCAAAGGATTAGTATCTAGGATTGTAAACTGCTGGGTATAAAGCTTTGTTATTTCCCTTGCTTGGCACTGTTTCTCCTAGGATTGCATCCAGGGGACAGTCGCCAGCCGGCTCCAGTAAATGCTCTCTATTTTCTAATTTGGCGTGTGTCTGGTTACTCTCGGCCCGTCCATTTCAACATGACCTGATACAAAGTAAAGCAAAACCAAGAAACACCATGTAAGATGACTACAACAACGTAAATGGACCATTTAAAATGTAAAAGTATGCTCAGCTTGCAGGCTATACAAAAACAGGCAGCAGGCCAGATTTGGCCCTTGGACCATAATGTGCTGCACCCTGCATAGGCCAATGAGATGTATTGATTCCAGCCAAATTCGAGATTATATTTTTAAAAGAATGGTTCATGAGCATTTAGAAATGAAGGCAGTAATGAGGAGGAGCCAGAATGGCTTCACTAAGAAAAAGACATACCAGCCTAACCTAAACTCCTTTTTTAACAAGGGGCAGCTAGGTGGGGCAGGGAACAGAATGCCAGGCCTGGAGTCAGGTAGACTTGAGTCTAAATCCAGCCTCTGACACTTACTAACTTGTGTGATGCTGGGCAAGTCATTTAACCTTGTTTGCCTCAGTTTCCTGTAAAATAAGCTGGAGAAGGAAATGGCAACCCACTCCAGTATCTCTGCCAAGAAAACCCAAAAAAGGGGTCACTAAGGGTCAGTCATGATTTAAATGACTGAACAACTACAAATGAAGTGAATGAGGTACAGGTAACATAAATAGATTTCAGTAAATGTTTAACAAAGTGATTCATTTACACAAGAAGAAAGGTAAGAGATGCATGAGAGCAGTTTGGTGGCCTCAGAAGAAGCTGAATGACCTGACCCAAAGAATAATAATGAATGGGTTAGTATCACCTTGGACAGGGGACTCACTCCAGGACAATGCCAGATGCTGTTCAACATTTTTGTTATTGAGTACATATTATTCATTTATCTATCCTCCCTGCCCACCCAAACAGGTGTGACCTTAGGTTACTAGTAAAATAACCTTACTATTTCCATGTTCTCACCCTATCCAGGGTATGAGATATTTGATAATCAAGTCCAAGCTGTTCTAACATTAAAGTTCCCCTGAGGTGATTGCAATTGGGGAACTGCCCTTCATAATGATGTCCCCTCCCAAAGTAATCCCTCCACAGCATGAGATCACTCTAGAACACAACAAAGGTGCTGAATTAGCATTTATTAAGCACCTACTATGTGTCAGTCACCATGAATACAAAAACAAACTAAACAGTTCCTGCCCTCCAGGAGCCTATTCTTACTCTCCATAGTTTGAATACATGCTTAGGCTTGAACTTGCTCCAGTCTTGCTTTGTGCTGATTGACACAGCAATTGGTCCAAGCCAAATGTGGCCTCTTTTCTTCTGGCCATTCTACTCAAGGTCATTTCTTTGAGGTTTTTTAACTGAATGTGATAGCCTTACAGCTGTGTTGCTAACCCAACATAGAATTTACATTGTTATTGTCATTCATAGTTGTAATGTTTTTTCAAGGATTTACTTGTTGAAGTTGTTTCTGGGGATCTTTTCATATCAAATTCTCAAAGGAGGCTTGCTTTTTCCAGTAGAGATTCTTAGTTGTAGGTGTTCTGAATACCCATTTTTAGGGGTAAGGGAACCTTTAATAGTATGTGCAGTTTCATGAATAGTACAAGAAGTCTTGAGTTAGAGTGCAGTTTCCCCTGATTTGTGACATATAAATTCAAACTCTGTCTGGTCTCATCTTAGGTGAAAAATTGTGTACAATTCAAATTGGTGTTCCTTGATAGGTGACTGTTTACTGATTATCTGCTTGTAAAATCACCTCTTATTCTGGTAGAAGTCTCATATGCAGTCCATCCCTTTTCCAATGATTCTGAGAAATTCACTTACACGATTACTTTTTTTTTTTTTTCCACATTTTGGGGAGAGCACAATGAAATGGGCAGCATAGACTCTATGGCACTATTTTTGAAGGCCTGAAACCTGTTACACAATGCTAGTAAAATTAAACCTTAACTGTACAAAGTTCTCGTTAGAACTGGCTGCTGAAACTTTTCCACAAACTTGCTGAGGCAGCAGTTGTAATTCTACCTTTCTCACCCTGAGTTGACCTTCCTGGTTAGTTTTTAGAAACCCCTAATTTTGCTACTGGTCCATGTTCCCTGACCCTATCACCCCAGCAGCAACGTGACAGCTGCCCCAGCAGGCACTTTATCTAAAGACCTTATATAAACCCAGGCACATGCCTTTGACCAGGACTCACATTTGTTTCTCTGGGCCACCACTTGGCAAGCTGCCCTAGTATGGGGCATAATTTTGGAGGTGAAGGAGCTGACCTGGGACTCCATCCGTGAGTGAATTTCTATTAATCTGCCCAAACCTTTCTATGATGTGCTGGGCTGAGTCATAAAACATTTTAATCCACCCTAGGATGCATTCACCAGAACTCACCATAAATCTGCATGACAACAATGATTTTTAAATTATCTAAGATCAGTCTTCCAGTTGTCATCTGTTTATAAAGTTGGAAATGAGTGTCATGGGAAAGAAAAGAGCAAATGTGCCTGGTTTTCAAAAGAGAGATGAGATTGGAGTCTGCAAAAACAACACTGCATTTGCACAGACAAAGCCAATGCAACCAAGATTAGAAGGAAAGTAGAAAATTGAGAAAGAATTTTTATAACCAGTGCCTCTGATAAGGGCCTCATTTCTTTTCTTTTCTTTTTTTTTTTGGTTAGTCAATTGGGTTAAGTGACTTGCCCAGGGTCACACACCTAGTAAGTGTTATATGTCTGAGGCTGGATTTCAACTCATGTCCTTCTGAATCCAGGGCTGGTGCTCTATCTACCGCCATCTATAGTCATATGAAAAAATGTTCTAAATCACTATTGATTAGAGAAATGTAAATCAAAACAACTCTGAGGTACCACATCACACCTATAAGACTGGCCAACATGACAAAACAGGAAAATGATAAATATTGGAGAAGATGTGGGAAAATTGGAACACTAACACATTGTTGGTAGAGTTGTGAAATGATCCAACCATTTCAGAGAGCAAATTGGAACTATGCCCAAAGGGCTATAAAAATGTGCATATTCTTTGACCCAGCAATAGCACTTCTAGGGCTGTATCCCAAAGAGATCATACAAATGGGAAAAGGACCCACATGTACAAAAATATTTATAACAGCTCTTTTTGTGGTAGCAAAGAATTGGAAATTGAGAGGATTCCCATCAATTGGGGAATGGCTAAACAAGTTGTGGTACATGAATGTAATGTAATACTATTATGCTATGAGAAATAATGAGCAGGCAACCTTCAGAAAAACCTGGAAAGACCTGTATGGACTGATGCTGAGTGAAGTGAGTAGAACCAGGAGAATGTTGCACACAGTAACAGCCGTGTTGTGTGATGACTAACTTTGATAGACTTAGCCCTTCTCAGCAATGCAAGGATCTAAGACATCTCCAAAGGTCTCATGATGGAAAATGCTATCCACATCCAAAGAAAGAACTATGGAGTTTGAATGCAGATTGAAGTATACTATTTGCTATTTTTTTCTTCTGTTTTGTTTTGTTTTGTTTTCTCTTTCTGGTGGTTCCTCCTATTGGTTCTAATTCTTCCTTACAACATCACTCATGTGAAAATATGTTTAATAGGAATGTATATGTATAGTCTATATCAGATTTTGTGCCGTCTTGGGGAGGGAGGTGAGGAAAAATTTAAAACTCAAAAGCTTATAGAAGTGATTTTTGATAAATCAAAATAAATTAACAAAAAAAGAAAAAAACACACTGGGAGACTGATTTATTCCTAACAATATTCTAAAACAATATTAAAGAGATAGTTTGCAAGCATTGAGAATGAGAAGCAAAGATCACTAAAAGCCAGAATAGCTTTATCAAGAATAAAGAACAGGGGGCAGCTAGATGGTACAGTGGTTAAAGCACCAGCCCTGAAGTCAGGACAACCTGAGTTCAAATCCGGCCTCAGACACATAACACTAGCTGTGTGACTCTGGACAAGTCACTTAACCCAAATTGCCTCACTAATAAAAAAAGAGAGAGAGAGAGAGAGAATAAAGAACAGAATCTTGCCAGCTTAAACTCACTGCCTCTATTGAAGGTAACTAGACTTGTAGAACAGGGGAAGGCTGTAGATGCAGTTTACTGGAACAGCTGGATTTAATTAAAGCATGTAACAATGGTTCTCATGTTATCTTTGGCGACAAGATGGCGAGGTAAGAGCTATGTAATGGTATGGTGAAGTGAATTTGACTGACCCAAAGAGTAGCCATTGATGGATCATCAGCTTGGAAGGGGACGTCCATCGTACTGTCTCAGTTATCTGTCCTTGGCCTTAAATTCTTCAACATCGTTGTCAATACTTTGTAACAAGACATAGAGGCTATGTTTCTCAAATTTGTAGATGGCAGAGGAATAGTGTTAGGAGGTTTGTACTGACATCAAATGTGAATGTGTCTGCAGATTCTGCCCCTGAGGCCAAACTGAGAGGCCAAGACAGTGGCCTGCTGGGTGACAAGAGTTAGTTTACAAAAACCAGTTTGTCAAGATGACATAATGGCTTGAGTCAAATAAGATGAAGGGAAGGATCAGTTCACACACACAAATCTGGAGGTTCAGTAGACCACAAGTCCAGTAGGAGTCAGCACTATGACAGCAGTCAAAAAAGCCAAAGCTACACTAAGCTTCACTGACAGGGTCAGCATCAATCAGGAGAGAAAAGGTTCTGCTGCCCTTGAGTCTAGTTAGACCACGTCCGGAATATTCTGTTCAATTCTAGCTGCCAGCATAGCTGTATCAGATAAAGAATGAAATCCTGACAGCCTAAGCTCATCGCCTCTACTGTGGTTCTGAGGACCTAGAAAAGATGTGGCACGCCCAGAAGAGGGCACCAAAACAGAGGACTGGAGAAGAAGCCCAAGAGGATCTGCTGAAGGAACATAATTGTCTTCTAGTATCTGAAGGTCTGTCATGTGGAAGAAGGATTAGATTTACTCTGCTTGGCCTCAGGGGCAGAATCGCAGACACATTTACATTTGATGTCAGTACAAACCTCCTAACACTAGAGATATACCAAACTAGAAGGGGCTGCCTCAGACTGAAAGTCCTCAGTGCTTATCATGGATATGGTAGTGAGGATTCTCAGCCAAATCCACAGAAGATTACTTTCTAAAGTGCCAAACTCTTAGGCTCAGGAATTCTATGACTTCTCTAAGATTTATAGGTTCCTTGCCTCTTTCAGTCTCAAGTCCTACCCTTATCTCATGGCTCACCTATTCTCTTCACAGAAAACTCACTTGCCTTTGGAGAGGCCTGGCCAGTCCAGGTTCATCCACTATCTAAAATATGTATCATACTGGAGTAATATTTATTGTTCATGGGCAGGCAAAGCCAATATAATAAAAAAGGACAATTTTACCTAATCTATTTATTCAAAACTATCCCAATCAAATTACTAAAAAATTATCTTACTGAGTTAGAAAAAATAATAACAAAGTTCATTTGGAATAACAAAAGATCAGGAATTTCAAAAAGACAAAACAAGGAAAAAAGAGGTAAAGGAAGGAGATTCAGCAATATCAGCTCTTAAACTATATTATAAGGTGAGAATTTTGATTATTTTGAATAATGCAGAAAATTGGGAAAAAACTCTGATGGACAATCTCTTAGATAGGATGTGATTGTGTTGGAATACTGCTGTGATACAGGAAATGATGAGCTGGTTGATTTAGAAAAAAACATGGAAAGACTTGGCCCTATGAAGGAAGATGCTATCTACCTCCAGAGAAAGAGATGACAAGTGGAAATATGCATAGTACCATCTTACTTATATGTGTATGAGTGTATGTGTATGTTTATAGATATCTACGTAGGGTTGTGTGTGTATGTATACGTGTATCGGGGTTGAATTGTAGCCTTTCTTTGGTGGGGGGGGGAGCAAGGGGAAAAAAAAAGTAAAAAGTGCACAGCAGAAAACAAAAGAAAACCTACAAGGGAGCAAAGAAAAATTGGGTAGCTTTGAAGACAATGTGTAGTATCAATTATATAGGTTTTCTTGAAATGAAAATGTATAGTTTTGTACTGAATCTTATGTTCTGCTGTGTACATTGAACTGTTCTCTTTTTTTTCTTTTCTCATTTTGTATTTAAGTTTAAAATGAATAAAAAAATTAAGAAATAAATAAAAATAAAATATGTATCATACCATTTTATGTCCAGGAGCTAGATTAATAGTCCTTAGGATCAAACTACCTTCCCTCCTATCTCTACCTTAGGCCTCACAGTCCTTATTATATAGTCCAGGTGCCAACAACCCTCTCTCCTACCATCCAAAAACTATGGTGCTTCCTTCTAATTCTATAGCGACCGAGGATTGGAGCCATAACCCTTTTAGGGTTTTAGTCTTTTTATTTTGGCCCACTGCTTGGCATTTTCATATCCTGGACAGGGACTAATGATATGGTTTAATTGGTCTAAAAGAAATATTTCTATATCCAGAGACTGCTGACCATTCCATCACAAAATGGCTGTGATGCCATTTCCCTAAGTTAGTGGAAGGGATGCTGGCCCCTTGTCCATTCTCCACACTTGAGTTCCTGACTGATCAGTTGCCACTGCATCCATGCTGCTGGCCTATCCTTGAGCTGCATAGCTTGTCCAAGCTGAGCTCTGTTGGTACAGTTATCAAAGTACTTTCTTCCAAATTCCCAAGGCTACATCCCCCTATCTGGTGTCATAAAGCAGGATGTATTGAAGAGCAGTAACATATTCTGATGTTAGGAGACAATTCAAGTTAAATCTATCTATGTATATGTATCTATATCTATATCTATACAGATACAGATGGATGGATAGATAGATAGATATATGCCAAGACAAGTTCTTCTACCTTGTTCAGAATGAGGATATGCATAAGCTTTTATGGGAGGCTGTGGAAAGGAGGTCACAAAGGAAAAAAAACACTGGGTAGCCAACAAAAATAAACATGTGCTTGCAACACATACATGCACACTGCATACCTATGCACCCACTCCTCTGTAGCAATAGCTTTCAGGGCACTGACTGATCAAAGAAAGGTACAAAGTAAAATCTCTTTCCAACACTATAGTTCGAAAAGTCTATTATAGAGTCACAAATCAGGAGAAAAATTAAGTCACTCAAGCCAAACCCACAGCACTGTGGAAAATCGGGACTTTCAGAGACTAAGAAGCTGAACAGAATTTTCTCTGCCTTCTCAGAGGCACAAGGGCCTAAAGTATCCATAGACTAGGTACCTATTCTAGGAACTAAGTCAGTAACTGCTCTTCTAAATCATGGTTTTTCAGCACTAACATGAGAGAAAATGGGTTAAGGTATAAGACAGTGGTTAAGGCATACTCTCTCCCTGAAGAATGTAGTAAGGAAATGAGATGTCACAATGGGCCAGAGAGACTGAGGAGTGTAGTTCTCAGGACAGAGACCTCAAGGCCTGAGTGGTCATGATACAAGGTGACTTCTGGCTAAGGGAAGAAGCGGGGTGGTAGTGGTAATCATTAACGGACATCAGGACTATTATTATGCTGAATGCTCTTTCTACCTGCCTCAAGATCCAGTCTCTTCTTCCCAGATATAGGTCAAAATGACTGTGAACCATAAATAGTTGTCATCGTACTATCCTCTAGGCCAGTAACTGTCTACTTAGACATTCTTAAAAAATTGTCCCCAATTCATTTCAGAGAACTCAGACGCCTACATTATACATCCTGAAGAAGGGGCACTGACCACCCAAAACTGCACTGATCCCCTGAAGTACAATCTTCATTTTCCTGGGATATGAATTCCATCCTTTCTAAAGAGGCAAAAATCATATACCTACCCCCTTAGAAGATAACTATTGACAACAGTAACAGTAAATACTTTAAATAACAAATAGCAAGAAACATAGATTAGTCAATCACCAAAGAAACCCTAAGAAAGGTATCATAGGCACATGGAACTCAGGTGATAGTCATACACAGTAACACAAACATAGGTTCTGCCCTTGAGGACCTCATGCATTTTCTGAACTTAGAAGCAGCAAAGTTACCAGAAGATTCCTCATATTCAAAATCTGCACAAGGTTAAACTCTGGTGTGTACTCTCTGATGTTTCATAAGGGCCGACCTATGCCTGAAGGGTTTCCCACATTCTTTACATTCATAGGGCTTCTCTCCAGTGTGAATTCTCTGATGTTGAGTAAGAGATGAGCTTTGACTGAAGGTTCTCCCACATTCATTACACCCATAGGGTTTCTCTCCAGTATGAATTCTCTGATGTTGATTAAAGGAAGAGCTGTGGTTGAAGGCTTTCCCACATTCCCTACAGTGATAGGGTTTTTCTCCAGTATGAATTCTTCGATGTTGAACAAGGTGTGAGCTCCTACGAAAAGCTTCCCCACATTCACTACATTCATAGGGTTTATTTCCAGTGTGAATTCTCTGATGCTGAATAAGGTCTGAGCTCCCCCTGAAGGCTTTCCCACATTCATCACATGTATAGGGCTTTTCTCCTGTATGAATTCTTTGATGCTTCCTAAGAACAGAGCTTTGACTGAATGCTTTCCCACACTGAGTACATTTGTGAGGTTTCACTCCCATATGAATTCTCTGATGTTTTCTAAGATCTGAGTTCTGCTTAAAGGTTTTCTCACATTCATTACATTCATAAGGTTTCCAGACAGTCTGATTCTTCTGATGCACATTAGAAGATGAATTCTGTCTGGAGTTTTGGTCATTTGTAGCAGATACATAGAGTTTCTCTCCTGTTGGAATTCTTTGTCGTGTAACCAGGTTTGAGTTCAAATGACAATTACACAAACATTCATCATATTTATGGCCATTCTCTCCTAAGGGAATTTTTTCAGAAGGGATGGTCACTACCACAAAACTTCCATCCTGAGAAAGGGATCCCTCTACTTTCTCCACTTTGTTTCCCTGTTGCTTGTCTAGAGTGCCTTCACATTCATAGGCTTCTCCAACCTTGGTTCCCTTGTAAGCATCCACTGGGAATCTTCCAGATAGCCTCTCTTGTGACTCCTCTTCCTCTGAAAGTTCCTGCTTTGGAAGAGTCCACTTGGTACTAGTCTCAAAATCTGAAATGATCAACCGAAAATACAAATGTCATGGGTGTTGGAAGAAAGGAATCTTCTTAAAAGGAATATTAGGTGCAGCTAGGTGGTACAGTGGATAGAGCACCAACCCTAGAGTCAGGAGGACCTGAGTTCAAATGTGACCTCAGACATATAACACTTACTAGCTGTGTGACCCGGGGCAAGTCATTTAACCCCATTACCCAGGCAAAAAAAAAAAAAGAATATTAACCAGGGTTCATAACTCCAAGTCCTTTACATACATTACCTGTTGTGATTATTACAACCACCCTTTGAATAAGCAAGAAGTATGATTATCCTATTTTTATATATTAGGAAAGCAAGGATAAGAGAGGTGAGAAGATAAAGAGATTTAGAGTGGGAAGGCTCTTTAGAGGCAATCTATTCCAACATCCTCTTTTATAGACAGGGAAACAGGCCAAGAGAGATTAAATAAATCAATCAACATCACATAGTTAGTGGGTTGTGGAGCTGGAACTAAAATCCAGATTCTAAATCCATCACCATTTCGATGAAGTCACATTGCTCTTAGAAAATGAAAAGTCAAAATTAAATTAATATGTTGTGCAAGATATGCATGCAGTCTATACATGTTTCAGTGAGCTGTAACAAACAGCATCCCAATCTAGAGGAAATGGTAATAGGAAACAAGGGTGAAAACACAGGTGCCAAGTGATGGAGGCAGGCAAGAGGTATGTGGCAGAAAGGACAATGTAGCACAAAAAGTGAACCAGTCTATGACAATAAGAAAGAAGAGACAAATCAGAGAACTTAGGAAGCCAAAGACAGAGGGAATGGTCTCATATATAAAATATTCATAACAGCACTTTTTATTATAACAAAGAACTTGAAGGAAGTACGAGCCCATCACATGAGGAATGACTGAACAAACTGTGGTATATGAAAATAATGGAATATTATTGTGCCATAAGAAATGATCAATATGAAGCACTCAGAAAAGCCTGAGAAGCCTTTTATGAACAACAGTTCATTAAGAATCAAGCAAACTCCAGAGCACAATTTACATGATCATTAATATGTAAAGGAAAACAGTGTTCAAGGATTTCAGAACTCTGAGCAGTGGAGTGATGCTGGTAAGGCACGTGTCTCTCAGCAGAGGGCTGGTATATTATAGATATGCAATGAGCCATATATTGTCAGGCAAGGCCAATATTTGTGTCTTGCTCATCTGTACATTTTAAGTTACAAGGGAGGGTTGGGAGTGAAGGAATTGGGAACTGAGTGTGATAAAAAAGATTATCAACAAAACATTTTAAAAGAAGGGGGGAAATATGGATCAGCCAAACAGGAATAACATTACAAACTAGTACTAAAAAACTGGAGATTGGGGAAAATGAGCTTTCATTAACAGTAGGAAATATGAGGGGATGATGGACAGCCGGGGTCTGAACAGGTGGGTGGTAAGAATAATGGAACAGCTCTCATTCTGGTGACCTGGACCATTTTTCATAAACTGACTTTCCAAACTTTGCCACTATCACAACCTGGATCTTCCCTCAGTGCTGAACTGGAATTTCCATCCACTCCTACTCCAGAAGTCTTCTCACCCTGGAATATCTGTCCACCACACTAGCTCCCTTTTTCCATCCATGAGTTCCTCTTAGATTCTCCATTATGAAGAGAGGCCCAGGCCAGCGAAGCCTCACTCCATCCTCTTGACTCTGCTCCTGACTTTCTGGACTCTGCCACCATGCCTCAGCTGCCATTTAATCCTGGAACAACCCTCCACCATGCTAGCTTCCTTCTCTCATTGGTGAGTTCCTCCAAAGGCTTTCCAGACCTGGGTACAAGGCAGAGTTGCCTGGAAAAAATTCACACACTCAAAATGTCTTCTAGTCAAATGGCAAAGTTTAATGTAACCCTAGTAGAATAGGGTGAAGTCCCTAGCAAACCTGCAAACTAATGAGGATGAGGCTGATGCTTATATTCAAAACAGATAGTGAAAGGATCTGGTTGGGATTAAGGAGTGGTAAGTAGTCTAGGGTGGGCCAAGTGCAACAGTGAAAGGAATGTCCAGTAAGCTAATTAGGTGATCTGGGTGGGCTGGGGTGGGCCAGGTGCCTTGGATAGAGGCACCAATGATCTTGGTTGCTGAAATGTATGGGAAAATTGAGTACTGAGTTGCTTTCAAAGACATGGTCTTTTTCTTTAAGGGGTCCAGGTCCCAACACCCCATTACCACTGAAGCTTGGCTGGATGAGACTAAGACCTGTAACAGGCTCTGCAAGAATCTACCTTATCCAAAAGCAACAAGACAGAGAAAAGGCAGCATATCATGACATATTAACAAGGTACGCTTGGGTGAGGAAATCCAGAAACCAAACAAGAGAAACATGATGCAGAGGAGCCTGAAAGCATATATTAAAAAAAAAAAAAAAGCTCCTCTTTTGTAAAACTGAAGAGATTAAGAAATAATAGTTCTCTTAGCCTAAAAACACCCATTTCCAAACTCCCTGGTTAGATGAAAGACAAGTTTGAGGTAGGTTAGGTCAGAGCCTTTCTTAGGGAAAAGGATTAAGTGTGGTAACCAAAATTTAGAACAGGAACACCTCTTAATCAGGCTACTGATCCATCCCTCAGCAAATAGTGCCTGGACCTGACCTTCTCCACTGAGAAGGGATTAAGATACTTAGGGCAGGGAGGGCTCAAGGGATTCCTTCAGTTGACCCCAGGAGACAACCTAAGGGAAGTGTCCAACAAAGGATGAATGGTGACTATTGCTTTAGAATGTTAATCCCCAAACTGAATTTTAATCTACATTTTTTTCATTGTGCCAGATTTCTATAAATGTTATCTCAAATCTTCTTGGGCTAAAGAGTTTGTTGGGGGACACGGGGAACTATGCCAGTTTGGACATCTCTCCCTGCAAGCCAAAAGGAGCTTGGTTATTATATTTAATATTAAATTAAATTGTTTCTTGAAGATTTGTGCCAAAAATACAGTATTGATATTTTTCTTCAATAGAAACAGAGAAACAGCATTGATATTGTCAATGGAATGTACTATAGACTACCTGGGCAGAAAGAGTGAAATGAGCAGCTTGGGAAATAGATCAAAAGTCTAGAATGAGGCAGTTTTAACAGGGAATTTCATTTGTCCAGAAACTTGCTGGAATCTTTCTCTTTTCCTCCCCTCCTCTGCCCTCT
This sequence comes from Vombatus ursinus, assembly GCF_900497805.2. Taxonomy (NCBI): domain Eukaryota; kingdom Metazoa; phylum Chordata; class Mammalia; order Diprotodontia; family Vombatidae; genus Vombatus; species Vombatus ursinus. The sequence goes on along the minus strand of NW_020954548.1, from coordinate 35,333,658 downwards.
TCTATCCTCTTCCCATCTCTCCCTTTCTCTCCCTGACTCCCAAGTCAATAAGAATTTATTAAGGGTCCTTGAAGTAGAATGCATGGTGCTAAATGCTGGGGTGACAAATACAAGCAGACAAAAGACAGTCCCTGTTCTCAAAGAGTTTACTTCTAATGGGGGAAGAGAATACATAAAAGGAAGTTGCAGGAGGGAGGAGAGGAGCTCAGGGTACCTTCCCCATTGTGTCCCTTTGGTGAACCAGATCAGTTTTACTCTATTCTCTTCTCTTGAATCCCTTGCCCTCTTATCCTATCACTAATCTTGACCTCTCCAAGAATTGGCCTTAAATTGCTCCCATCCTCCATCCTCTGCCTTCATTCCCACTGCAGGATGAAGGTGGAGAAAATCATGAAACTATGCTGCGTGGGTCCATTACAAATTTACTTTTGTTATTATTGTTCAGTTGTGTCTGACTCTACATGACCTCACGCAGGGTTCTCTTGGCAAAGATACTGGGGTAGTTTGCCATTTCCTTCTCCAGTGGATCAAGGAAAACCAAGGTTAAGTGACCCGCCCAGGGTCACAGAGCTACAAAGTGTCTAAGGCAAGATCTGAACTCAGGTCTTCTGACTCCATGCCCAGCACTCTATCCACTAGGCCAGCTAGCTGCCTCAAATTTATGTTACATAACCTCAAATGGGCCCTCACTACACCAAGGCATTCCTTTTGAACTTCCTAAATCAATTCACTACCCCACTCACAGCAGCACCTTATCTAAAACTAGTCATCCTCCTCACACTTCCAATGACTCCCAGACCCGACTCTCTCAATTGAAAACCTTGCCCTATATTTCAATGAAAAAATTGGGTTCATTTGTCAAGACCTCCTTCTTTTCTCCTCCTTCCTCCTCTCAGATCACTCACAGGTCTTCTGCCATTAGCTTTACTCCTGGATCTCTTGAAGAGAGAGCTTACCAAGGCTCACCCCTCTACCTGCTCAAGAGATCCCATTCTTTCCTGTCTCCTCTAACAGACTGCCCTCTCTGTCATCCCCACTCCATCACTTATCTTTAATCTTTCCCTGGCTTTAATCTTCTGGCTGCTGCCCTGCTGCCTACCAACATGTCCACATCTCCTCTGTCCTCAAAAAACCTCACCTGACATGTCCATTCTCACTAGCTATCACTCTCTATTTTTCCTCCCTTTCCTGGCTAACCTCCTTGAGATGATCTTTTACAATAGGTGCCTCCACTTCCTTCCCTATCACACTCTCTCTCTCTTTTTACCTCTCTGTGGTCTGGCTTCTGACCTCACCATTCAACTGAAACTCCTCTCTCCTAAGTTACTAACAATCTCTTAATTGTCAAGTCTGATGACCTTTCCCACCCTTCATCCTTCTTGAACTCTCTATAGCCTGTGACAATGTCAGTCACCCTCTTCTCCTTGACATGCTCCTCTCCAGGTTTCACCCACACTGCTCTCTCCTGCTTTTTCCTCCTGCCTGACTGTTCCTTCTCAGTCTCCTTCACTGAACATTTGTCAAGGCCAGCACTAATTATAGGTGTCCCCCAAGGCTCTGTCCTGTGACCTCTTCTCTTCTCCCTCTATACTATTTCTTTTGGTGATCTCATCAGCTCCCATATACTCAATTATCACCTCTAATTGGATGATTCTCAGATCTACCTAGCCAGCCCTAATCTCTTTCCTGAACTTCAGGATCTCATTTCCAACTGCCAATAAGACATCTTAAACAAAATGTTCCATAGACATCTTAAGCTCAAAATGTCCAAAACTGAACTCATTACTATTCCCCCTAAATCCTCCCTTCTTCCAACTTCATTAGTACTACCCAAAGCACCCCTTCCCAGGCTCAAAACCTAGGGGTCATCCTGGACTCCTCACTCTCTCTCGCTTTCCTATCAAAAGGGCTATCAAGTCCTGTGCTTTTCACCTTCCTAACACCTCTAGGATGTGCGTCCTTCTCTCCAATGGCAGTGCTATTAGCCTGGCACAGGTTTTCATCAGCTCTTGCTTAGACTAATGCAATAGCCTTATGGTTGATCTCTCTGCCCCAAGTCCCTCCCTATTTCAGTCAATCTTCCATTCAGTTGTAAGGCTGATCTCCCTAAAGCATATGTATGACTATTGCACTATTTCATTCAATAAACTCCAGTGGCCCTTCTTGGATGAAATATGAAAATTGTTTATCTGGCTCTTAAAACCTTTAAAAATCTGGCTTCCTCTTACCTTTCTAGTATTCTTTTGTTTGTTTTGAATTATTTTAATTAATTTTTTAATTTTCAATTCTAAATTCTCCCCCTCCCTCTAGTTGAGAAGGCAAGCAATGATACTCATTATACATGTGAAGTTGAAGTCATGCAAAATATATTTCCATATAAGCCATGTTGAAAAAAAAAAGCAAGAAAAATTTTAAAAGTAGAAAAAATATGCTTCAAGAAACCCTCAGGATTCATCAGTTCTCTCTCTGGAAGTGGACAGTATTTTTCATCACGAGTGTTTTGGAATTATCAGATCTTTAATTGATCATTAACAACAACAGCTCAGTCTTTCACAGTTGACTGTGTTACAATATTGCTGCTACCGTGTCCAATGTTCTCCTCTTTCCAGGCTTCCTAAATCTTACTCCCTGCACATACCAGAGTTCCAGTGTCATAGGCCTCCTTGATGTGCCTCAAACATAACTATGAATTTCCCACTCCTTGCATTTTTCACTGGCTGTCTCCCATGACTGCAACAGTCTCCCCAACCCTGCCTCCTGATTTTCATGCCTTCCTTTAAATCTCAGCTAACATTTTCTACAAGATGCTCTTCTCATTTTCATTATGCTGGTGCCTTCCTTCTGTTGACTATCCTCAATTTACACTATATAACATGTATCTTGTTTGTACACAGTTATTTGCACGCTGTCTTTCCCATTAGACTGTGAGCTTCTTGAGACCAGGGACTGTTTTTTGCCTTTCTTTATATAATCAGCACTTAGCACAATGAATGGCACACAGCAGGCGCTTAGTAAATGCTTGCTTAACTTATCTTGATGTCAACAAAGCACAAAGTAAATGCACTATAATAGCTTTGTAATGTTGTCAATAAAAACACTAAAGCAAAATTTCCTAGGGATAATTGAACCAGGAATATGATTTCCTCTTATCCCTAAAAAGTTAAAGACAGTGACAATTCTGACTTTCTAATTTGCAAAATAATGTAACACCTGAAATGACTGGGCTTTAAAATAAAAATCTCTCTACAGTTTCATGGAATCACCCATTCTAAATGGGAAGGGATTTGAAAGATGATCCACTCCAACTCCCTCACTTTACAGAAGAGAAAACTGAGGCCCAGATAAGTTACATGATTTGTCCAAAATCACATTGATTGCAATTGTCAAAGCCAGCACTGAAACCAATGTCCTTTGATACCAAATCCTGTATATCACGCTACCTCTTAATCATTGTTGACAAGAAAGTGAGGAGTCAGATGCTATTCTTTTTTTTTTCGAGGCAATCAGGGTTAAGTGACTTGCTCAGGGTCACACAGTACCATGTATCTGAGGCATAATTTGAACTCAGGTCCTCCTGACTCCAAGGCCATTGCTCTATCCACTGCACCACCTAGCTGCCCCCTACAGTTGCTATTCTGACAGACAAACAAGCCCCATTCTCTTCCCCACCTTCTCTTGACTCCCTTCTTCCTTTCCCTTGCTCCTTACCTCTTTCTTGCAGGAACTGGGGCTCTGGAGACTCACACTTGATCTGGGCGTTCATAGGCTGAAGCTGGACATTCAGTGCATTCTGTGCTGCTCTCAAGGGTGCCATCTTCTCCCAGGCCCCTGCCTCTCTCTGTGTGCTTGATGCAACCTGGAGATAACGAGATATGTTTAGGGTTGTAAAGGAACCACTATGAAAACAAAAACATCAATACAGAAAGGAAGCCCAGAGATACAGGACAGAGGAGAAAGAACTAGAGTTTTGTTTGTCAGGTTTAAAGAGACTGTATTAAGATTAACCATAAAACAACCCAGGAGGTTCCTTTTCATTACTAAACAGTTTGCTCCTTTCAGGAGAAAGGCTCAATTGGCACATGAAAGAATTAACTACAACAGAAATTTTTGTTGCTGATAAAAAGGAAATCTTCTGAAATTTGAGTTAATTATATTATATGGCTATTTGAACAACGAATGATGTAGTAAGATGAATGTACAAGAAAACTTCTAATAATTGTGGAAAAACTCCTATTTATATTTATCCATTTTTACCAATTAAAAATAAACTGTAGGGGCAGCTGGGTGGCACAGTAGATAGAGCTCCGGCCCTGGAGTCAGGAGGATCTGAGTTCAAATCCAGTCTCAGACCAGAAAAATAATACCTACTAGCTGTGTGACTAGCAAGTCACTTAACCCCAATTGCCTCACCAAAAAACAAAAAAAAAAGAAAAAGGAAAAAAAGTAAGATTACCACAGTTAATCAACCAAAAATTATACAATAAAACTACCATATCCATAATGTTACTTTAACTTTTAGAAACTATGAAAAACCATGTTGTGGCATTACTGAATTGTTCTTAAGCATAAACTCTCAGTACAGTCTATTAAAGAGGATTTAGAATACGGAATATGCTGACTGAACAAAAGCTGGGAAAATGGGCTTACCTCCCTTGTGGTTGTGATAGAAGATAATAGCTGAAAGGAATCTTAAAAGTCATCTAGTCCAACCCTTTCATTTTACAGGATGAGGAAACTGAGGACCAGACAGTGGTCTTCCTCTAATAGATGACTTGCTCTACTAAGTAGAAGAGACAGGATTCAAGCCCAGGTCTTCTGAATCCAAATCCAGTACATTTCATACTCAATTAATTTCCTCCCTCCCACTCCATGTTTATTCTCAGTCTTCATCTTCTTTGACCTTTCACCACATTTGGTACTGATAACTACCTGACAGCTTTCTAAAACTCTTTCCTCCTTTGGCTTCAGTAATTCCACACCATTCTTGCTCTCCTACCTTTCTGACTGTTCCTCTATGTTCTTCTCTGGTTCTTTTCTGTACACTTATAAATATGCTTATCCCAGGATTCAGCTTTTGTCCTCTACTCTTTCTCCACACTCTCCCTCAGAAATCCCATTTACTTTCATGTAGACTAGCAATTAAATCAACCAGTTAAAAAAACTCAGTCATCCTTGATTTTTTCCCTAACTCCTTGTATCTAGTTATTCACCAAGTCCTCTTGAGTTTTCCTTCCTAATACTTTTTTTTCCTTTCTAATTTCTCCTGCCCCCTCCATAATTCAGATTCTGGTCATTCCCCTCACCCCTAGGAGAGGAACTCTCTCATATCTGCTTTTGTAATCCCATCACCTAGAACCAATCCTGGAATACAGAAAGCACTTAAAATACCTGAAATGCTCAATAATGGATAAGGGAAGTTGCTTCCTAAAATGATCTCCCTTTACTAAATCAACACACCAACATCACCAGAATTGCATCAAAAAACCACCAGCTCCGCAGTGCTGCTGATCAACACACCAACATCACCAGAATTGCATCAAAAAACCACTGGCTCCCCAGTGCTACTGATCAAGTCCAAACTCCTTAGCCTGTCATGGAAGACCCTGTTTTATTTCTAGCCTTATCTTAAACAATAACCTAAATATAAGAATCTACCCCAAACTAGTCAAGGATTCTGTAAACACTGTATGCAGGTATCGGTCTTCTTACTTTGCTCATGTTATTATTTCTGCCTGTAATGTGGTATGTATACTTGTATACACACACACACACACATACATACACACATATTTCTCCTGTAAGAACCAGTTTAAGGTCTTAATTACCTTCCATGAAATATTGTCAGACTAATTCAACTGAGTTTGAAAATGTACAGTCTACACAGGAGTTGCAAAGTATGAGAACCCCTTTTTAATAGAAAAAAACTATGGACCCCTCCACCACTCACAGGGTGCATTTTGCTAGCGCTGAAGCTCAAAACGATAATATGAATATGGATTTTCAAACCCTCTGCAATAATTCCAGAAACACCGGGGAGTTCAGATTACCACCTATTTGGGAATTAATCATGTGACATATATTGTATTTTCTTGTGCTGCTACTCAATGCTCATGTGTCATTTAATCTTTCATATGTTTTCATGTTCCTGCATTTGACTGTGAGTGCCGTAAAATAACAGGATCTTAAATATGCACATTGAAGTTACTTGGACAAGTGAAAAGGGAAACCAGGATCTTTTCTAATACTCTGACCTCATGAATTCTCAGCCTCCTCAACTTCAACCACATTCATCCCCATTCTATTTTATTTAGCCACCAGGTTAGATGAATCATGCCTTGGGCTTCAGGAACATTTGGCACTGCTCCAACTCTAAAGTCTGCAACTCTTAAATTCCCTTTTCTGATCACAATCTAACTCTCCACCTTGCCATTCCTACCAAACCTGCTGCCCAAAATCACAATGATGTTCATTCTATCCCTTCAACCTTCACTGCTGTTGTGGCTCTACCCAGGCTAGACCCCATAGGTCACCTATTTCAATGACATCAAGCATCATCTCAGAATCCTTTACCCCTTTCCCTTTCCATACTGACCCATCCCCAATCCTGAATAACACTTGGCTAGACTTGAAATACTGAATGCCATTGGAGAAAGTCAAAAAACTGTGGCCAGTGGGTGAGTATGTCCAAAACAACCTTGCCAACATCAGTCTGGGTCCCTCACTACAACTTACTCCCTATACTATTTCCCACATTTTTTTTACTTTTGCCCATCCCCAACTTCACTTCCTACTCCCTTCCCCAATCATAGATCTCATTTCCTACTTATCCTGAGAAGAGTGAGGTCATCTGACCTAAACCTCCTCAACTTCTTTCTTCCTTCTCACTTCAAAACCTCTCTATCCCCTATCTTTTCTTCCTCCTAGACCAAAGAAGCAGCTGGCCTTCCTCTTTGCCAAGACTAACTTCACTTATCATTTTGACCCCATCCCCTCTTGCCTCCTCCAGGATTTGGTTCCCATCATAATCCTTTCCATAATGGAATCAACAAGATCTGAGGAGGAATCCTGACTCAGACACTTCTATCTATCCTGGGAAGGTCACTGATTACAGGGTTGTTGTCAGCACTAAATGAGGTGACAGGTGAATAGAGAGCATTTTGCAAAACTTCAAGCAATCAACAAATACTAGTATTATTATGAAGTTTCACTATCTCTCAGCAAGCTCTTTCCTCCCACCTACAAACCATGGTTAGCCTCCCTTATCTGAAAAACAAAAACTTTCTACTGATATTGCTACCTCTTTCAAGTGACCACTACATCATCTTTCCTCCTCTTCAGTGTCAAATTTCTAGAAAGAATGAACTACATTAATTCTTTCTTCTTCCTCATTGCCAGCTCTTTCATACTATTCTGGCTTCTCTAGTCTCCACTCTAGTGACCACCTTCTAATTTGTCACCCTTGATCTCTCTGAAGCATTTGAGACTGGTAACCTTCTCCCCCCCTTCCCTCTTCCTTTCTTTCCACCCTACTTGGATTCCTAGACACTCTACTCTTATATTTTCCTGTTTGTCAATCATCTTCTCTCTCTCCTTTGATTCCTCTTCTTCCTTCCACTATTCCACTCTCTTCTGGATCAGGGCTGGGCAGACTATGGCCTACACTTGGAGTTAATGTTAGTTTTTACATTTTTAAACACAATAGCACTTCATTTAAAAATGTCTAAGCCATAGTTCATCTTGGGCTTACAAAAGCAAGCAGAGGGCTGTAGCTTAACAACACTTCCTCCAGATGTAAGACTGCTCCCCCAAAGGCTCTAACCTTGGCTCTCAGCTTTTGCTATTTCCTCTCCTTTGCTGAGCCCATCCACTCCTCTGTCCCTCAACTAGTATTTGTTAAGCATCTACTATGTGCCAGGCACTATACTAAGTGCTGGGGATGAAACAAAAGGCAAAAAACGGTGCCTGCTCTCAAGGAGCTCACAATCTAATAGAAAAGACAACCTAACCCCATTTCCCCACAATAAATCACACCTGCCTCTTTCTCACCTGTTGTCCTGGTTCAAAAAGCTGTCTCTCCAAATCCTCCAGCATGATTATCACCTCATCTCCATTCTCTGGATGCTGATCTTTCACCCAGGTCTGCAGGTCCTCTGGCAAAATAGTCAGGAACTGTTCCAGGACCAGAAGCTCTACAATCTGCTCCTTCGTATGTATCTCCGGTCTTAGCCACTGATGACAAAGTTCCCGGAGTTTGCTCAGAGCCTCTCGGGGTCCAGGGGTGTCACTGTAGCCAAACTGCCTGAACTGCAGGCGGGAGATCTCCTGGGTGGAAGGGCTGTTCCTCTTCTGGCTGTCTTTCTTTCCCCATACACAATCCTCTAATTTCTCTACCTTTACTACTTGAAGCCTCTCTTTCCCTGCTTGATTCTGGGGATTCAGTGCTGCAGTCTCTCTGGATTCTAGAGCCATTTGAGCTTCTATAAGTTGTTTTGGGTTTTTTGTTTTTTTTTTAAATAGGAGCTCCAGAGAGGTCTATGCTTTAAAGAAATTCTTCTTAAGCAGTTCTTCAAGGAAACCCCTAAGATAAGAAACCACTGTTAACACAGAGTAATAATGAAGTAGGCTGAGTTCCAAGAAGGACCAGCAACTTATCAGAGGAAGACAGGGATTTTTAAATGGGCATTAAGATGCAATTACATAACAGAATATATGAATATTAAAAAGACAGAAGCAGTTTGTTAAGGGATTAGGTAATGGGGAAGGGTCCCTCCGTGGAATTGCACATCCAATTTCTCACAATACATACAGAAAAAACCACTTGAGGGGCATGTATGTAAGATAATGATATTATAATAAGCCTCTCTACGTCATGAGTTCACCTAAAGAACAATTTTTGCTATTACTTTGCACATGCCTACTTAGGGAAAATCCCTTCTATTGTTTTGGAGGTCTATATCCTGCTTGGGCATCCTGGCGGTACTGCTTTCTGATTGGCGGGCTATTATGGTACTGTCCAAGATTAGATGGATGTGGTTGTGGTTGAGTGCATGGTCGCACCTGTTTCTTGTTAGAAATATGAGGAATGGGTCTGGGGGCAGTGGGTAGCTAGAGACAGTGGCTAGCATTCCATCACATGGAAATGCCTGCTGTTATAGTGAGACAGTGAGGCATGCATAAGGGAGTTAGGATATTAAGTTGATGGGGGAGGTGCAGGAGCAGTGGCTAGGAAAGAGCAGTGGGCCTGCTGTTCAATGAAGCCTATGATTGAGTCTGGGGGCCTTTGGTGTGGTTAAAGTCAGATTGTGTAGTTAAATCAGGACATGCCTGCTGTTCAGTGGGGCCCAAAAGGAAGTTAGACTATTTGGGCTGGGGGCAACTTTATTAGGATTCCATCAATAATAAATGCTATTTAAGAATGTAGACGAATGAATGCCAGTCAGAAGGATAATTCATTGTAAAATGTAACAGGAAAAAACACTTAAAGATAACACTAAAAAATGTTAACCAAATAATTCCTAAGCAATTTTGGATCTTTTCTCTGTTATGATATACAAATAACAGTAAGCCATAATTTACTGATAATTTTTATGTTTAATAGGAATGTATATGTAAAGCCTACATCAGATTTTGCACCATCTTGGGGAGGAAGGAGGAGAAAAATTTAAAGTTCAAAAGCTTATGGAAGTGATTGTTGATAAATCAAAATAAATTAATAAAAAAATTTTTAAAAAGAATATACTGATTTTTTCATTATAAAAATAGCAGCACTTTAAGAGGAGGGATAGCATTTGAAAAACTGAGGCCCAAATAGGAAAAGTCATGTGCCAAAGTAAAACAAAATGATTAATGGAACCAGAAGTACCCAGATTACTTCTCTAGTAAAGTGGAAAGAGTACTGGCTTTCAAGACAAAGCACCTGGGCTCTGATCCTGCCTCTGATGATTACTGCCCAGGCAACTAGCTGTTGTACCACACACGGCTCTGGGCCTGTGGTCAGGAAGACTCCAGTTCAAATCCAGCGTCAGACACTAGCTGTGTGACCCTGGGCAAGTTACTGACCCTCTTTGCCTCAGTTTCCCCAACTATTAAATGGGGATGATAATAGCACCTACAACCTATGATTGCTGTGAAGGTCAAATAAGACAATAATTGTAGCGGCACATAGTAGGTGCTATATAAATGCTTATGACTTCTTTCATACCCATACTCACCATTCAGAGGCAAAAACACAATTGTCAAGATCACAGGCTTCTAAATTGACACTGGAATCTGGCGATTTCTCTGAACTCGTAAGTAACTGAGGCATTCCTCACTCCAGGGATGATCCCACACTCCCGCCTCCCCGACCCCTCCTCCACGGCCCAGACTCGGTTCTCACCTACACTTCCGGACTACATTTCCCGGGGTGATAGAGACAAAGGTAACACTGTCAAGCGGTTGCTATAGTGACAGGCTTGGGCGGCACGTGACTCCACCAGAGTCCATGCTCCGCCCCGGGCTGGCTCTACACAAAAGGGCGTAGGTCTACACTACACGAACCCGCTGCAGCCACTGCTACTACCCAAACGCTTCACTGAGTCAGGGAGCTCAATGCTCAGAGTCCAGCACACAAAGGAAGCTGGCTGTACGTCCCCAGAGACCAGCGCCGCCCGGATTGCTGGGAAACGTAGTCGGAGGAAACGGACGTCCCGAGGCCCCGGAGGCTTCTGGGAATCGTAGTCCAGCGACAGCTCGTACGAGCGCCCATGACATCCTGTGCGCCCCAGCTGGAGATGCTTAAGCCCTTCTCTCTCTAAGGGAAGTGTTCTCCTGGAGCTCTGTGTGTTAAGCGAGTCCTGGCTCCTCCACCTAGAAGAGGACGGCCCCTCCCCCTCCTGCCTCCTTACCTCCTTGCCCACAGGAAGATGGCGGTGGGGATGAAGCCTAGGAGCCCCAGGATGGCGTTTGTTGCCGGAAATCGGGCCGGTCTCGCGCCGGTGACGTCATCTGGGGGGAAGGGCGCTGGAGGTCCGCCTGGCTGGGAGGAAGGGGGAGGAGAAGCAGCCGCAGCAGGGGGTGTTCTTCTGGCTCTTGGCTTGGGCGGCCTTCTGGAGATCTTCCTACTGGTGCTGCCCAACCCTCGAGGCTCCCTGTGGGCGGGGTAGCAAAGGTGTTGGGGTGTCCAGGTGTGTCACAAAGTCTTCTCTAAAGAATTCACAGACTCTGACCATCCCCAAACCAAGCCAAGGCATTTATTGGGTGTTCCGCTTAGAGGGCTAGGCTTCTTAATGTAAGGTACTAAGCACTTCCATGTCATAAGTTCACCTAAGGATAGTTCCTTGCTGTTATTAAGTCCCCTTGTGGTTTTTGCAGCCAAACATCCAGCTCAGCATCCTGTTGGTGCTGCTTTCCTATTGGCTAGCTATTGTGGTCTTGTCTAAAACTAGGTAGTTGTGGTTGAGTTCATGGACATGCCTGCTGTTCTAGTGAGGCATATGAGAAAGTTGGGATATTGGGGCTGGGGTTGGGGGCAGTGGCTAGTATTCCATCAAAGGTATGGTACTTTGTCGGGCCCAACCTGCTCTGCTATCCATGGCCCTCTCCAGACTTGGGGGGGGGGGTGAGGAGGTGTTTACCCAACCCCTTTCTCTGTTCCATTGCCTTTTCCTCTGTCTACACCCCCCACCCACCCAGTACAAGGCAGCTTTTATACCTATTCCTCTGGGTTACCTTTGGAAATCTAGCAATAACAATAGCTAGTGTTTTAAAGTCTACAAAGAAAGCCCTTTCTAAAAAAATAGTATATCTTCTACACCGCCACCTTGGCATGTGGGGACTGTTATTATCTCCATTTTACAGATCAGAAAACTCAGGCAGACAGAGTTTAAGTGACTTGCCCAGGGTGACAGACCAGTAAGTGTCTGAGGCTGGATTTGCATTCAGGTTTTCATGACTCTGGGCACTGTCCATCACCAGCTGCCAGGGGAAGTTATTAGGGAACACCAGCCCTTTCTTCACCATCTCTTTATTTTTTCTTCTTGAGTCTCTTTCTTACCTACTTTCCATATGGCTTTCATGAATCTCCTTATGATTCTGTGAAGTTGCCTAGTGCTATTTTGATGGAGCCCAGGATTAAGAGGAGGGAGAGGAGAGTAGCATAGATTGGGAATGGGAAATCTGCTGAGCTTCTTTAATGACCCCAAACTTCTTGAAATGAAGGGACATCTTTTAATTCCAATATTCTACTAGTAATGTGGTATGGCTTAACGTTTTAGAACCCCAGAGTTGCCCAGGAATTAAAACTTATTTTGATTGATGATCTTAGAGGTACTTTCCAGCTCCAAATTAATGATCTTATAAATTTGTGTTCTTGGGCATATCAAACACTGTAATCCAAGGTTACAAATGACGTCAGTTGTTTCTGACTTTTCCTTACTTAGTATGGTCCACTGATCTAATTTTCCATTTTAATAATTATACTAAATAATTTTGATGATTTCTGCATTACAGCAAACTTTGAGATCTGGAAATGCTACCATCCCTTCTTTCCTACTTTTTAAAAATTATTTCTTTTGATAGTATAGGCCATTTGTTTCTCCATATGAATTTTATGATTTTATCTAGTTCTATAAAGTATCCCCTTGTTAGTTTGCTTAGTATAGAACTAAATTAATTTAAGTAGTATCATCATTTTAATTCTATTGACACAGTTTTAACAATAAGCAATGAATTTATTTAGCCATTCTTGGGAGTAAAGGATATCATCAAAGAAATGTATTATCAAAAAACAACTTGGCCCTGTGCCAAAAGCAAGGTATTACCACTGGACTGCCTTTCTGGTTCACTGGTATCTTTACAATAGCATAAGGAAGTGGGGAACTCTCCCCGTCCCCACCACACAGGCTAGGTGGATCCTTATGTTAAACTTATGGGAGGACATGTGAGTCACACAGGGAAGGGTAGGCATGGATGAGTAGTATCCTCCTCTGAACTCTTTCCCCCTTATCAATGTCCTTACTGGCTCTAGAACTAAACATAATTCTCCAGATGAGCCCTGAGAAAATGTGCAATGTAACTATCACCTCCCTAAAAAGTTATTATTTGCTACTTTTATTTACTATTTACTACTATTTCATTATTATGTTTTAAAGTTCATTATTAAGTTATTATTGTCATTATTTTGTTGATGTTCAGTATTTTTCAGTCATGTCCAATTCTCCATGACCCCATTTGGGGTTTTCTTGTCAAAGATACTGAAGTGGTTTGCCACTTCCTTCAGCTCATTTTACAGATGAGGAAACTAAGGCAAACAGGGTTAAGGGACTTGCCCAGGTCATATAGTTAGCACAATGTCTGAGGCAAGATTTGAACTCATGAAGATGAGTATTCCTGACTGCAAGCCAGGCATTCTATCCACTGTGCCATCTAGTTTGCTCATTATCATTCTTTACTGCTGGCTTTATTTCAATATGACTCATAAATGCAGAATAAAAAAAATCTCTGGTATTCTGTATTCTTCCGTCTTTGTGGCCCAGCAGGTAATCAGTTTTTGTACATGGCCCAAATGTGCTTGAAGTAAAACATATGTATCTTTTGCTTTTACCATTGAGTTCTCTTTATCTATGATAAAGCTTGTTTGATACTTTGTTTCTAATCAGTTATTATTTATCTTTTGGTGGATTATCCTGTTCCTAGGGAAGAATTTCGGATTTTTTTTAACCTATTTCTTCTTACAAGACTGAGTTTTTTCCTTTATAAATTTTCCCGCAAAATTGTTAGGGATATATATATTTAAAATTTCTGTGCTCTCATTTTTAACAGAACTCTTTAGCATATTATATTGTTCTCAATTATTCCTTCAGTATATCTTGATTTTAATTCAACTTTGGCTGATATCATCTGTGCCAATCCTGCATGAATTAGCAGTGGCATGGTAAGTTTCAGACCATCCTTTTGGTTTGAACCTATGCAAATTTTTCTGCATTATCATCTTCTATTTCTTACCTTTATCAACCAAACTTTTTAAAAACTGTCTACAATTTGCTTTCCACTTCTCTCCTCTCACTCCTCAACCCTTTGCAATCTGGTTTCTAAACCTCATGCCTCAAATTGCTCTTTCCAGTCAGCAATGATCTCTTAATTACCAGATTTGTTGGTCTTTTCTCAATCCTCATCCTGCTTGACCTATTTGCTGCATTGGCACAATGGACCCCCTTTTCCTTCTGGATGCTCCCTACTCTCTGGGTTTTCATGACACTACTCTTGACTGGTTCTCTTCCTGACCACTTTTCAGTCTCCTTGGTTGGCCCATCATCTATATCACAACCCATAATTGTGGTGTTGCCCAAGGATTTTGTCTATTCTGACTCAATTCTGTTCTCCATTGGGGTTGTCTCTTGGTAACCTCATCAGTTCCCTTTGGTTTAACTCCAAAGGGATCTGTTATCTCTAAGCAGGTAACACACAGATGTAAAGCCCCCTGACCTGCAATTCCCCCATAACCAACTGCCTATTGGACATTTCAAAGTGGATATTCTCAGACATCTTAAAATCAGCATGTCAGAAACATGTTAAAAATTGATTTGTAAGAGTGATGTTTCAACAATTGACATAACTAACTCCATTTTGTTTTATATTCACCATTTTGCCATGTATTGCCTCAAGGGTACTGCAGGATCAGCTTACATCAAGCTTACTTCCTCCACTATTTCCTTTCCATCTCAATTTGCTAGGAAATATTTTTGATAGCCCAAGGTGGTACATCCTTTTCTTTATCTCGTCTCACAAAGGATGTATGGTTCTCTTTTTTGTTTGTTTGTTTTGTTTTGTTTCTGTTTTTGTTTTAGGCAGTTGGGGTTAAGTGACTTGCTCAAGGTCACACAGCTAGTAAGTGTCAAGTGTTTGGTGTGAGGTCACATTTGAACTCAGGTCCTCCTGACTTCAGGTCCGGTGCTGTATCCACTGTGCCACCGAGCTGCCCCTGTATGGTTCTCTTTCTAACCAGTGATAAGCATCTTTTGTTGTAACAAGTACACTTTTCCTCTCTACTTTGACCACCCTCTTCTATAACTCTCATACTTCCTGTTTCCATCACTAAGGAATAACTCCCTGAATGGTAGAATGGTATAAATATTACTAGTTGAATTATAAGAGACACATGTCCATCAGCAGCTGTGAAGTGTTTCTCACTCTGAGGGTTTCCTGTTTCTTGTGCAGGCTAGTTGGCAGTAGCTAGCCAATGAATCTAAAGAAAACTCATGCAATAATTTTAACCCCAGGAAGTGATTAGGCTATTCAGACTCTTCCAGATTTTCATCTCTGGGAATTTTCCAGCAAGCAAGCACCAGCATAGTTTACATATTCTAGAGATGAGGAAGTAGAAAAGTGATAAAGTTTCAATCCAAAATTGAGAGATCTACTGGGCAGGTTAGTATATTGTTTGTATGACTGTCTCTTGCACCTGAAAAACCTCCTAAACTGTTCAACTAAGGCAGAAATCAGCCAGATAGTCACATCAATCTCCTGACGTTAAGAGAGGGAGAGGAGAGAAGAAGAAGAAAAGAGGGAGAGGGAGAGAGGGATTGTGATTCAGCACTTGAAATCAAAGTCTTGGCTCAGGAAACTCATTTCAACAGAAAGGCCACATGTATTTCTGAGCAAATACCCGTTAGAACTAGGATTCTTCCAAATCCTGTGCTTCTTCACCTTCTTCTCAAAAAAATCAAGAGACTTGCCTGTCTACTTATCATTTGTAATCACCCTTCCTGTCTAAATTCTCCATTATATATCTAATCTAGTCTGAAGTAAATCTCTAGTATTCAGTGGGATCCCTATTACTAGTGATACAAAAGCTGACATAAGGCTCAGTTCTATTTTAAGTAATCAGTCTTCATTACAGAATCCAGGCTGGTCAAACTTTCAGGACAGAACCCCCTCAGGTCCATTTTCTGTTTTAACTAATTGGAAAAAAATTTCAGGAAGCGTTGCTCTGAGTTCATACTTGTTGAACTCTGTAAATCTAAATGGTCAACCTATATCTATTCTACTGAACAACCATGGCCACTACATAATACCATAATACCTTACTTAGATCATAAAACTACAAATTTTGAAGAGTAAAATAGATATTCAGTTCCCAAAGCAAATGAGTTATTAGTTTATTTGGGCAGACCCTGAAGAACATGAATTTTGTTAAACAAATTATAAAAAATTAATGAATCTAAAGAAAATTTATGCAACAAACTGAACTTACTACCTTTTTCCCAAAACTTTCCCCTCTTCCAGACTTTCCTGTTTCTATGGAATGCATCACCATTCCTCCTATATCCCAGGTTCATAACTTTGACATTATCCTGGCTCTATTCTTCCTTACCCCACATATCCAATCAGTTGCCAAATCTTGCAATTTCTACCTTCATACCATCTTTCACATCTAACCCCAATGTCTCCACTTACACCATAGTTCAGTTGATTGGATGACAACTAATTTGGTCAGCACCTCAGTTCAGACCGTTACCACTTCTCACAGCTGACGCAAGCATCCTGCTACTCCAGGCAATCCTGTACATTGCTGCCAAAATAATTTTTTCTTAGAGATCTCCATTTGTGACTCTTTCTATAATGGCTTCCTATTGCCTCTGAGGTGACATGTAAACTCCTTTCTTTAGTTTTTATAAACCTACACAACCTGCCCCTAACCTATATTTCCAACCTCATTGGACACTGAACCCCCTTTCTCACTCTGCAATCCAGAAAACTGGCTTTCTCATGATTCCTAACATGTTTTTGTATTGGACACCCCACATGCCTGGAGTGTACTCCCTCCTCACTTCATCCTCCCACAGCCCCTCTCTACCTTTAAGATACAGCTCAAACACCATTTTCTGCACGAAACCTTTCCTGACCCCTAGTGCCCTCTCTCCCAAACTCTATCTAATTCTTTGGATATGTACCCAAAGTTTGTATATGGATATGTATATGAAAATAAGATACTATTGGAAGCTCCTTTCAAATCTATTCAGTAATTTTTTTATTTTGAGAAATCAGTCCACTTGTATTGACATTGCAATTTTAAAACTCATCTATTCTTCTGACATTTCTTTCAGGTAGGGAATTGATCTGATCAAATGAGTCTCCTCTACTTCCCACCCTCAACCATAACCCCCATCAGTGAAATTTTTGTTGTTCAGTCCTGTCCAACTCTTTGTGACCCCTTTTTGGGGTTTTCTTGGCAAAGATACTGTAGTGGTTTGCCATTTAACTCATTTAACAGATGATGAAATTGAATCAGACAGGATTAAATGACTTGCCCAGGGTCATACAGCTAGTAAGTGGCTGAGCACAGATTTAAACTCAAGTCTTCCTGACTCCAGGCCAGATACTCTATCCGAAACACCACCTACCTGTCCTGATGATGAAATTACCAGCTGTAAAGGGGAAAAGGTGAAAGGCTGTGAGATTTAAAGATGTGGTCCATTTGTATCTTATCTTTATTCAGATCTTTTTTTTTTTAAATAGTATTTTATTTTTTCCAACTACATGTTAAATCAATTATAAACATTATTTTTTTAAATAAAACTTTGAGTTCCAAATTTTCTCTCTCCCAACCTCCCTTTTCTCCCCTCCCTTCTCCCTAAGACAGTAAGCAATTTGATTTAGCTTATATATGTGCAATCATATAAAACATATTTCCATATTAGTCAAGTTGTGAAAGAAGAATCAGAACAAAAGGGACAAACTACAAAAAAAAAATATAGTGAAAATAGTATGCTTTGATTTTCATCCAGATTCCATCAGTTCTTTCTCTGGATGTGGATAGCATTTTCCATTATTAGGCCTTTGGGATTGTCTTGGATCATTTTATTGCTGAGAATAGCTAAATCACTCAGTTCATCATACAATATTACTCTTATTGTAGACAATGTTCTCCTGGTTGTGCTCATTTCACTTTGCATCAGTTCATGCATCAATTTCCAGGTTTTTCTGAAATCCACTTGCTCATCATTTCTTACAGAACAATAGTATTCCATTACGTTCATATAACACAACTTGTTAAGGCATTCTCCAATTGATGGGCATCTCCTCAATTTCCAATTCTTTGCCAGCACAAAAAGAGCTGCTATCAATATTTTTGTACATGTAGGTCCATTTCCCTTTTTTATGCTCTCTTTGGATACAGACCTAGTAGTGGTATTGCTGGATCAAAGGATATGCAGAGTTTTATAGCCCATTGGCCATAGTTCCAAATTGCTCTCCAGAATGGTTGGATCTGTTCACAACTCCACCAACAATGCATTAGTGTCTCAGTTTCCCCATATCTTCTCCAACATTTATTGTTTTCCTTTTATTAAGATAAGATCTTGAGTATCTTGTTTAAATATGAAAGGATTTATGAATGAGGCTAAAGAATGCCAAAGAAGACATGACTCCAGTGCTCTTTTCTACAGTCACTAACTAATGTCTTTAAACCAGAAGGACTGAGAGTTAGAAAGGGGAAAAGCTAGCTGCACCAGAAACTGAAGTTTGGAGAAAACTTGAGAAGAGAACCAGTGATGGGGGAAGAACTCAGCCCTTAGTTTTTTTTTTCCTTTTCCTTCACTCCTTTTGGAGAATGAAGGAAGGCTGAGATTTCTCTGTCTTCTCTTTCCATTGTCAGTTGCATCTTGTAATAGGAGCACTGGGACAGCTAGGTGGCTCAGTGGATAGAGCAAGGGGCCTGAAGTCAGGAAGACTTATCTTCCTGAGTTCAAATCTATCCTCAGACATTTATAAGCTGTGTGACCCTGAGCAAGTCACTTAACCCTGTTTGCTTTGGTTTCCTCATCTGTAAAATCAGCTGGAGAAGGAAATGGCAAACCACTCCAGTATTTCTGCCAAGATAACCCCAAATGGGGTCATAAAGAGTTGGACAGGACTGGAATGACTCAGCAATCAACAACAAAACAGGAGTATATGGTCATAAAAGATATGTATTTGCATGAAGCCTGAAGCTATTGAGCACATTCAAGTTTGGGAGAAGAGAGAGCTGAATGTCAGGGATGGGGACACAGATCCTCAGGAGAAAGCAGGCATCAGAGCCCAGACTCCAAGGGAATAGAGTGAGGGAGGTTTCTGCTCATCCTGACCTAGGGTAAAGGTTCTAGCTTGTTCCAGAAAAATGCATAGCAGTGCTCTAGGTCAGAATTCCAGAAGATATAGAAGATAAAGCTGATGATGACAACAGCTAGGCAGTGAAACAACTTCCATTGAACAAAGCAAGACCTTAATCAGTGGGAGTTATGTAAGGACATCAAAGGCTTGGATTCAGTCTGTCTAGGAGGCAAAAGGCCTTTATTAAGCACTAACTATGGGCCAGGTGCCATTCTAAGTGTTGTGAATATAAATATAAAAACAGGCTTTTAAAAAGCCCATTGTGTTGCAAATAGAACTACTTGACAATACCTGTAAATCCAAATCACTCTGGTTTTCATTAAATGGCTAAGAATAGCCCCCAGCCCAAGCCTCCCAGTTCAGTTTATAAGGATTAAAATGAATGTAAATAGAAATTGTTTTCTGTTCTAGTCAGAAACTTTGAGGGTCTTTTCCTCCCAGATTGTTTTTGGTTTTTTTTTTTGTAAATTAAGCCATCTTTTATCTCTATTCTTACCTTGCCCTTAGTTGTTGAATAGGCTTTGCCTCTCATCAACTGAGACCTGGGAAAGACCTTAATTTAGAAAGGCCAAGGTCACCGACTGTATCCCAGGCCATCACCAGTCTTCTTGACTTTTGTCTTGCCACTAGACTTTGATGACTGTGGAGGAGAGAGTGAGGCTGATAACTTTGCTCAGCTCTGCCTCACTTAAATCTAATTCACGTGCACATCTAGACATCACCCTCGTGTTGTCATTAGTCCTTTTCAAGAATGAAGGACGAACAACAACTTGGGAACCTTCTCTCATGAACTCCAGGGGTGTCCATTATTGCTGCTAACACAATGTGTACTTTGAAAGCACCCCAAGTTAATGCAGGCAGTGTTCTTGTTGCTACTGTTCTTAATATGCCACATTTTAATATTAATGACTTTGCTTTGAGATAAGTGTGTCTTCTGGAAACACATCATGAAATAAAGTTTTAGGAATACAGACCCACAGAGTCCTTTAAACATAAGGTAGTCTTTCCCCTTCTTGGACGCAACTTGCAAATGTGAGTTGCCAGAGGTGGCCCATAGGAGTACTATACTTATGTTACTGTTTGTCTTAACAGAAGAGAATGCCATATTCATTATTCTTGTTAGTCATAAATCCAGACAACCAAACAACACTAAACAAGGTTTCTCAATCTTACACTATTCATTAAATAGGTTTATTTAATTCTGAGCATCCTCTTTATATGAAAATTCTTGGATTTAGTAACTTGTTTATCTTGATTTGAAGAATGTGAATTGTTTTAAGTACTTATCTTTTTGGCTAGATGGTTATTCAAAAACTTCTGTGAAATAATAGATGGTTTTAGAATGTACTTAGAAATCTTTTAAAGTCCAAATGTTTAGCAAATGACCATCTGAACCAAACCAGATGGTATAGTGTAAATAGCAGTAGACTTGAAGTCAGAGAACACAGGTTTGAATCTCCATTCAGCTACTTACCTGTGTGACCTTGAACAAATAACTTAATCCTTTTGCCATTACCTTTAAAATGTAGAGCTAGACTCAGGGGAAAAGGGAGCTCTTTTTTTTTTTTAATTTTCACATTAGTCATGTTGTAAGGAAGAATTAGAATGAATAGGAGGAACCACGATAAAAAAGAAACAGAACAAAAAAAAAAAGAAAGAGAAAGAGCAAATAGTATGCTTCAATCTGCATTCAAACTTCAGATATGGATGTGGATAGCATTTTCTATCGTGAGTCTTTTGGAGTTGTCTCAGATCATTGCTGAGAAGAGCCAAATCTATCAAAGTCAATCATCACACAACGTGGCGGTTACTGTATACAATGTTCTCCTGGTTCTGCTCATTTAACTCAGTATCAGTTCATATAAGTCTTTCCAGGTTTTCTGAAGTCCACCTGCTCATTATTTCTTATAGAACAATAGTATTCCATTATACTCATGTAACACAATTTTTTCAGCCATTCCCCAACTGATGGGCATCCCCTCAATTTCCAATTCTTTGCCACCACAAAGAGCTGTTATAAATATTTTTGTACTTGTGGGTCCTTTTCCCTTTTTTATGATCTCTTTAGGATACAGACCTAGTAGTAGTATTGCTGGATCAAAGAGTATGCACAGTTTGGTTGGACATAGTTCCAAATTGCTTTCCAGTATGGTTAGATTAGTTCACAACTCTACCAATAATGTATGTTCCAATTTTCCCACATCTTCTCCAACATTTATCATTTTCCTTTTCTGTCATATTAGCCAATCTGATAGGTGTAAGGTAGTACCTCAGAGTTGTTTTAATTTGCATTTCTCTAGTCAATAGTGATTTACAGCATTTTTTCATATAACTATATTTAGCTTTAATTTCTTCATCTGAAATCTGCCTGTTCATATCCTTTGACCATTTATCAATTGGGGAGTGACTTGTATTCTTATAAATGACTCAGTTCTCTATATATTTGAGAAATGAGGCCCTTATCAGAAACACAGGCTATAAAAATTGTTTCCCAGCTTTCTGCTTTCCATCTAATCTTGGTTACATTGCTTTTGTTTGTGCAAAACCTTTTTAATTTAATGTAATCAAAATTATCCATTTTGCATTTCATTATGTTCTCTCTTGCTTGATCATAAATTCTTCCCTTCTCTATAGATCTGACAGATAAACTATTCCTTGCTCTCCCAATCTGCTTATGGTATCACCCTTTCTGTCTAAATCATATACCCATTTTAACGTTATCTTGGTATAGGGTGTGAGATGTTGATCTGTGTCTACTTTCTGCCATAATATTTTCTAGTTTTTCCTAGCAGTTTTTGTCAAATAGTGAGTTCTTATCCCAGAAGCTGGAGTCTTTGGGTTTATCAAACAGTAGATTACTATAGTCATTTACTACTATGTCTTGTGGACCTAACCTATTCCACTGATCCACCACTCTATTTCTTAGTCAGTACCAATTAGTTTTGATGACTGCTGCTTTATAACATACTTTTAGATCTGGTACAGCTAGATAGCCCACGTTTCTTAATTTTTTATATCATATCCTAATTTCTGTTAAGTAACTACTAAATAGAAAAGTACACCTACCTGCCCTTGATAATGTTTCAGTCACCAGACTGATGAAACATGCTAGGTTACTGACAGAACTGGCAGATGTGGTTGCTAAACACCTACATTTGTAATTGTAAACCCCATTTTCTGGGAAGTCCTAAAGTTTTTTTTTTTCCTTTGCCAGCCTTTACTGCCCTTATGCATTAGTCTTCTCTCTTAGAGACCTTTTATTTTACTTAATATCTGGTCAGACCTTTTTCCACATATTATAACCTTGAGGTACAGCTCTTTTCCAAAGTGGGGCTTCCAGCCAATCAAAGAACTCTACCTAGCTATATGATCCTTAGGATTAAATTTCTGTAAACAGGTAGCACTCCATCAACATATATTGTATTCAGTAATAAATCCCTGGAACACTGATCCATTCCCTGCCAGAGAGGCTAGCAGTGAGCTGAGTCTTGTTAGACCTGGAGTCTTGAAATCTTAGTCCAAAGTATGCTTCCCCCACCTTCCCTGATCCCTTACAGGCCAATCCCCAAATTAGGAGGCCATTTTTATAAGCAGTCAAAAGTCATTTGACCTCTATGAATGAGCTTCAGTTTCTTTTTATTTGTTTTTTTGTTTGTTTTTTGGATTTTTTTTTGCTTTTTTATGAGGCAATTGGGGTTAAGTGACTTGCCCAAGGTCACACAGCTAGTAAGTATCAAGTGTCTGAGGCCGGATTTGAACTCAGGTCCTCCTGGCTCCGAGGTCGGAACTTTATTCACTGTGCCACCTAGCTGCCCCCCAGTTTCTTTTTAAAATGGGAAGAAAAGAGAGAGGGAATAGCATTTATAAAGGGCATACTACATGTCTAGCACTGTGCTAAGCACTTTGCAAATATCTTATTTGACCCCCACAACAACCCTGCAAGATAAGTTCTGTTCTCTTATTATCTCCTTTTTATACCCGAGGAAACAGAAGTAGACAGAGGTTAAATGACATATCCATGGTCACACTGTGAGTGTCTCAGGCTGGACTTGAACTCAAGTCTTCCTGACTCCTGGCCCAGCATCCATTGCACTATCTAGTTGCTTAAGAAAAGGAATATATCCTAGACTATTATAAATAAACTCCTTTCCTTCCAAATACTTAAATGTTGTATTTGGGGAATATAACCATGTGTAGGCCTGTTCGTTCCCTGCTCTCCAAGCACAGGCTCTGTCTATGCCCAGGTGAAAGTAATCAAACTTTTTATTTGGAACATTTAATTCAAAAGGAAAGGCTATGTGACTTAACTGGAAATGCTCAGGGGCATGAGGAAGTAGGGCAAGTGATGGGACCAGAATTCCAAGGGAATAGGGTATATAGGGTCCAATCTCAGCCACCCTCAAGACAAGGATAAAAGGACAAAGTTGCAACTGGAATCCAGGGGGAGTCTCAGTTGCCAGAGGAAGAGAGCCCATGATGGTGCTGCATGAGCTGATCCTTGGGCTCAGAGCATTGACTGGCCAAGCTCCCACCACTCCCCACGACAGCATTCCATGAAAGGCAGCTTAGGGATGCTGAAGAGAACCAAATGTTTTATTGAGAGGTGTATTATCTTCCTCACATGAATCCAATTGGTTTCTCCTCTTTGGTGTCACAGGCGGAAGGAACCAGAGATGGATGTTTCTGGGCAGATTCCAGAAAAGGGAGGAGGAACCAAGCAAGGAAGGAAGCATAGCAAAGGCAGGGAACCTGCTAGGGGGGAAAAAACAACCACAACTAGGTTTCCCAAAGCAGAGGTTTTTCTGTACCACAACAGCCATCAAGATTAGTCCAAACTTTATTAAACATCCATAGCAAAAAAAAAAAAAAATGTAATCAATGTTGGAAAGGCATCAGATAGAGACTCAAAGCTTATGAGGCAGTAGAGAATTCACAACCCTGGAGAGAGACCCTACAAATGTGGACAGAGGGGAGGCCAAATCTTACCAGACATCAGAGAAGTGATGCCATTTTATTTTTGTCTTTGTATCATCAGCACCTAGTCCTGAGTCTGGCATATACTAGGCACTTAGTAAAAGCTTGCTGATTGATTGATGGGGGAAGACTATGAATGCAGCAAATGTAAGAAGCCCTTTGGCTTAAATTCACACAGAAAATTAATGCCTGAATTCCTATGGTTTATGAATAAATGTGGAAAATGTTTTAGGATGGGCCCAAATCTTGTTGATATCAGAAATTTCCACTGGATATAAACTTTTTGAACACAATGATTGTAAAAAATATCTTTGTCAGAAGTCACGCCTTAATAAACACAAGAGAATACAGATCAGGGAAAGTCAATACATATAATGAATGTAGAGAAAATTATAAAGCAATTAGTAAAACATGAAAAAATTGTATAAGAAACAAACATTAAGTCATAATTGTAAATAAAATAACCATAGCGTATCTTATTTTTCTCTTTTCAGTTATTAATCTGTTTTGTGTAGGTCTACATCAGTGTGTGAGTCCCATGGGGACAAGAAATGTTCCTTTTTTTTTGAAACTTATAAAATTTAACCAAAGAAATAGAGCTTCAAAGGAGGGGAAAACACTGGCAAGCAAATCAATAACAGGTCAGTCTATGACTACGGAGGTAACAAGAAATAACTAACAGGTGCTTAAAACTAAGCCAAAATTCAACCAACAAGCATTTATTAAGTATTAGTGCCAGCGCTATATCAGAAGATTCCCACAGTTACAGAGTGAGCAGAGGAAGAGAAGCCAGAATGAATGGTGTAGTGTTAGTACTGAGTCATGGGCAACTATGACAGAGAAGGTTATGGGGGCCAAAACAGTTACTGTAGAGTACAGTCTAAAGATCACTGCCTGGGGACCTATTCTGGTAGGAAGGAAATGTCCCTAAGTCAAATCAACAAGCTAAGTCCTACCCTCATGCATTTTCATTAGTTGTCCTCCATGCCTGGAATCATCTCCCTCCTCACCTTCACTTCCTGAATTCTCAGTCTTCCTTCAAGTCTCAATTAAAATCCCACCTTCTGCAAGAAGGCTTTCTTATTCTCCCATAATGCTTTTACCTTCCCTCTGAGGTTGCCTCCAAATTATCATGTCCGTTATCTTGTTTATACACAGTTGTTTGCATGTTTTCTCACCCATTAGAATGTAAGTACCTTGCAGGTGTGGGCATTCCAAAATTGTCCAATCCAGCAACAAAAACCACTGAGGCAGAACTCTAAGCCAACAGCACTTTACTAAAGGGTCCATGGCTCACTCTAATGAAGGGAACCTCAGATCTTCCTCATGATCTGAGATGCCCCCTTTCTCCAGGGCCTTAGTTTTATAGTGCCTGATACCCAAACAAGACAGATAAAGCAGACCAAAAATACAGAATCTCATTGGTTGATAGACCCTGCTCTTGACCCTCTGGGATCTACACAAAATAAAGAATCCCATTGGTTGACAAACAGGCTAATGAGCAAACCTTGACAGATCTATCTTGACCTTTCAGGAGGTCCTGATAAACACACCCATGGATTGGTAGAAAGGAAGGCCCTGGGCCAGCAACCAGGGCCACTTACTGTTCAAGTGCTCATGGTCATCTCCTCATGCTGGGCAACAGAGGGATGAAAAGGGATGGAGGGGTAACAAAAATAGCTGGGGCACTTTCCATGTAATTGGGCTTGGTCACCATGACAAGGAAAAACAAGAGTGAAGGTCCTCTAGTTAGCTTCCTATGATTAAGCAAGAACTTACAATCAGAAGTTCACAGCTGTGGGGCCTAAAATCAGAACTTAAAATCACTTCCCTACGAAATCATATCAAACTGATTAATACTGATTGACATAAAATAGGGGTACAATAAAATAAGGGTCCAATTAATCATCTATCACAAAGGCAAGGACTATTTTTGCCTTTCTTTGTATCCCCAGCACTTAGCACAATGCTTGGCATATCCTAACTGCTAAATAAATTTTTCTTGATTTGACTTGATTTGGATGTCAGACCAAACTGGATAATTTGGGCAAGGTTCATAGTTTAAGCAAATAGACTAGGGTTGATGTCCAGATGTTCAAGTAGGCAAGAGGACAGAGACTTCCCCCTTGATGTACAGGCTGAGGGTGGGGTGGGGAAGGAACTGTTCAGAAATGCATAATAGTTTGTATTAAGAGGGTGAGAACATTTGTAATAGAGGAACTGACTAATAAATTAGCTATTGGGTATCCAGTCATCAGAGCATATACAGGATTGGCCTCCATTGGCAAATACCCCCTTACACACCGTCTTAGGAATTGGAACAGGTAGACAGGCCCACACAATAGTACAATTAGAATATAATTGTGAAACTGAGAATAGCTATTGTTTACTCTATGTCCTGGTTTTAAACAGTTTTAAACTTTTAAGATTTTAAACATCCTGTTGTCAGTAAATAAGAATTAAAAAGTTTTTCAAAAAGATAGGGAGCGATCTGAGGATTTTCTTGCAAGGTCAGTATAACTCATTGGGATGATAATGGCAACCAAAAAAGGTAATATAATCTTAAATTGAATTCAGAGAAGCACAGTGTCTGGAAACTAGAGAGATGAAAATCCTACTCTATTTAGTCAAGTCAGACCACATATAGAAGATGGGGTTTAGTTTGTGGGTACCATATTTTAATAAGACCATTGATAAGCTGGAGACCAAAATGTTGAAGGACCTCAATATTATATCAAGTGAAGGCTGGTTGAAGGAATTGGATATACTCAGGATGAAGAACATAAAACTTTGGGGGAGACATGGTAGCTTGCTTCAAGTAACTGAAGGTCTATTACATGGAAGAAAGATTAAATTTGTTCTGTTTGGCCTGAGCAGAGGACAGAATAATGGGTGAAGTTCCAAAGAGGCAGATTTAAGCTTGATGTAAGAAAAGCTTCCTAACAATTAGAATGACTGAAAAGTAGAAAAGGGTACCTTGGGAGGTAATGGGTTCTCTCTCATTCAAAAAAGCCTAGAATGGTACTTGTCAAGCCTATAACGATATGAATTAGAGGGGCCCAAACCCCATTTAATAGATTGAATATTCTATAACTATTGCCTGTTGGTTGCGCGATGACAAAATCTTTTAATTGGTTACTGAGCCAGCATTTAGTGTGTACATAAGAGAGCATGAGACCAAATTTCTCTATTGCCTGACTTCAATCAAAGCAAAAACTGCTATAGGCCTTCTGATGGAGAAGGGGTTTGGGGCCCTCCTCACCCAGGTCACTGCCATGTGACCTGTGAATGCCTGGACTTGTCATTGCTGCCCACTGTGTGAGTTCCTTCTGTTCTTTTATAACAACAACAAAGACACATAACAATAATAATAGCCAGCATTTATATAGTGCTTTAAAATTCACAAAGAGCTTTACAAGTATCTCATTTATCCTCACAACAACCTTATTGCTATTATTATAATAATCCTAGTGATATTGTTATAATATACAGAAGGAATTATAATAGAGATAAGGAAACTGAGGCCCACAGAGGTTAAGTGAATTGCCTAGGGTATCACAGCTTCTGAGGGGTCTTACAGTATCTAAGGCTGCACTTGAGTTTAGGTCTTCCTGACTCCAGGTCCAGAACTCAATCTATGATGCTGGCTGGGAGCAATTAGAGACAGAACTACCTTTTGTGTTTGGAAAAAGTGAGTAGAACCAGTAGAGCTTGTCAGAAGCTCTGAAAAGTAATCTACTTGAATTAGCCCAACAGTTCATATCAACCTGGCTCCCTAGATGTTTTGCCCTTTGCATGGAATCAACTCATCCATCAGCTACACCACACCTGGAAGTAAACTTGGTGATGAGAGGAATATCTATACCTACCAATTTAAGTATGAACCAACTCCTCCCAGAGATGTAGAGGGGAAGGCATGCCCAGGCTCATGCTCTAACTTTTCAGCAAATAGTCCTTTGTAAAAGTTATTTGGTTTTAATTAATTCCCAATGATATCAAGGATATCAATTGATTAACTGATAGTGGGAGCACTAATCACTGGATTAATCAATGATATAGGAGAGATACTAATTGGAACTGGCAGTTGGCATGGGTGGAATACATCAGAATGGGGGCACAAGTCAACAGCATTAGAAAGGCACCCCAATCCCTCAGAGTACCCCTACAGCTCTGAAGAAGAAGTAGCCACCAGCTGGGGTCCAGACTGGCCAGTGATATCGGGAGAGGAACAAAAGACATTCTAGTTCTAGGAGGTGCAGCTAGGTGGTGCAGTAAATAGAGCTCCGGCCTTGGAGTGAGCAGGACCTGAGTTCAAATTCAACCTCAAACACTTGATACTTACTAGCTATGTGACCCTGGGCAAGTCACTTAGCCCCATTGCCTCACCAAAAAAAAAAAAAATTCTAGGAAAAGTGGGTGTATGCATATTTAATGGAGGGAGTGTTGGGACATGATTTTTCGTTCAATGCAGCCTCTGAAGCTGAGATGCAATAAAGTATGGATTGATTCTTTGCTGCTTGTGCTAATTTTGGCCTAATAATTGGCACAAAGAAAACACAGATGCTCCACCAGCCAGCACCACACCATCCATACATAGAACCATCAGTTATAGCAAATGGAGTTTTGAATACTGTGGATAAGTTTGCTTACCTTGGCAGTATGCTTTCCAGGGATGTACACATTGATGATAAAGTCAATGCACACACAGCCAGAGCTAGCTGTGTGTGTGGGAAGCATCGAAGAAAAGTGTTGGAGAGAAGAGGTATTGGATTGACTACCAAACTGAAGGTCTACAAAGTCGTTTTGGTGACCTTATTGTTGTATGCCTTTGAAACCTGGACAGTATACCAGCACCGTGCCAGGAAACTCAATCACTTCCATTTGAATTATCTTAGGAAGATTCTGAAGATCACCTGGCAGGATAAAATACCAGACACTGAGGTCCTTTCTCAAACTAAACTGCCAAGCATTCAAACTCTACTGCAGAGAGCTCAGCTCCAATGAGCTGACCATGTTGTTCAAATGCCAAATATATGTTTGCTTAAAAAATTATTTTATGGAGAACTCACACAAGGCAGATGCTCACATGGAAGTCAGAAGTGATACAAGGGCACTCTCAAGGTCTCTCTGAAGAACTTTGGAATCGATTGTGAGACATAGGAGACACTGGCTTAGAGGGAAAGATAAGTTCATTTTTGGACGTGTTGAGTTTAAGATGTCTATGGAACATCCAGTTTGAGATGTCTAATAGGCAGTTGGAGATGTAAGTCTGGAGGTTAGGGCTGGATATTTAGACCTGAGAATCATCTGCATGGAGATGATAATCTCTATCCATGAGAGCTGATGAGATCACCAAGTGAAATAGTATATAGAGAGGAGAGGAACCAGGACAGAGCCTTTGGGGGGGCAAATATCTTCAGTGGGCATGATCATATATCTGCATCCCCTCAGCCTACAGATCTCTTCTGTCTTTAAAAAAAAAAAAAATTCAACAACCACAAAATCACCCAATCTTTCCCCTGATCTTACCACTAGTTAAGTCTCTTTCCCTTTACTGTGAAAGGTTAGAAAAAGTTGCCTACTCTTGCCACCTTCTCATTCTAATGACCCACTCATTTCTCAACCAACCCCTGGTTTCCTTTCCTACCACTTTAATGAAACAGCTCAGTTACAAAAATTCAACTAACAAGCATTTATCAAATACTTCATGCCGGCCACTGGACAAAGCACTGGGAATATAAAGGCAAAAACATGTACCTTTCCTCAAGAAACTCACATTTTAATGAAGGAGACAAGTGCAAATAACAATGTATGTATAAGATACATACAGTATAATGAAAGGTAACCTCAGAGGTAAGCCACTAGAAGGGGGGGGGGGGGGGGGGGGGACTAGATTTCTTGCAAAAGGTGGGATTTGAGCTAAATCTTGATTTGAGCCAAATTGGGAGCAAACAGGCCAATTCTAAACCTGCATTCCTGTAGTATAGAGATGTCTGAAACCACCATCAAGTACAGTAAATAAAAACCTTTTTGGTGGTGACAGAGATGCCTTCTGGGAAGAAATATGAGCAATACTTGCCCAAGGTCTCTATAATTTATCCCCTGGGAGATTTTTGCTTGTTTCCAAAAAGAGCAGTACATTAGGAATGAGAGATAGGAACTGATTACCATTTCCTTTTTATATTCTGAAAAAACAGATTTGGAACAGTATGTAGAATGCCAAGAACACCATGTAGATCTATTTGATGAAAACTTTCTCAGCCTTGTTGTTCTTAGCAATTTCATACAAGCCAAACAACTTTCAGAAATCATTGTACTTTAAGCTGGGAATATGCGTTTGTCATATAAAATTGTCCGAGGGTAATGATGTGATCACTGGGTTTAGAGTCAGAAGATCTCTAGATTCAAATCTCAGCTCTGTCACTACTTGTATAACCATATTGAAGTTACTTAAACTCTCTGGGCTTCAGTTTCCTTATTTTTAAAACAGGGTATTTGGACTAGAGGATCTCTTTCAGCTCTAAATCTATGCTACGTGATCCATTTGCGTAATGGCTCTTTCAGAGTCATTCCAAAAATATCAGCATGCATGATGTTACATCTCCTAACGTGGTCGATTTTAACGTTCTAAATTGAACGTTTTACTAGAGAGCTGTAGTGGAAGAAATATCCTAACCCTACCACCCCCATGCAAGTTAGTCTAGTTTTTCCTTAAAAGGTATTAATAAACTCTCCTTGAGATTTTATTCGTTTAGAGGATTAAAAGGATAGGGAGTTGGCACCACTTTTTGGTTAAATGTACAAAACAATTATGAGGATCTGACCTCATTCTAAGGCTTGCCTAGTATACCAGTCACAGCTGGTAATGCAAAGGGAGGGGAACATTCAGCTGAATTAACTCTTGGTTGCCCTCAATGTATAATCCCTTCCTCTGTGAATATACTTCCTCTTCTATAGCTAAGTAAATCTCCTTTTGTTAACAATAGAATGACCTACGAGTGTCTCACTTTGTTCCAATATTGAACAAGCTATCAGAGGGCTGGATTAAGTCAGGCCTAGGCTAGAAAAAATGGCATAGTCATATAGTATGATCTCAAAGTGGGGAATGGGCAGTTCAGGGGAAAGTAAATTTGGATTGCCTTCTATGCTTCTGGTGGTACTTTTGGTAATGCTTCTAGAAATGGTGATTGCTTATGGTGGGGTTCCCCCCTCCGCATCCTAGATATGAGAGCAAACTATCCATAGGCACTTAGCAGTGTGAAACCAACATATCATTAAAAATTATATCTAAAAGAAAAAACTGCAGCAAACCACTAGTGATTGAATTATTTCTTATATTTGGAGGCAATAGTTGACTGAAGGCCCACCAGCTGGCAGTTTTAGGTCTGATCCCCCTGAGTATATTTTGGGAACAGCCTGAAAAACTGTGCTGAAGGAATCATTTGGGACTTTTTATGTAACATGTGGGATTTTTTTTTTCTTTTAAAGTTGTTGAAACTCTCCTTGAGATCTGATTGGCTCAGAGGATTAAAGGTTCAAGCTAGTGACATGATTTCCTGATCACCAGAATACAAAACAAGAGCTCCAGCCCATCTAAAGCAGAGGTTCTTAAACCTCCTTGTGATGTGGACCTTTTTGCAGTCTGATCAAGCCTATGAATCTCCTCTCAGAATGTTTTTAAATGCATAAAATAATAAATAATAAAATAATAAAAGGAAACCAATTATATTGAAATATAATTATTAAAATACTTTTTTAAAAAGTTCACAGATCTCAGGTGAAGAATCCTTAAGGCTTGCCTAGCACACCATGATGGGCAACTCAGAGGCAGAGGAGCTTCCTTCCCTGAATTAACGTGTAATCCTTATCGAATATCCTTTCTTTGCTATGGTTACGTAAATCTTGTTAACTGTAGAATGATCTATGAATATCTCATTTCCAACAGTGAACCCAAATTGCTTAGGGGACTGGCCCGACTCAGGTGTACGTTAGAATGGAGTCATTCTTTATCTTAAAAAAAACAAGATTCTAAAGATGTAATTCCAGGCAGAGCCACAGACCAATGGGAGAAAGATTTTGAGGCAGAGGATATAGCAGAAAATAGCTTTACCATATCAGCCTACCTTTGGGAATCTACATCTTGAACACCACCTTGTTGCTTTAGAACTATATCCATTACTGATAGGGAATGAAATGGCCAAAATTGGAAGAACAATTTATACTATATAACAACAACCTTATAAAAACGAACAACCTTGAGAATTCTTAAATCAGATCCATGTAGTGACCAACTATAATTCCAGAAAACTGATGAAGAATGCTATTCACCTCCTGACAAAGAGGTCACATGCTAAATATGAAGGAGACATTTTTGGACATAGCCAATATGGGAATTTGTTTTGCTTGACTATGTGTATCTGTTACAAAGGCTTTTTTTTTCCACCCAAGAGAAGGGATGGTGGAAGGAGTTGGAAGACAAGAGAAATAAATGCTTGATATTTAAATTTTTTAAAAAGATATTTAATATTTTTCACTAATTACATGTAAAAATAATTTTAACATTCATTTTTTAAAATTTTGAGTTCCAAATTGAGAAGGCAAGCAATTTGATATAGGTTATATATGTACAATGTTGCAAAACATATTTTGGTACGTCACGCAGTGAAACAAAACACAACCTCCTCCCCCAAAAAAGAAAAATAAAGTTTAAAAGTATGCTTCAATCTACATTCAGACTCCATCAGTTCTTTTTCTGGAAGTGGATAGCATTTTTCATCCTAAGTCCTTTGGAAGTGTCTGGGATCATAAGTTTGATGAGAATACCAGTCATTCACAATTGACTGTTATACAATATTGTTGTTACTATGTACAATGCTCCCCTAGTTCTGCTCATTTCACTTTGCTTCAGTTCATGTAAATATTTCCAGGTTTTTCTGAGAGCATCCTGCTTGTTGTTGTTTATAGCACAATAGTATTCCATCATAATCATTTACCACAATTTATCCAGCCATTTCCCAATTGATGGGCATCCTCTTAATTTCCAATTCTTTGTCACCACCAAACGAGCTGCCATAAATATTTCTACACAAATAGTTTCTTTTCCTTTTTTATTTCCTTGAGATATAGACCTAGTAGTGGTGTTGCTGGGTTAAAGGTTACATGTGGTTTTATAGCCCTTTAGGCATAGTTCCAAATTGCTCTCTAAAATGGTTAGATCAGTTCACAACTCTACCAACAATGCATTAGTGTTTCAAATTTCCCACATCCCTTCCAACATTTGCCATTTTCCTTTTCTGTCATATTAGCCAATCTGATAAGTATGAGGTGATACCTCAGAGTTGTTTTAATTTGCATTTTTCTAATGCATAATGATTTAAAGCATTTTTTCATACTACTAGAAATAGCTTTGATTACTTCATCTGAAAACTTTCTGGTCATATCTTTTAACTATTTATCAGCTGGAGAATGACTTGTATTCTTATACATCTGACTCTGTTTTCTATATTGAGAAATGAGATCTTTATGAAGAAACTTGCTATAAAATTTTTTCAGTTATGATTATTGTATATTTCCCTCCATCCGATTCCCACCCCCTGCTCCATTTATCCTACTCTCTCCTCTCACTCTGTCCATCCTCTAAATTCTTTTCTATCACCCCTCCCCCACTTCTGAGTTTGTGTTTTGATCTTCCCTGTCACCATAGTAACTTTCTATGGTCACATTCTTTTTTTTTTTTTTTTGTTATTTCCTCATTTTTCTAGCCTATTTCTTGACTTTTAACTCTATGTTAGAAATGGGACTGTGCTCCTGGAGTGAAGGAGGTACTATTCCAAGCTTCAGAGTTTCTTTTTGTATAGCTATTTTCAGAGTTGGTTCTGGGAGGGTCTGTAAGTTTTCAGTTCTTCCAAGGTGGTATGATCTAAGAAGTGTGTTTACTATACTCCTGGCCTGTGCTCTAATCTATGGTTCACCACAAACATTCTTTTCCACCCTAGAATTGTGACCAGGGTCCCCTGCTCCTCTGTGGTCAGAAACTCTGCTTTGCTACGCTTCCTCCACTGTCACAGATTGAAATGCCTATTATTTGATCAATGAGCTGCAGAGTTACCTGAGGCTTAGAGAGGTTAAATGACTTGTCCGTGTCCAGGCAGAATTTGAACCCGGGTCTTCCTTGTCCCAAGTCCATCACTCTAGTTACTATGACATACTGCCTTTCATTCTCATTCTACAGATGAAGAAACTGAGGCTCAGAGAAGTGATTTACTCATGATCATAAGTGTTGGGGCCAGAACTTAGACATAGGTCTTTTGACTTCAAGGCTAATGCTCTTTTATTGTATCAAACTGTGTGTCTGTAGATATGTAAATCCATTCAAACTGCCCAAGGAGAGGAAAAAAAATCATCTCTTTTCATGCTTTATAACATTATATAAGTGGTATTCCAAAGTCCCCAGAGCCAAGACTCCTTCACAAGATTTATAAGTCTGGATGTGTCAGAAACTTTCAAAGATGTCACCCACACAAACACACTTACAGAGCACATGGCTGGGCAGAGGGAGGAGAATGTTCTATGGTATAATCATTATTACTGAGCAATCATTTAGTACCAGTGTATTCAGAGTGACAGGTGTGAACTCTCCTTTGAATAGACTGCTACATACCCAGCACTCATGAGACTATGGGAGTTAACATCCTATTATAGCCACTTGGGCAATTTAGATTCTGAAGTGATAAAATATTTAGGGACACCTGCCTGAGGGAACAGAGTATTTTGATTTGGATTTGGGAAAGTGGTCACAGAATTGCTTCAACTGTCTAAAACAACACACTCATTTTTATGTCAAACACATTCATTTTGAATACCACATGGACAATAATCCACAGTATGTGTTGATTGTGGAATAAAACAACAAAAATCAGAATTAGAAAATTATAGAATTGGGAGAAACCATAGGGATCAATCAGTAATCAAAATATCGATAGACAGCATGGCATAATGGATCATGTGCCCCGAGTCAGGAAGCCCCGAGTTCAAATCCTGCCTCTGATACTTATTAGCTATTTGATCCCAAGCAAGTTACTCAACCTTTGAGCTTCAGTTTTTTCATCTATAAAATGAGAGGGTTGGATTAGATAGCCTCTAGGATTTCTTCCAGCTCCAGATCTATGATTAAGTGCCTATTATGGATCCCTCATTTTACATGTAGGGGACCTATGCTAAGATACTGCCAACGATGATACCTTGCTGCTCTCCAATGACCATTTATTCCAGAGACTGGGGTGATAACAGTTTAGGAAAGAGAATGAAAGACTGACAGAGCACTATTAAGGATTGCCTTTTCTCTCTCACTCAGGGGACCAATTTCTATCACCATTTTTTTTCCTATTGAAGAATTCTGAGAGAGTGCACACTGCTTTTGGTGACAGGGAGGAGAAAAGGAGGATGACAGAGAAACCACAAGAGGATAAGGCAGTAATGAAATAGTACATGGACAAACCTAATCAGATGTTCATCCCTTCTTCCTTTTTGCCCCTGAGATTTGGACATTACTTTCCTTCCTTGCCATGAAGGGGTATGAGAATGCCTGACTAGTACCACTTGAAAGGAGAGAAAGTAGATAGCTATGCAAGCGATCAGCAGCTGATTTGGGGAATTAGGACTTGGCAATGATGTATCAACCTGAATTCAAAAGAAAACAGTCAATATAGCAAAATGGAGGTCTTTAAACAGGGCAAGTGAGCTGCAGCTCGGGGTGCTACACAGAGTATCCCAGGAGTGGACTGGGAACATGGTTTATATAGGGTCCTAAGACAGAGGGAATGTCCATGCCAGAGGTGGGAGGGATCAGGCAGAGGAAATGGCCAAGCTACAGGTGGGAGGGGTTTGGGGCATCTCACTGAGGCAGGGAGTGATAATGTCTATAGCCTCAGGCAATTTATGGGTCTGGGAATGGGGACAAGGTCAGATTCAGTCCCCTTAGTTTGACAGGGGCCACACAGCTTGAGACATTTTTTTTTTCGACTAGGCAATGGGGTTAAGTGACTTGCCCAGAGTCACACAGCTAGTGTTATTGTGTCTGAGGTCAAATTTGAACTCAGGTCCTCCTGAATCCACTGCGCCACCTAGCTGCCCCTTTAAGACATTCTTTCTATCCAACCATTCAGGTGCTGGGGACAGGGAAAGCCACAGTACTTGGGCTGCTGCACCTATATTCCTATCTTTAGGGACCTGAGGCAATATCAGCAAAGCTGGATCATACATTGTCAGCCAACCAATCTGGAACTAGCACATTGAGGAGCCAAGTCTGGGAGTGGGGTTGAGGTGAGGGGCAGGTGGAGAAAGAGCCAGAATAGTTTCCCAAAAACCTCTTCCATGAAAAAAAGTCCAGAAAAACAGTTCAAACCCTCAGTACTACTTTACATTTCCCTAGCTCTCCTGCTTATAAGCAGGACTATAGTCCCTGATCCTGAGAGACATCCCATATTCACAATCCCTTCCATGACCTTTGGAAGCAGGTGGTTCAGATCTATTCCCTAGGTACCCCAAAAAAGTGGGAGAAAATTTGGAGACTACTGGGTAAAGTACTACACAAGAGCCACACACACAGCTTCTTTGCAATTTTACTTTGTCTAATAAAGTATAGGCCACAAAAAAAGTTGATTGCTTGTGAGCTATCAATATCAATAAGGGTTGACAGAGCAGGAGGCCTTCTGTTGTTTGCACAGGCTTACAAAAGGGGTTGGAGGCTTTTAATAACTCAGCTGCATGTGAAAAGCCCAGAAAAGATCAATTTGCCCCAGAGCACACATTATATCAATACTTTCGTCCCCAGACACTCATTTGTATAAAGTTAAAACAGCAGTTTTGGAAACATAAGTGGTTCTGTAATTAAACTATATGTTTCTGTAAGAGCAGAAAACTTTGTATGTACAATAAAAACACTGCAATTCATAACATACAATAGTCTTGAACCTGAGCAGAGGTGTTTCTGGCAGTGTTTCTTGGCCTTGTGTGGTAGGACAGCATGCACAGTGCAAAGAGCACGTTATGTATTCAAAACCAAGGCTGGAGTGAAGTTGCACCACACAACACAGGCAAGTGCTGCCAGAAACACCTTGGATTCATTATGTCTTTCATTCTGAATTAACGTGTCATTGCACATTCAGAAACCTCTTCCTGTTTCCAAATTTTTCGCGACCCCCATATACAGTTACACGACCCTATGTAGGGTCGTGATCCACAGTTTAAAAAGTGCTGCTCTAAAATTTAAAATTCAAAATCTTATGGAAGTGAATGTTGAAAACTAAAAATAAATAATTTTCTTAAAAAAGCTGCTCTAGACAGAGGTGAAGGAAGCAGAAGTAGCAGAACAAGCAGCTAGAGTAAGTCTCACAAGGGAACTACTCTCTCCTCTTAGCAAAAAGGAGCTTGAAGTGCAGAACTACATATGTGTACCTTTTCATACACTGACTATATCTGTTATAAGGAAGAGAAGTGAAGTTAGTAAGAAGCAACAAAGATGCAAAAAAGATGAAGGAGGGCACCAAAAAATACCCACTAAAAAAAAGTTCCTAAGGGGATACAAATGACCATTTATTACTTCCATGTCACATTTAACATATATTTTAAAAACACAGCTTATGTAAAAATTTGCTTTGTATGACTATACATATTTGTAAGAATAATAATTTGTTTTTCTAGCCTTCTCATTCTGATAGGGAAGGGAGAGAATTTGGAACTAAAAAGAATTTTTAAAATATACTAAAAAAATAAAGTATGTAACAGTCCATGGTTTCATGTGATCCTCTTGTTCTAAATGTATTGGAATACTTGCGTTTGCTAATGATGAGGATTACAATTTTAAAAAAGAAAGGAGATAAAAGGGGAAAAGATTCATTGGTCTTCCCAAGAAGGCCTTTATTTTATCTGTCCCCAAACAAGGTTTTGCGTTCTCTTGGGTCTGATACATCACAAGATCCCTATGGCTCCATCTC
The DNA here is from genome assembly GCF_900497805.2 of Vombatus ursinus. Lineage (NCBI taxonomy): Eukaryota > Metazoa > Chordata > Mammalia > Diprotodontia > Vombatidae > Vombatus > Vombatus ursinus. The sequence continues at coordinate 35,295,562 of NW_020954548.1, read as the reverse complement.
TTTGGGGAGGTGGGAAAAGATAGGGCTTTACTCCTGAGGAGGTCAAAGGTCAAATGGAGGTCAAAGACAGGGAAACGTACTATAAGTCTCCCAGAACCCAGTATAATGTTCTGACCTCTGTATAAACACACACACACACACACACACACTCACAGTAATACTCATGGTAACAAAGAACTAAAAACAAAGGGACCACATTTCACAATGCCCACAGTAACATAAAAGAAAACAACACTGAAAGACAGCAGAATTCTGATCAATGGAGTAACCAGTCACAGGTCCAACAGTGACAAATACCTCCCCAAATAGTACCTACCTCTGCTGGGCCTAGAGTCAGGAAAACCTAAGTTCAAATGAGGCCTCAGACACTTCGGTGAGAAATAACTCATTCAGACTCAGGAGGGATGAAGTTAAAAGCCCAATTTATTATGCAGTTGCAAAAGAGGGTGTCCTATGGACTAGGACACATTGTACCAAAGCAGGAGTTCACTAATCTGCAAAGTCCCTCCTCTGTTTCCTCATTGACTGAGTACTCCAGAGTGTACCTATTACACATCTACTCCTTGACATGTCACTCACTCCTCCTTCTTCAAACATCCCATGTTCAGAAAATGGTGTCTTAGCCCTTCCCGGAGGTGGAGAAGCTAATATTTATAAGCCTATTAAGCATGCACACTCTAAGCAAAGCTTAACCTTTGTCCTACTTACTAACTTCTATCAGCAAAACAAGATAAGATCAGCTTTATCCTATTTTACATACTTTTAGCAGTTGTTTCAATTTTATGGAATCTTTTGTTCTGATTAACTAACTTCTGTCAGCAAAACAAGAGACCTACTGTATCCTGTTTTACTTAGTTACTTCTCTACTGTTTGCTCCAAATTTATGGGAACAAACATTTTCGTTACATCTCTCACTTACTAGCTGTGTGACCCTGGGTAAGTCACTTAGCTTCTTCTGTTTGCCTGTTTCCTAATCTGTAAAATGGGGATAATACTAGTACCTATTTCTCAAGGTTGTTGAGAATCTCCAATGAGATAATATTTATAAAGTGCTGAGCAGAGCTCCTGGAACACACTAGGCACTATATTTTTATTATTATCATCATGATCATTATTATTATTATCTCCCACAGACAAAGTGGCACGAGGCATATGTCATCAGACATATCCTATCAATTTTGCTTAATTTCATTTCTTTGTTCCAAGGGAAGGTTCTATATTTTTAAAAAGCAAAGGATCTTTGAAACAATCTTCTTATTTGACAAATAAAGAAACTGAGGCCCAAAGAGGTAAAGTGATTTTCCTAATGCTACACTGGTAAGTGGTTAAACCAGGGATTTGAACCCTGGACCTCCAATTGCAAATCCGGTGCTATTTCCCCTCCTGCTATGTGGAAAACATTACACTGGACATACAAAAAATATTATTGTTGTTGGAATGGGGACTTGAATATGTGATTTCACTGATATAGAGAACTTTTACCATTCTAGATCTGTACTTTCTCTGAAGTTTATGGTATTAGGTTCCTGTAGTATAGAGAGGCTAATGACTTCTTTAGGGTCACAAAGTCACTATGTGTCAGAAGCTGGACCTGAACCCAAATCTTCCTGCCTCTGGGGTCAACTCTCTATCCACTATACCATGCTGCTTCTCATTAGTAAATAATACCAAAGTAATTTCTATAGTACTTAAAAGTCAACCCTGTGAATTAGGAACTACAAGGACGATCGTCATTAAACTCAAAGAATAACTTGCACATGATCCCATGGCCAGTGTCAAAGTCTCTAGACCATTCACCTCCCCACGGCTGGGGCTTTTAAAACTGTACCGTGTTGCTTCTCTTGAAGTTAACACCCTAACGGAGCTCACAACTGAAGAGCCTATAAGCAGATGGGAAGTGGGCCACTCTTCTAGAATGTTACCCACATTCTTTGTTTCCTTCCAAGGACTTGAAATCTCATCTCTTTGCTCCTTCTGTTCCTAAGGCAGGCTGCACCAGATGACAGTGCCCTTCTTTGAGCAGACTTCAGCACATTTCATACTCCTGCAGATCAGTTATAATTGAGGGCCGAGAGAAACTGCTTTCTACATGATATGGCAGCTTCCCTCCGCTGAAGTCTTCAAGGAGCGCTGAGGGGCTTTCTTGGTCAGACCTCCTGAGGTCTCCGGCTCTGTGAATTCCCTTCATGAACTATGCCTCCATCCATCCCCAGTCAACACCAGAGAGCATCAATGACCTGTGATTTGACACTGGGCCAGGTTTTATCCCAGGGAGCTTTGTCTCATCGGGCACCAGCAAATTACCTGGATCTGTTCCCAGAAGCTTCACTCAGTCAGGTCAGCAATGACTGGGATGAAGGCTTAGATGGAATGTTTATCAGATTTGTGGAAGGCATTCAGCTGAAAGGGCTAGCTAATTCATTGCATGACAGAATCAAGGTCTCAAAATATCATAGCAGACTAGAGAAGCGGAATGAATCTAATAAGAACATTTAAAAATCCTCTGAATGTCAGGATGGGGGCGGGGCATTGCTAAACAAAAGTTCATGTGAAAAAAGATCTGGGTTTTTTTAGTAAATTGTAAATGTAATAGAAGTCACTGGTGCAATATGGTAGACAAAAAACCCTCATGACACTCTGGGTTAGAAACAGTATCCAGAAAGGATATTACAATCCCAATTGTCCTCTGTCCAGTTCAGAACACATCTAGAACACATCTTGTGTTCAGGTCTGGCACCACATTTTAAGGCATTAACAAGTTAGAACAAGTCCAAAGGAAGGTGATCAGGATGGCAAGGATGCCTGAAATGAAGTCACATGAGGATACACTTACCATGCAAAAGAGAAGACAGAGTATGTGACAGCTGGCTTCTTGTATATGAAAGGTTGTCATGTGGAAGAAAGATCAGGTAAATGTCTCCATTTTCAAAAGAAATGAGAATGACGCCTGCAAACTATAAGCTAGTAAGTTTGACTTTGATTCCTAAAGACAGAATTATAGTATGTATTAAAGAGACAGTAAATATTTAGAAAAGAAAATGTTCATCACAGACATATAGCCAAGATTCATCAAGAGCATGTCACATATTTATAATTATGAAAGTATTGTCTAAGCATAGCACCCAATGCCACAATACCCTGGAACACAGTGCATGAAGGGAATTCAGAGAGCCAGAGACCTCAGGAGGATTGACCAAGAAAGTTTGTCCACACTCCTTTTCGGGACAAAGGCAAAGCAATAATAATAATAATGATAATAATAATATTCTTTCTGTAAGCCAGGGACCCTCCCCAGTGTCTGTTGGGGAAAGAGGGTACAAACTTATAAAACCACATCAAGGAGGCACATGCATAAGGAACATGTTACTGGGGTAACTCAATTCTAGACTCTGGGCCATGTCTTTTATCGTCCTTAGCATCAGCCCAAATAACAATTCCCTGATGACTGGGGTTGATCCATTCAGGTTATTCATCTTCTGTACTAGTGTTACACACTTTCAGCAAAAGCAGAAAGTGTGGAATCTGCAGAGCTTTGTTAGATTGGCTCCCTTGGCTGAGCTCTGAGGGTTTTCCACCTCTTAAGCAACAGATGGCAATGCAGAGAAAAGTAAAATTAATATCTTTTCTTCTTCCACTCAGCTATTCCAAGCAGCAAAGACAACATCTTTTCTTCCTGTATCAGGTGATAGTGCAAGTTCTGAGCTCTCTATCCAGCCCCAGCTAGAGATCTCTTCTAAGTCAGCTTTGCTTTCCTTTCTTCTCTGCCCTAAGCTCAGCTATCCTACTATTCCAAAGCAGGGTCTTTTCAGCGAGATAATTCACCTCTATCTTCTGACAACAATCCAAAGTCCATATTCCTGCCATTTATAACATAACTAAGCAATGGATTTGTTCCATAGTTACCGATAGTTCTAAGAATCAGTTTCCCTAGCTATATTAACTCCAAAATCCACGTTTATCATATGAAAATTAAATACTAAAACATATCATTTTTACACTAAGTGCCTTTTCTCTACAAGCCTGTTTTTAAGTGTTCTCTCTCAAAACTGTTCCTGTTTCTGCCCCTTTCCATCAGCAAAACTATTCACATCTGAAAGGGATTCCTCCCTACATGATGAAATCATTAAAATTGTCTATATCCTTTGATCTGGTGATCCCACTTCTGGGCATATTTTCTAAGAAGGTCAAAGACAAAAAGGGGTTTTATACACACAAACACGCACAGACACAGACACATTTTTTCATAGCAGCACTTTGTGATAACAAAAAAAAAAAACAAACCAGAAAATAAAATGGATGCTCATCAATTGATGAGTGGCTGAACTGTAGTATGCAATGAAATATTATGGTACCATAAGAAATGACAAATGAGAAATTCAGAGAAAATTTTTTTGACCATGCCTGGGATTTCATAAGAGAAACTTCCAATGAAGACATTCTCTCCCACAATACTGATTAGCACTTACTCTGTGACTTACAGTATTAGAATTGAAAATGAGGGGGCAGCTAGGTGGCACAGTGGATAGAGCACTGGCCCTGGAGTCAAGAGGACCCAAGTTCAAATCTGGCCTCGGACACATAACACTTACCAGCTGTGTGACCCTGGGCAAGTCACTTAACCCCATTGCCTAGAAAAAACCAAAAAAAAAAAAAAAAAAAGAATGGAAAATGACAACTATGAAGACTCCAGAGAAACATAGGAAGAAGAATTATATACATTGACAGAGTAATTAAGCAGAACAAGGAGCATACATAGAATGACTATAATAATATGAACAAAGGCAACAGAAAAAGGCATTGATACTAAGATTAAGGTCTAGCAAACATGTAATGAAATATCTCTCACTAGGGAGCTGCCTAGAATGCTGACAAGTTAAATAACTTGGACATGACCATGGCATGACAGTATGTGTCAGACAAAAGACGTGAAAACAGGCCTTTTGACTCTAAGGCTAGACCTTTATCCCATGTGTCATGCTACTTCATAGCTGTAGCTCCAGCTTTGACAGTATCAATAAGAGGCAGAGATAGTGGAGCAAGGAAAAAAACCTGCTAAAGGGGAAGTTACCTCAGATACCCAAGTTCCACGTGTGACCCTGACATTAGAAGGAAGCTGGTGGAAAGGAGAGGGAAGAAACCATTAAAAGCAGGGAGATATTCAAGAGAAATCATTTAGGAGCAGCTGCTGAAAAATGAGCCATGAAGACAAGCCAGAGGGTCAGGGCAGTATGAAGCAGAGCTGTGGTCAGGTACCCAGATTGCAGGTGGTAGGGATGATTGGACTGATATCCAGGGAAAGGAGGAGAGCCCTCTAAGGCCAATTGATGGTACCTGGCTGTTTCTTCTCTGTTCATCCCCACATCCCCAAGAAGAAGCCACCCTCTTGGAGCTCTTCCACCTCCTAATTGAAAGCTACAAATCTCCTACTCCAATGAAAGTAGACCAGTGTGAACAAACTTGTTTATTCCTTACTTGCTATTTTAAATTTAGATTTTAAAATTTTACTTATAAAATGTACTAGCCAGTGATTCTTTCCCTGCTTGATTATGTATGTGACCTGGAAGGGACAGAGATCTAAGTTATTGCTATTTTGTAAACAAGACTATAAAGTCAATCTAGAGTTTGCTATTGCAAACTGGATAGGGTTTTGGAGCGACCCAATTAAAAGAAATGAGAATTTACCAAGTAATTGTAACAAATGTCCTGAAAGAAAGAAAAATGGTTTTCTCTGGGAATATAATTATAAGAAATACAAGCCAGTATGGGTCCAGAGGCAGGAAGAATAAGTGAGGTGGATAGCCATTTTTCTTCTCCCAGAAAACCGAATACTTGTTTTTCCCTAGAAGGGAAATGAGTTACCAGGTAAAACCAGCCACCTTGAAGGGAAAGCAAGAGAATGTCTCCCCAGGTCCTCTGCCTCACAAGTGATTGTAGCCATCTTCCTTGCCCACCAGTGCTACCTGGTGGTTGTGTGTAATAAACTGGACATGAAAGTATATACTTAGCTTGAAAAAATGAATTTCACAAGTATGAAATGCAGTAGTCTAAACAGTAGTCAGGATGAAAAAGAAGTCTTGAGGTCTTGGACTACAAACAATATGAGAAGTATAATACTGCAGTTTAAAAAACTAATGCAATCTTATGTGAGAGAGCATCAGAGACTATTCTTGCCATTAACAGATACCATCAGCACGATTCCAATTTGTCTTCAAGTCCTGTGGTGCCACCTGTTATCTGGATGTAGGGACTATGTTAGCCAGGCCATGTGAGCCCTACATGAATGAGGCATTTACAGAATGCCCATTGGAGGCTAGACAAAGGTCTTTCAAAAGAGAGAAGATAACAAGAAGATGAAGGACAGTAGAGCAGGGAAAAGAGAAGAAAATGAAGCCAAGAGGCTTCTCCTCACTCACTGATGTTCAGTTGTATCTGACTCATGCTGGGATTAACACAGCAGAAATGGCAGTAATGTCAGGACATGGAGATAGGGGTAGATTTGTCCACTTGTTTCCAAATGAGAAGCTCATATATCCAAGGCACTAAAAGTCAATAATACCCCCAAAAAGAAACCTCTGGTTCCTTTGCCAAGAAGTCCTTGAACCCAATGGAAAGGGATATGCCACTTGCTGTGCACATGAATTCCAGCAACTTCCCATGAAGGAAGCGATATGTTTCTTTTCTGCTATGTTGAAAATAGGATGGGGAAGAAAAGGAGAGGTAGATTTGTAGTTTTCCTAGGGACTCAGGAGTTGGTGTTTTAGGGGTAAAAGATATAATGAGAGTTTGCTGGAGAATGTTAACTCTTTGTTATTTACCTTGCCTTTTGTTTTTAAAATCATCTTTTACTTTACTTTTATGTCATGTATTTCATTTGGTGTTAATTGTGGTGGAGGGTCAACAGAAATTCTTCTCTGTCAGGCACTGTGGTAAACACTGTGAATCCAGAGGCAGAAGTGAAGCAGTACCAGTTTTGATTAAGTTTCTAAGCTAATGTGGAAGAGACTATGTACCCGTGTAGATGTTACCCTGCAGTATAGACCTAGGTGGCATGGGGTGGGAGGAGGGAAAAAGGGGGATCCTGAGGACAACCCACAGATGTATTCAGTCCCTGAGATAGTCCAGAGCTTTAGACGGGTTGAAAGAACAATGAGCCTCGATGAGTGATGGAGAAGGGCCTTCAGTTGGTTGGAGACACATTTTGAGAGAGACGACATGAAGAAAGGCAAGTCAGGAGAAGTGAATATAAACTTTTTAATGGCTGTGAGCTCCAGGCTTGGGAGGCCCTGTAACCTGTGCTGAGTATGTCACCTAATACTGACTCGGCACAGGTGACATGGCAGTCCTGAAGAAAAAACTAATGCAGCTTTGGAGGAAGCAAGGTTCCATAGGTATTTATGTGATACATACAAAGTAGACACAGTGTAACCTTAGAGAAGGCAGGCCCTCTGAGAAAGGGACCTGAACCGGTTGGCGGTTGAGCTTAATCCTGAAGAAAACTAGGATTTCCAGGAGGTGGAAATGAGGAGAGAGATCATTCCAGATGGAGGAATAGCCAAAGCAAAGACACAGAGACAGGAGATGGGAGCACTGGGTGTGAGGATCAACAAATAGGCCTGGGTGGCTAGATTGTAGAGGGAATGAATAATATGTGGAAAAGATTAGGGAGTTAGAAAGGGGTCAGGTTTTAAAAAATTTGTTAGATCAGAGTGCTAATAAGGAACCAGTAGAATTTACTGAGTAGGGGGTGGGAGTAACATACCTTTTCTTTAGCAAAGTTACTTTGATAGCTGTGTGTTGGAAGGATTGGAGTGGGGAAAGGTTTAAGGCAGGGAGAACAATGAGGAGGTTATTGCAATAGCCAGTTGAAAAGTCATGAGGACACACTCATGAAAGGTATTGAGACAGAAATGACAAGGCTTGTTAACTGAATGAATGTCAGTGACAAGGATGATCACAAGTTTGTAAGGCTTGAGACTGCAAGGAAGGTGATGTTCTCAAAATAAAAAGGGAAGGTGAAGAGTTCAGTTTTGGATGGGTTGAGTTTGAGGGCCATTCAATTACTGATGTCCAAAAGGCAACTGGTGATGCAGGACTGGAATCAACAGAACTTAGGCAGAAAGTTGTCATAGGGCAGAGGCAGCAGGTACTCAGCAGGTCAGGCTAAAGCCATCACCTCAATCATCACATTCCCTTGGATCCCAGTGGAGACGGCTCAACACACATGGCCCAAGATTCTTAGGAACAGTGTCCTTTGACCACTTTTCCTGCTTCCAGCTCAGCTTCCACCACCAAAGGGGCAACCCTTGTAGAGACAGAACATCTCAACCACCACTGAGATGCAACAGCCTCTGAAGACCCAAAAAAGAAAGTTATTGCCACCAAAATCCACAGCACTGGCAAATGGTTCAATTTCAGTCATAGATATGATTGTAACAGAAAGGACATCAAAGGGTAATGTACTACCAGCTGCTTCACTTCTGTACTCTAAGGACACCTGCACCCTTCTATTTGATTTAAACCTGAAACCTCATTTAAAGAAAAGATTACACCCCCGGAACTTATTACAGGCACTTAATAAATGCTTTTCAATCATTCAAATAGTTGAAGGACAGTCATAGGGAAGAGAGGTTGGACTTGTTCTGCTTGCCTCTGGATGGCTGACCTAGAAGCCAAGAGCAGAATTTACCAGAGGCAGGTTTTGACCCAGCATAAGAAAGAATTTCCCAAACAGTCTGAGTTGGGAAGGTGAATGACTACTTCCTTGGGATGTTATAAATGGGATTCATGGGCCAGGTACTGGTTGCATTACTGTAGATGGCTTATGTGGTCCCTTTCAACTTGAAATATTGTTCCAGGATTTTGGGAAATAACTATAGTACAAAAGAGACCATGTCCTATATTGACTTTGCATATGTTTTGTAATTCACTTATCTGTGTACATAGTATTCTCCACTTCCCTGCAAGAGAATACAAGCTTCCCAAAGGCAGGGATAGTTTTGTTTCCTGTTTTCATTTCCCCAGCATCCTGCCCATCACAAAGTGGGTGCTAGATAAGTGCTTGTGGAATGAATACAGACTTATTTTTAAGGTATGAACAGGAAAGGATCACCTGTGAAAGTTAGGAAGTTAGAGGCAGTAAGGTGGTACAGTGGATAGAGTACTGGGCCTGGAGTCAGGAAGATGTGAGTTTAAATCCAGCCTCAGTAAATCCCGGATGTGTGACCCTGGCAAGTCAAAGTTTCCCCATCTGTAAAATGGGGATAATAATAGCACCTACCTCCTAGGACTTTTGTGAGTCTCAAATGAGATACTAAAGTGCTTAGCACAGGAGCTATATAAATGCCAGCTATTATTACTATAAGTTACTTATTCTTGCTTAGTAAGAGATGTATGAGGACAGATGGGTATGCCAGATTCAATGTGAATTCATCAAATATTTATTAAGCAATGTACCACACAACATGTCGGGAATACAAAGGTCTAGGTAAATCTTGATGTGGCCCATACTCTGGACTCACTCTCCCAAACCCCACTCAGACTAGCCAGCTGGGTCCCTACATCTCCTCTCAAGTTTTAGGAGGCAACACTGAGGGGCTGGGAGTGACTTTCCAGTATTATTGTCATGCTCACATGTAGGATGTTCAGGGAAGACTAACACCTCTGGTGTGAATGCTTACCAAGCCCACTTCAGGGCTGCTCAACCACGTTTAGTGTCTACCTGTCACCCAATTTTCACCTAGCTCCAAGATGATGCCAGATGCAGAATGCCACACCCCAGTAAAACTCTCTTGGCAGATGGGCTAAACCCGATTGAGGGTAACCAACAGGCCTCAAACCCATTGGTGGATTAGGGGATAACTACCCCAAGCATTCACAAGTCAAGATATCACCTGTGATGTCATTAATCCTCTTCCAAAATGAAGGACAAACACCACATCATTGATTGTTGGCTTAATTAACTTGTAGAAACAGATATTTACTAAGATGGTATAAGAACAGTTAGTATAAACACCCCATCTCACCCCAAACCAGGGGTACACTCCTATACAATAAATTCAGAGTTCAGAGGAAAGTGGACTTAACCTTAGAAAACATATGTGGCAATGAGTTAACTCACATCTCTTGAGGGTTAAAAGACCTTTTCTCCCATTTGTGGAGTCCTCAGTAAGGTCCTCTGAAGAAGGATGCAGTTTGCTGCCGGGCTCCTTATAAAGTCATGAAGCTCTTTTTCCCCAGAGATTCTAGTTTGTCCTCAACTCCTGAGGAAGATACTAACAGCAACTGCTATTCCAGGAACACTAGCAGGAGACCAGAGAACTTTATATCCTCCAACCTTTTGAAGATGGAAAGAGACAGAGAGAGATGCAAAGAGGCAGAGGCTTTGCCCAGACAAGCAATTCCCTCTTAGGGACTTAGCTGGAACTCCTTGTACCCCTGAGTTGGCCTGTTACTCAAATGCTGAAATCCTAACTGGCTTGCTATTTTATACAGACTCACCTTGAAAGGCAATTTAACTAATCCCAAATACTTCCTCAGTCAATGACTTTCACTCCTTCCAAACTGCTTAAGTACTTTGTGTACAGACTTTAATAGCTTCAGTTGACTGACTCATAGGTAAGGTACTTACTTAAGGTGGGATGGGGTGACTGATTCAAACATTTACCACCCCACTCCCTTATGATGGTTGAGTTAACCAGGCTCTGAGAACTCATAAAGTCTCCTTATACTGAAGAAAAAGCCAAAGTCCTAAGGATTTTCCCTAGCCTGATTACTGGGAATAGAAGGGCCCTCTCTTCCTAAAAGAGCTGTCCCTTAAGCCTTTAGACTTCAAGTTGAAAGGTGAGCCACCTGTGCCAAATCTTTATTTAAACGGTGCATCTTAGCACCTCTAGGCTCCAGCTGAAGCCAAAAGCTGAAATCTATCAGTAAGCAAGCATATATTAAGAATCTATTAAGAGCCTATATAAACCATAAACTCAGTTTGGTAGAAGCCACAAGATAATCAGAAAGTCAAGTGGTAGGAATTTGTATCAGCAGAGACTACACATCATGTCCAGAAACGCACGAAAGTCTATACACTTGGCAGAAACTGAATGCCTCAGGATGCCAGTTGAGAAGAGGCCCTGTAGGAACAATGCTATAAAAGTACCAGAGACCATCAGTATAAAGTCAAAACTGTAAGTTTATCCTGTGTGTCCACTGGCCTATGTGTCTACTCTTCCCAATATATATATTTGTAGGTGTGTGTGCATCATTTATGAGGGAAATGTTTTATTACTGCTTTTCTTTCCATATAATTTCATTAAATGACTTTGCTTTGAACTAGTGGTACGGCTGATAAGTAAACACATCAGTGAGGGCGTGTGAGCTATGATTTCTGCATCTGATTGAGAGCAGCTACAGACCTACAGAGTACCTTGGATGTGGGATACCAAGTTTGGGAGGCCCTACTTAAGAGCTGAGAGGTGCTGCCAGGTGATACATAAAGCTAGCGGTTCCTCGGTTCCTCACCTCAAGAAGCTTAAGATCTGCTTGATAAGAAGCTGTTGTTATTCAGTTGTGTAGGTCTCTTTGTGACCCGATTTGTGGTTTTCTTGGCAAACATTCTGCAGTGGTTTGCCATTTCCTTCTCCAGCTCATTTTACAGATGAGGAAACTGAGGCAGACAGGGTTAACACAGCTAATAAGTGTCTGAGGCCAGATGTAAACTCAGCAAGATGACTCTTCCTGACTCCAGGCCCAGTACTCTATCCACTATGCCACCTAGCTGCCTCAGGGGAGGGGGCTTTGTGTCCACAAACAAGATTAATATAAAGTAGATTAGCATAAGAGCAAAGGAATAACTTCAGTTGAACTAATCTAAGAAAATTTGGGGTGGTACAGAAAAGGCTTCATGGAAGAGGGGACATCTTAGCTGAAGGAATGGATTTTGGCAGATGGAGAAGATAAATATATTCCAGTTATAGAGAAACAGCCAACACTTATCCACAGATGAAAGGCAGATTGAAACTGTATTATGGACAGCAGTTTGTATTTCATTGTATAGGCAACAGGGAGCCACAGATGTAAAAAATTACCTCTAAGGTCCTTTCCAGCTATCACTTCCCAATTTGGGGATCAGAGGAAGGATTCTTGGAGGAGATTGCATTTGAGCTGGGTCTTGAAAGCCAGGATGAGAAAGGTATTTCTAAAGTCTCTTCTACTCTTTTGAGATAGACTTCTCAGTAAATGTGTTATACACCTTAAGTAGCTTCTTAATAAATGCTGAATGATGTGACCTTTTCAATCCTCTATGCGGAGTGTCCCCAACTTAGTGTTCTAATCTAGTAAAAATAAAGAGACCCAAGAAAAGCGCTGGGGCCCCATAGGTAAGGCTGGAGATGACCTTGGTAGTCCGAGGATCTGAATTCGAACGTGACTCAGTATCTTACAGCCTGAGTGACCTTGGACAAGGGCCTTGACCTCTCTGGGCCTGGCAGGCCTCCACCGTCCAATGGAAGGGATGCTTTCCAAGGTCCCTGGCAGCTTCTAGGGCTACAAGCCTACAGTTCGTGGGTACTCAAGGCGGATGGGTGGGGGAGGCAATGCCCGAGCCTCGCAGGAAACGCGGCCTGGCTGGGCCTAGGCCAGTGCCAGGACTCTCGAAGCCTCCCCCGCCTGCTCTGGACTCGAGCTCACTACACACAGGAGGGAGGGCCTCGAGTTAGGCCGGTGCAAGAAGGCAGCTCGAGGATCGCCCACTAAATTCCTCCCCCGCCCTGGCCCCGGGTCCTTCGTTCTCGCCCTTCCCCCACACTGTAGCCCGCCCCTCCCCCATTCCGTCCTGGCCCCTGCTGTCACTTAGGGACCGTCTACAATTCTGCTTCCGTCTGTCCTGCAGGAGCCGGAGTTTTGTGCCGAACCCTCTCATTGGTTGAATCTGAGGTAGGTTCCGCCTATTCCTCCAAAGTGACCAATCCGGAAAGGTTTCAGAGGTCTCTGAGCTTGTGGGGGTCATCCGGATACTGAGATGCTCGGGTTAATCTGCAGGCCTCAGTGGACTTTTCTCCAAGGTCTTTGGTGCTATCTGACTAGGGGACCTCGGGGACTGGCCACCTTGAGGTGCCCTTCCGAGCATCTGAAGAGTCCTTGGGATTTCCTTCGCCCCCTTTTCGTTATTCCTTCTACGCGTATCTTCAGATGAACGAACTCATTCCGAAAGGTAGTTTGCAGATGGTCCCTAATATTAGGGACGCGGCTCCTTTAAGTGTACAGGTAGCTAAGTCCCTGCCTGTGGAAGAAATCGCTCCTCGGGGGTCCCTACGCCCGAAGTTCGTACCCCATCGCGTTCCCTGGGGAGGCGAACCGGTCTAGCCAGTGCGGCCGGTGGGACTTCGAAGGCACGGGCGAGAAGGGGAGGGGGAAGGGGAGCCGCGGGAGCGGCGGGGGTGGTGGCGGCGGCGGCACGCGGGCGCAGGCGGGCGGCGGGGCAGCCCGCGGCTCCCTCCCCCTCCCCCCGCCCCGCCCCGCGCCGCGCCGGGGTCCTGCCGTCTTGGGTCCGGCTGCGCGCGGAGCGGGCTCCGGAGGGAAAGTCCCGAGACAAAGGGAAGCGTCGCCGTAGCCACCGACCATCCGGGCACCTTCTGCCTCGATCCGGGACACTTGCCGGGGGCCGCGGCCGCGCTGAGGTGAGGCGACCCTCTCTGGGCCGGGTCGGGCCGAGCTGGGCCCAGCAGCGGCGGCAGCAGCAGCGCCGCTTCCCTCCTCCCTCCTGGCGAGGCCCGGCCCGGCTCGGCCCCATTCCCTCCTCTTATTCGTACCCGCCTGAGGCTGCGGCCATCGGGCCCGGACCTGGCCTGGGAAATGGAGCGGGGCTGACCGGGCTTTCGGACTCCAGAGACCGGCTGAGAGCTGGGACGCTTCTCTCTCCGGGGACCGGGCCTGGCCACCTCGGCGAGTCTGTCAGCCCCTGAGGAGGCTGGGGTGGGGGTGGGGGCGCAGTCCGGCTACTCTCCTCCATCCATCCCTCCTGGGAATCTCCGAGGCCCGGGAAGGGCCCTTCTAAGTAGGTAGACGGGGAGGACGCATCTCCCTCTCCATCCTTGGGGAGGAAAAGTCATCCTAGCTGAGGGATCCCCGACAGAAGGGGCTAAGAGCTCATCCTGTTCAAGGCTCCTCTTTTGCAGATAGGGAAACTGAGGCCCAGGGAAGTGAAAGGGACCGGCCCAAGGTCACATGTCCAGACTGAGTCAGCTCCTTCCTTTGGCTGCCCAATTTTTTACATTAAATCCTGCTAGCAGAGAGATGGAAAGACTTGGGAGAGGCATGCCAAGTATTCAGGGTTTTTTGAGCTGGGAAAGGAATAGGTACTGGGAACTGCCCTAGGAATGTGATGGGTTTCTTAAAAACGGTATTAAAAGGCTGCTCGAAACTACTACCATAATTGTACAACGATGTCAAGCACCCCTCCCCCACTCCATCTTTTCCCATCAATTTTGATTGATTAGACTTCTGGAGTGATGGAACACTTCAGCACATTACAGGGGTTTTGTGCACTGCTGAGGAACTTTAAGGCCCCCAGAATTGAGTTTTTCCCCAAATATGGATCCGATGATCCGGTAGTAGCGCTGCCACCAAAATAATACCTACGTGAAACTTTAGTGAGAGGCTAAGGGATGGGTGCATTATAGTCCAGAATCCTATGTGATTTTACTGATAAAACTTTAAAAATTATCTAGAGGTGGACAAAAACTTAATTGGGTTATTTAGCTTCTCAGTGATAGCAGTGGAATTCTCTTTTGCCCCACCTCCGAAAAGAAAAAGTAACAATGCATCAGGTCTTTGAAAGATAGAGCCAAAATGTGATTGGTTGGATTAAGAGAAAGATTTTTTTTTTTTTAAGTATTTTAATCTCTAGGCTTAATTTTATTATTAACAACTCTTAGGTTTGCTAGACAGGTCTTGCCTGATATAGAGCAGAAATTGAGAAAAATTAGCAAGAGGGAAAACTGGATTGCCATTTTCTCTCTTCAGAGTGTTGGCTATTATAGACCTTACCCCCTACATACTCATGCTTTTTTTTTTTTTTTTTAAAGTGTGAGCAGTTAATCTTCTCTCCTTTATCCTTGAATTCTCTTCACTTTTTAAAGAAAAATGCCCATTCCCTCTTGCATTCTTGGCAGTATTTCAGAGATGCTCCTATCCCTTTAGGAAGAGTGAAAGGAAAGTCCAACTTTTTGGTTGTGAGGGGAAGACAAAGTTAGCAAGAATACAAATGTACAATAAGTCCACCAAAAAAAGACTTTTACAATTATTTCTTTGGTTCATGGGCCCAGTTAGCATTCTCAAACATACAGAAAATTTTGAACAGCTGGTTTTCGTGGCTTAAGATCAAAACAACATTGCTAAGACCGAAAGTTTTCCTGAAGTACACTAATTCCAGATGAAAGGACACATTAAAAAAAAATTATGTTTATTTTTCAGTATCACTATTAATAGTGTTACTTGTTATGGGAGTGATTAGAGAGCAAAGTTGCACTTAAAATGAAGTGAAATTAGAAATTCGGGTCCATGATTTTAACTTTTTTTTTTTTTTTAATTTAGGCTTTTACTAGAATTAAAAGGAATGGTGGCTTAAAAACATCTTAAATGTCTCATTAATAGGGGAAAATGCTGTTAGGATCTGATGTGAAGAGGGACTTTTCTAGGATTTAACTAACTTTTGAATTCATTCCAAATTTGTTGTGGTTCTATTACAGAAATATATCACATACCATAGCCTTGAATGGTTAGGAGATAGATACTTTAGAATGGTTTCGGTTTCTAGTTCTGAATTGTTAAACAGATGTGCCAGAACTTAGTTTCGCTAAGTGATGTATCTGATAGTTACTGTTACGTACCTGAGGGTTATAGAAGGTGTAATGGGAATATGAAGCATTTTAAGTGTGATTCAGGCTATCATGTAAAGATCAAGTCATTATCAAAGGCAATGTAAGGAAGAAACAAAATTGCAGTGTTTCAGTTTAACTTGGTATACTTAAGGAGTGTTTTTACCTTGTCTCTGAAAACTTGATAAGGTTATTGCTATTTCTTCATGACTTAATTTTTCTGCTTTTAAACTACTAGGAGCACTTGGTTAGTCCATTAAGTGCTTAGTTTCCGAAGTTAGACCAATTTTAAAGTGGGATCTGGTTTCTTGTAATTATAAGGTAATATCTGACTTTTCCCCTGATTAAACAGAGAATCCTAGAATTGGAAGGGACTTTATACAGTTCTTACAAGTGTACATCTAAGCCCTCTTTAGTAGCATTCCTAAGAATAGCAGGAAGTACTTAGTCTAGTATCCAGATATACTAAAGGGGAACAGGTAATTTAGGCTAAGAGTAAGGGTTGGTATTGAGAGATTACTTTGTCCAACAACCCCTAGCCATCATTCAAGGTATAAATAATTTCAGGAAGAAAAGCCATTATAGAGTTTGATTTTTTTATGTATAGGTAGTTAGGCTTGTATTATAGAACAGAAGTAAGCAGTTCTTCCCCAATATACCTGTGGAATAAGAGGCAGCTGTAGTTTTTCCATTCTCCTACCTCTTATAAAATCATAGAATCTAGAGCAGGAAGGGACTTTAAAAATCATCTAATCCAATACTCTCATTTTACAAATAGTGAAATTGAGACCCAGACTGGTTGAGTGACTGGCTCAAAGTCCTTCAGGTAGTAAGCTGAAAAGCCTCTACTTAGCTCAGATCCTTTGATTCCAAAAATCATCATTTTTTGCCTTTTTCCTTTCTTTTCTTCCTAATTATACTTATGCTTGCTTGTAGGCATTGCTCATTCCTATTGATAGTACTCAAAGCTATAAAGGTTTGACCTCTGCACTACAAGATAGAATAGCGGTCTAAGAATCAAAAGATCTGTTTTGATTTCAAGCTCTTACTGGATGACCTTGAACATCACTTCAATCTTTCTATGTTTTGTTATCTTTGAACTGGCTATGTGGATTTTGTTTTGTTTTGTTTTTTTCCTCCTCATCCCCTAGGGATGTTAAAAGGATCAAATGAATTTATCTAAGTTTATTGAGCACTCCCAGCTCTTGCAGCCGTTTACATATTAAGGTGGTTCAGGATTATTATTAAAACAGATGCCACTGAGTTTCAGGTTTTGTTTTGTTTTTAAGTAAGAACCCTCATTCATGGCCTTTCAGAAGTAATGTGGTAACTTCTTTGGTGATATATTCAGCTGTATATTGCCTTCCTTAACTTTCTTTGAATCCAGTTATGCAAGACTGAATAATTTATATTTGTGAGGAGGGTGATAGGCAGGGCAGAAAAGGAATTGATCCATACATGGGAAAGAAATGGACTGGCTAAAATTCTGGAAGAGTACTGTTTTTTGCTTTTGGGGTTTTTTCTTAATAATAAACATTGAGCATGTAATGTATATAAAGCACTGTTAATCATTAAGGAAGATCTAAAAATTACATGATTCTTGTCCTTAAGGAATTTACAGTCTTTTTACATTTTTTTCCTCAGTTACCTGTACACAAAAAAAATTAACATTTTAAAAAAAATGTTGAGTTCCAAATAATTTGATATAGACTATACCTGTGTAGTCATGCAAAACATTTCCATGTTAGCCAAGTTGCAAAAGAAAACAAAGATCCAAAAAAATCAAAGAAAGTTTAAAAAAAAAAAAAGCCTTAATCTGTGTTCTGACTCCCATCAATTCTTTCTCTGGAGGTGGATAGTGTTTTTTCTCCATAAGTCCATTGGAATTGTCTTGGATCATTGTATTGACCAGAGTAGCCAAGTCATTTACAGTTGATCATCATACAGTATTGTTTTTGTGTACAATGTTCCCCTGGTTCAGCTCACTTCACTTTGCATCAGTTCGTGTATGTCCTCCTAGGTTTTTCTGAAACCATCCTGTTCATCATTTCTTATAGCACAATAGTATTCCATCACAATCACAGTACAACTTGTTCAGCCATTCCCCAATTGATGGGCATCCCTTCAGTTTCCAATTCTTTGTCACCACAAAGAGCTGTTATAAATATTTTTGTACATATAGGTCTGGAGGAGTACTGTTGCTGAAAACATTAATTTTGTCCAAGCTTGATGTTTTATCATTTGGATGCATTTTTTTATGGAGAAGGAGGGACTAAAAAGCTTCAGGATAAAGCTGTCAGTCTGTGGTAAACACACACAAGCAAATCCTTGAAACCTAGTTCTTCTGGTAGTTTGTTTGAAGATATTTAATTGGAGGGTGTCTTTCCTCTGGTGTTCCTGGACTGATAAGATGTATATGAGTACCTTTCTTGCCACATGATGCATTTTCTTGGACTGTTTTGCTGTGTGTTAGCTGGGAGAGTGGTGAAATTCAAGTAATCAGCATGTTTAGCTTTTGTCAAGAGTGGATTAGAGGGGGTGGAGTGTCCATAGTTGGGTAGAGAGAAGTATTTAAGCCACTTCTAAGTGACAATTTATAATATGAGGTTTTCACTTTTCTTTCCTGGGCCTTCTGTTATTAGTGTTAGTGCCCAAAGCATCATTGTGAGTAATTTTCCCTGGATTCTAGTACCTATCCTAAAGATATGTTGTGTTTTATATGGGGCATTTCTTTTCACTAGAGCTGGGTGGGTGATCTTTGACATTTCATGAGACTTAGAAGTGAATAAAGTAGATAGTTGTACTAATGTATACTACGGAATTGGCATTGCCACCTTTTTTCTGAAGGAAAACAACATATCCATACTCTGACTGTACTGCTGAAGATATTCTCTTAATAGTACATCTAATACATAATACTACAATCTAGCTTTTGTAGTCCTACTTTTAAGTGAAAGATTCCTTTGCCTTCATACTAGTACTTGGTATGTATTTGAGTGTCCATCTGAGTAGCTCTTTTATATCCACAGGGATACTGATGCCCTCTAAGGTTTGTGGGGCTGGTAGATAGCACTGTTTTATAGATGAGGAAAGTGGGGCTTGGGTTTAGTCACTTCTCTAATGCAATCCAATTCTCTCCCCAACCACATTTCACAGAATATCTGTGTGGATTTGACAAATACAGAGTACACAGGCTGATAGGAGCTTGAGTTTCATCTTTCCTTTGTCCTCTCCACTTTGTAAAGTGGCTAATGAGAAGAAAAAGATCTGCCAGATGGGGGAGAGAGAGCAAGGTGTCCAGATAATCTAGTTAATTGTATTTAGTGCCTATCTACCATCACAGTCCCCTTTTTCTTCTCTCTTGGATGTCTCTTTTTCTCTTTCTTTGTGAATGAGGGAACTTTAGTTTTCATCCACAATTAACAGGCTAAAGCTCTTTATTCTTTAAATGTGCCTTTTTTCACTTGGGACCTATCCTTGAATTCTGGGCCCCAGGACAGGATTCCCATGCTCTTTTTTGTTAACTGTAAAATAAGCAGTTCTCCCTTCTGGACAAGAACTCCGTAATGATATGGTTGGATCTGGGCTATATAACTGTCAAAGTAGTTGCTGCCTGGCTTCAGCAGCTTAGGAGCAAACACTGAAACCAGTGGCACAAGTTCCGAATTCATATGATGCCACAGGCCATCATCCATCCCTTCTATGCTTTAGCCTTTCTGACATTACTCCTTTGCTGTTTTGGCCTTGTCATCATAGTGAGATTGTGCTACTGGCCAGCTTCAATTTTGACAGTTTAGATAGAGTTGTATTTGTTAAATTCTTATTGTGTTGTAAGGCAATGCATTAGGCTCTGGGGTTAGAAGGACAAGATTAAAAACAATCCTGCCTTCAAGGAGCTTATATTCCACTCATAAGGGGAGGAATGAGATTTGGGGGATATGGGTGAGTGTTATAACAGTACTTTTGTGCTGTTGACCCTTAGGAAGGCTAATAGAGGAGAGAGAGAGAGTGAGTAACAGGGTAGAGTGAAAGGTTTGGAAATATTACTTAGAACTACAGGCCAGATCTGATGTTTTGATTCTTCTGTGAGGTCTTCTTTTGGTAACTGCTTTAGTTTTGTCAATATAGTGAGCACTAATTTCCTCCTAGTGTAGTACAAACATCAAACACTGGGTGGAGTTATCTTGCCAGCATTACAATCTCTTGCGTATTAATTTGATTCCTTTAGTAATCTGTGCTTGCTTGAGGCAAAATGTAATGGATGAAAATTTTCAGGCTTCCCCCGCCTCCCCCCAAAAAAGTGGTGGTAGAGAGAAGGGTATAAAATCAAGTGGTAAAGACTGTCTTGACCTAACACTATCTCTTTCACATTTGTACTAGAGGGACTTTGAATATGTCTGGAATAGCCCTCAGCAGACTTGCACAGGAGCGGAAAGCTTGGAGAAAAGATCATCCTTTTGTAAGTACAATAGAGTTTCTTTGTAACATGCAAAGTGTAATTTAGCCTTTTCTTAATTGAACTGCTAGCTAGGAACTGTTTATTCAGGTGTGTGACTATGTGCCAAACTGGTTGATCTAGTCAATAGGATTTGTTTCCAGAGCATTTGAAGTGAGATCTTCAATTGATGCTTTTGTTTTTGTTTCTGTTTTTTAAACTTAGGGCTTTGTAGCAGTCCCTACGAAAAATCCAGATGGCACAATGAATCTCATGAACTGGGAATGTGCCATTCCAGGGAAGAAAGGGGTAAGATTTCTCAGTAGCTTGCCTTTTCTACCTGTCTTACACTTCAGCAGAGGCTGCAAATAGGTTGGAGTTGGCCTATGGAATGCAAAATAAAGTCAAAACTTTCTGATGTAACCTTTTCCAAAACAAGCTGACTGCTTGTTTGTTTTCCCATTTGCTTATACTTTCAAGGTACTGCTAGTGCCTTGGCCATCCATCCACTTAAACTTCTAGGTATTTACATGTAAGGAGGCCATTTTAGCTTCTGATTAGAATATTGACCCGGTAGGGTAGTTAAGTGATTTTAATTGCTTTACTAGGCTGGATCACTTTTGTTCTTGTGCTAGAGACTGCAACTTCAATCCTGGACAGCCATCTTCAAAGCTGCTTTAGATGGCTCAGTATAACTCATTCTTGTGCTGGAAGACTAATACAAAATATGTGCTAACAGTGGGCTAAGATTGCCATTGTCACATACAGAGAGAGTGTGTCACATACAGAGAGAGTGTGTCACATACAGAGAGTGTGTGTCTGCATATTACTAACCATGTCAGTTTATATTTTCATGGCATTGAGAAGAAGGAAATACTGTGATACTCAACTGCTAACTTGTTTTCTTCAGCAGAATTTCCAGAGTAGGACTTTGGATAATTTGGAAAAGAGCCTTATAAATGAATAAAATGATTGATCAGGACCTAGAAGGAAAGATTGCAAGAACTATTTAACATGAAAGAACTCTGGGGGAAATAACAGTTTCAGAATTTTTGTTTAAGTATGCATGTATTTTAGAAACTGGGGTGTTTTTGTCTTTTAAATACTCCCTTAGCCTAAGATGAGGCAAAATAGATTTATATAGTTCCAGAACAGACTTTTGCAGATTTTATGATCAGAAATAGGAATCTTTGCTAGAAACTTTTGGAACTGAGACATGATGGTTTGTGTAGTTCAAGTGTTAGGCATGAAGCAGTTTAATCCTCTGAATCCCATGAAAAGAATCATGGGTATCCTCATTGACTTCAAATTCTTGGAGACATTACTTGTTCTAGTCAATCAGCAAACACTTATTAAATTCCTGTTTTGTGCCAGGCACCCATCTAGATGCTGGAGATACAAATACAAAGCTTGAAAGAATTCCTGCTGTCAGGGAACTTAAATTAATTCTGTGATGGTCGACATTTCTGACTCTTGAACAAAAGAATATGTACTAGATTACCAGAACCTTTCTGACCTAACTGGTCAGAGTAGCTACTTAGGCAGGTCTCTTTGCTCAGGCATATAATTTCAAGAAAGACAGTGCTGCATTCCAAACAGTCCATTCAACTTTTCTTTTCCCCTCCCTTCCCCCCCGCCCCAAACTATTTTGAATGGGACCTACTTAGATTTCTTTCCAAAAAGTAGCTTCTTACTCCCTTATTTTGTGAGTAATCATAGGGAGATGTATAAAGTGTCTGTGGCCTTCTACAATTCAGCTATTGTCTGATACCCTGCTTCCAAGATAAGGCAGATGCATTTCCCAGAGAGAAAGTTGGCAAAGTGTGGTATTTCATAAAGTAAAAATATAGTTGTAGTTTTTTGTACTAGAACTCTGAAATTCATCTGAATTAGAGCTAGGAATACAGTCTCTGGTTTTTTTGGGGTTTGGTTTTTTTTTGGTTGTTTTGGGTTTTTTTGGTGAGGAATTAAGTTTAAGTGATTTGCCCAGGGTCACAGAGTGAGTGTTATGTGTCTGAGGCTGGATTTGAACTTGACTCCAGGGCCAGTGCTCTGTCTACTTTGCCATTTAGCTGCCCTGTACAGCCTCTGTTTTGACACCCGGAAATCTCCTACTCACCTAAGATGAGCAACAAAGAAATTGTATCTAATTGAAATCATGGGGAAACTTGGGTAGCAAAATGTAGCCATATATATAGTAATCTTTTATACTCCTTTACCAAAACACTATTCCTGGGATTTAGAACTATCAAAGTCTTTTAGTTCAGGTTCTTTCTTTTGTACCATTGCTTTCAGTGCTTTTCTGAAAGATAAATGCAAAGCAGAGACCTCCACCACATGCCATCATCTGCAAATCTTAATTGTGGTTTTTTCCCCCCCTTAAAATATAGGTCTGACTTTGTTACCCATTTCCTCAGTAAACTCCAGTAGCCTCCTATTAACTTCCAGCATCAGATATAAAATCCTTTGGCATTTAAAGCTTTTTGTTATCTGGTCTGTTCCTCCCATTCCAGCCTTCTTTCATTCTACTCGATAATCCAGCCATAATTTGAACACCACACTCCACATCTCCATGCCTAGAATGCACCCCCTCCACTTCTGATTCTTAAAATCCCTAAATTCCTTTAAGCTTTAGCTCAAATGCCACTTACTCTAGAAGGCCTTTTTTGATTCCTTCCAGCTACTGGTGCCATCTCCTCTAAGGTTACCTTCTATCTGCTCTGTATTTATCTTGTGTGTGCTGATCTTTATATGTTGTCTTCCCTCATTGGAATGTAAACTTCAAGGGTGAGAACTATTTTTGTTTTGTATCCTTAGCATACTACCTGGCACATAGTAAGTGCTCTCAGTAAATGCCTGTTGATTAATTGAAATTGTGTACAAGCTCCTGGCTCTCTATGAGCTCTATTTGTGTATTTATTAGGTTATTTTGTTTAAAGTGACTATATGGATACTGGACAGATCTGGGGTGTATAGTAGACATCAGTAATCATCTTCCCTGTTTCTACTTTGCCTACAAAAGAGGCAAATGACATGCCTAACTTTGGTTTAATTCCCTGGCAGACACCATGGGAAGGAGGTTTATTTAAACTACGGATGCTTTTTAAGGATGATTATCCATCTTCACCACCAAAATGTAAGTACAGTAAAGTCTAAGGCAGGTCTTCTTAACAGTTTCTACTGCAGTACCCAAAGGTCTCCTGAGATCGTGTGATTGCTGAAGCCATTGGGCCTACCAAAGGAAAATTATTTAGCCATTAAGAGAGACTGAATGCGTAATTGAGATGAATGTGACTAACTTGAGATTCACTCTGATCACTAGCTCAAATGCCTCATAGCCACAGTTTGAACTGCAGTTTATGTTCTGTGTGCACCAAGGCTGTTGGGTCTTTGCCTGGAGATTGCAGAACATTACCTGCTCAAAACAGCCCTTTTTGGGCCTGGGGATTTTTTTGCCCAGATTCAGAAATTCTTCTTAATTCATTGTACAAACTTCATTTGTATCTTCTGTTCATATTTTGAATAATGTACAGTCCTCTAAACAGAAGGTAAGTTTGGGGGAAAAGATGCAATGACATTTGAAATTCAGGATCCTTAAAAACCTCAGTATTTTGATATAAAATTCATGGCCAATTGTTTGCAGCAAAAATTGTTGATGTGAGTGAATCTTCAGAACTATTTTCCTGGAAAATTCTGGAAATTTCCTGGAAAAAGTGGATTATTTTTATTCTGAATTGGTGATATATACCCCACCAATTAAAAACCCAGAATATGGATTTTTTCACTGAACAGATGGGCTTAGATGGCTTTAGATCAGGTTGGCCAAGTCCTATAGTGCCATTGTCAGTTCCATACCTACCCATGTAATCATAGGATGTTTGAACTTAAAAAGGATTTTAGAGATGTAGAAACTGAGAGACAGTAAGTAATTATTTGCCCAAGGTTACACAGTATAGTAATCGGCAGAGCTAGGAGTTGAACCAGATTCCAAAATCAGTGTTGTTTTAACTATACCATACTCCACTCGCCACGGTCTCTGGCTGCTTTGGAAAGGTGTGCTAGATCACAAAAACGGGTGGGAAAGAGTTCGTCTTCGTTCCACTAATCCCCTTAATAGAAGGGAACATGAATGAGATTGCTAGTCTGTGTTACATCCTTTCCCAGAATCTCTGGACCTCTTTCTAGCTTTGTTCTTCAAATTGGAAAGGAGTTTTTTTTTGGTTTTTTTTGGTTTTTTTTTTTAAACCTCTCTCCAGACCATGATCACAGTTTGTAATTTTGTCTAAAAAGCTGTTAGCATTTTCCTCATAGTTTAGCAAGGCCACTGGGGATTGACTATTATATTAGTGTTGGGATTTGTTGGGGGGAGAGGGGGGGCCTACTAAATGTAAAATAGACTCGAGGTGTGGTAACTACTGGTAGGCCTTAGAAGTCCCTATTTCTTATAAAATACATTGGAACTCTACATTTTAATTCATCTTGCTTTCTTTCCCACTATTTTCTAGGTAAATTTGAACCACCGTTATTTCACCCAAATGTGTATCCTTCAGGCACAGTATGCCTGTCCATCTTAGAGGAAGATAAGGATTGGAGGCCAGCAATCACAATTAAACAGGTAGGGAAATCTTTCCAACTGGAGAGTTGGCAAAAAGACTATTTGTAATCTTGAGCAAACCAAGACATTGAAGCTACTTTTGCAGAACTACAGGTTTTTACTTTAAAAAAAATTTTTTTTTTAAAGGCATGACTCAACTTTTCTTGTCTCCTATATAGATCTTGTTAGGAATACAGGAACTTCTAAATGAACCAAATATTCAAGACCCAGCTCAAGCAGAGGCTTACACAATTTACTGGTTGGTAATTCATTCTGTTACTTGTTTTTATTGTATATGATTTGTTTCTTTTGACTTGGGTGCTTTTGACGAAAAGCCTGTTCTTAAAAAAAAAAAATGTGCCTTGTATGGCAGGATTGACTATAGAGGGCTAGCTAAACGTTAGTGTGATGTGCTTCACATGAGAATAAGCTATTTGAATGACTACAAGCTACACATTTATTGCAAAAGAAAGTAACTCCCTTTGGAGTTTTGCTTTGAGCCACTGTAGAAACCTGGGAATAGGTGGGGTGTATCAATCAGTTTGTTTGATGGTGAGCAATAGTAATACCAACCCTTTTGCCACCTGTAGCCTTTCTTAAATTTAGAGGGAAAGGGACTCTGTTGCTTAGCATATTGACTTACTACACACCTACTTTGTCTTGTAGATGAGCCAATGGTGTGCATAAGGGACCTTGCAGAGGGACAGAATAGCTATATTTGTGTGACAAAAGGGTGTAACACAACAAAGTGTCATCTTTTTGTGGACATAGGAAAAAAAACTGAGAGGCTTGGGCATTATCATTTTAATGATGGCTGTGCAACTTTAGTTCCTCACTCACTTTTACCTTCTTAACTTGCCAATTAACCTTATTTTTCCTCTGCTTTGACTATGTTGTGTCAGCATTTAATTACAATAAGGTCCATTTCTACGTAATTTTCTGCCATCTTTGATTGTAGAACACTGGTATGATTTATTCAGAATCCCAAATCAGACATTAAACTTATTTTATCAAGCAAAGTGAAAGGAAAAGCACACTTTGTGCAGAGAAGTGATTTCCCCAATCTCTGCCTGGGCCAAGGGTTTTGGGATCTTTCCACTCCGCTTCTAGAATTGTAGAGGTATTGAGTCTTCAGGTACTCTCTGAAGAGGGCAGGTTATGAGATTTTTCTTAGCTCTCGGCTTTCTATGCCTGTTGAGTTTGAGCATCTGTCTTATCTTTTTTGCTTCCCACAAAGCCATGTGTAGAAGTTACCTGGGTTTGGGAAGCAGCTAAGATGGGAGGAGGGAGCAAGGAATATAGGAAAAGCAGATAATTGTTTCAACCTTGGCATGAGTGATATAGTAAATTGCCCCATCCCTTAAATATCCTCCTTGGGAGGGGGCAAGGATGGGTGCATTTTCTGTGGCTAAAATTAGATGAAAGATGTGTAAGTACTCATTATAGTATAAAACCTTTTTTATCCAGATGGAAATGGGGTTGTCACTGATGAGTAATGTGATATATTAGCCCCCTCCCATTGGGAGACAAAATGACTTTTCTGTGCCTGTGGTCTAACTCTTAGGGCAGTGAAGGAGAACAGAGAGTTTGTTTAGAATTCACTTTCTGAAGGAAAAGAGGGAATTTGAAAGTTGAGGTTGATCACCTGGAGTCGCATGCAAATATTAATAGGATTTGGGAACCTGTAACATGAAAATTCTTGAGTGATGTAATTCTTCACATGACTAAGTGAAGAAAGAAAAGCAAATCTCCTTTTGAAAATGGGTAATGATGCACATTTGGGAACCAGGTACAAGTATATGCATCAAGCAAATACGTTATGACATTTTGGATGTGGACATTTGGACATTTTGAAATGACTGGAGAATGAGGTTGCTTATATAATTTTGCAAGAATATTCACCATAACATTCCTTTTAAAAATAAGTTCCCTTTTTGTATTTACTCAATTTATAGAATTTAGAGAGGTAATCTATTTAAGGTAGTATTTCAATAGAGTTATGGCTCTATTCTAGGGGGAGGCTATAAATACTGAAGTAGAGCCAGATGAACTCATGACCTTTTATACGCATGGAACAGGTGAGCTGGGGTAGAATTAGTGCTGGCACATCACAAAATGGTGTTCATTCAACTTTGGCAAGGGTGTATCTTCTTATGGAAAATCTACCTTCTTGAGAACACAAACATGTTACTTTTATTTGGAAGCTAAACTTAAGCTTGGGCTCTTAGATTTTATTTTAAAGTTGTTAACTTAGAAAACTTGGCCCTCTCATTACTCTGTTTCATGAAAAGCCAAACTAATCTCTGATTAGTTCTAGATCATGAGCATAACCCAGATACTCTTGGCTCTCTTGAAACAGGTCCTTTGAAGGGCTAGTAGAGCAGCCTGGCAAGTCTCTAGGAAAAGAGGGTCCAAAAGTCGGTATGGAGAATCAGCACTCAAGGGGCATTTTTGTGTCCTTTGGGTTGGCAGGAAATTTGAGCTTTGGGGTAAGGTCTTGTGAAAAAGAATAAAGACCCTAATTAGGGATTGGAAACCAATTGTTAAAAAAAAAAAACAAAAAAAAACAGCATTTGGCATTTTTAAAAAAATTATTAGGTGATACAGCATCCTTAGGAAGATATTTTGGTTTTGATTTCATGGGACTTTTTAATTGTATAGCTCAGTAGGAAAGTTGAATAGTAATTCATATTTCCTCCCTCTAATCTAGGAGTTAAAAGCTAGACTGGTATATGACCCCGGTATCTTAAGTGATCAGGGGACTCAGTGCTGGGCAAAATTTTAAGAAAGCCAGCAGTTTCTTTGCTCAGGTCCCTTCTGCCAGGAGATTACTGGGGGGAGAGATAACATTGTGTATATGTATATGTACTGAACTAGCCATGTAATGGAAAGTTGTTGGCACAGAGTATTTCTGCCAGGTAGTAGTGATGCAAGCTTCCTAATGTCAATTAGTAGTGAGTTCAGGAGAGAAATTCTATAAATATTACCTTCCTCAGTCAGTTCCCAAGATGTTTTCTGTTTCTTGCAGCAATCTCCTCCTCCACCAAATAAAAATTGCCCACCCTTACTATATTACCAAATTTCTAAAGCAATTAGGACCACAGGATTATAAATTCGGAACTGGAAGAACCTTTTCAGAGGTCCTTTAGTCCCGTCCCTTCATTTGACAGATAAGGAAATTGAGGCCTGGAGAAATGAAATGACTTGTCCAAAGTTACACAAGCAGTAGGTGTCAGAGATGGGATTCAAATTCAGGTCCTGTGATTCCAAGGTCAGCCCTCTTTTCCACTACACCCTATCGATGATTTACTTTTATAACTATGGTCTAAGATTTTTCTCTCTTAGTGGTTGGGTGAGTGCTGACCACTTTTCCCTTTTGAAAATTAGCAGTATCTGCCTCTTCCACTCTAGCACATCCTAAAGGACAGGTAAATATAACCTCGAGGACTTAGGCCAGGGGTGGAGAACCTGCAGCCTGGAGGCCACAAGTGACCTTCTAGGTCCTTGGATGTGGCCTTTTGACTGAGTACAAGTTTTACAGAAGAAATTCTTTTATTAAGGGGGTTTGTTCTGTGAAGTTTAGATTTAGTCAAAGGGCCACACTTGAGGACCTACAGGGCCACATGTAGCCTCGAGGCCATAGGTTCCCCACCCCTAGGTTAGGCTTTGACAGTGAAAAACAAAGGAATACATAAGAAACAAGAGAAATCAAAAGCTGTTTGTGGCTTGTTTAAAGACTTAGAAATTAAGGTTAAAGGAGTTATCTAAAATGTGTGAATGTTTCAAGAATGAAACTTAACAGTGTCAACCAGAATTTTGCTCATGCTTTCCAATTGTATACCACTCTCCTAACTCTATAATTATGGTTTTAATTTTTCCTGTCTCTAAACCAGTCAATGTATACCATTCTAGATGGTCTTTTGTAATGGAAACCAAAAGATTTGAATGGATGAAAACTTGAGTGTGTGATAATTGAAAGGGGTATGTGATTTTGTTAGTGTAGTGTAGGAAGAGCTGTCACATGCTAGCAATAAATGCCTTCTCTTTTCTTTCCCATCCTCTGTTTTGCCCCAGTTCCTGAGAAGGCAATGTAGAATTGATTGTTTTTCCTCCTGCCTCTCAGCTGATAACTTTTCTCCTACATTGTTAACCTACTCATTGAGCAGAGTTCAAATGGTAAGCTCTTCCCAAATCATACCTTGCCTCCTGTAAAAATGATTCATCCCTCTCACCCACCTTCCTACTCCTGTCATCAGGATTTACTGATGTTCATTTATAGGTTTCCATTTATAATTAGCTACTGCTCTGCCTCTATCTTAACTTTTCTTCATATAATAGCTGACTTTGGAGTTGGAGGACCTGGTTCAGATCCTGTTTCTGTCATTAAACTACCCATGGGCAAGTCACAACCTCTCTGGGCCTCATTCTCCTCATCAGTAAAATGAGGAGGTTAGATTAGATGACCTTTTATAATTCTTCTGCCTCTCGTCGTCCTATAGGGGCATTCACCTACTTATTATTTCTAAAATACTCTTCATCTAACTTGATTGTTTCCCTCTGGATTCTTTCCTTGTCCTGGGCTAAGTATTCTTTCTTCATGGATTCTGTATACGACTTGTCTGAGATCTACTATACAAAGCCAAACATTCATGGTAGTAGGAGCTGGTTTATCCTACTATGCAAAGCCAAACATTCATGGTAGTAGGAGCTGGTTTATCTAACGTGCCTTTCTCTTTCTCTCTCTATCTCTCTCTCTCTTTTTTTTTTTTAAACCTCAGCCAAAACAGAGTGGAATATGAGAAAAGGGTTCGAGCACAAGCCAAGAAGTTTGCACCCTCATAAACATCGATCTTGTGGCATCTTAAAAAGGAAGGGATTGGTTTGGCAAGAACTTGTTTACAAAATTTTTGCAAAATCTAATGTTGCTATGTACAATGACTATTCACTTAGGGGAGGGGGTTGTGTGTGTGCCATTTTCCATTTTCGCCACTTGTATACAGTTCTGAATTCGCTGAATTGCCCCCAGTTTTTTCATACAGGGTCTCTTCCTTCAGTCTTTTGTATTTTTGATTGTTATGTAAAACTTGCTTTTATTTTAATATTGATGTCAGTATTTCAACTGCTGTAAAATTATAAACTTTTATACTTCTATAAATTCCCTAGTATCTAGTTTCATTTGCTCTCTGATGCAGGCATGCTTACAAATGTTTAGAACTCTATTTAGCCTCTAGCTGGCTGTATGAAAAAGGAAGTTGATAACCTCTCCCTTTCCCTGCCCTTAATTTGTTTTTCTATCTTTCAGAGACTAGGTTATATTGCTTACAAGCCCCAGAGATCCAAAGTCAGCCAGCATCTCGTTTCTGCATCACTTCCTTGTGTTTATATGGCGTTTTGTCTGTGTTGCTGTTTAGAGTAAATAAACTGTTTATATAAAGGTTTTTGTTTCATTATCTTCTTCATTAAAATGAGTGCAAAGAAGAGGCTTATAGTTTAGACTTTGTCTTCAAACTAACATAGCCACCCTTCTGTTGCCTACTCTGTAAAGACCTCTGTGTATAGACTTATCTCACTAGCCCTGCAAATTAGGGCCAGCCTGGGAGCATTCCAATTGTTTGTTTGGCTTCTTGGTGACCTAGGAAGCCCTGATTGGCTCTTATACCTTGTCCTTCTCCTTTTGTAAATACTGCTATGTTAAAATATATATATATATATCTGTATGTATAAGGGTTTTTTGTTATTGTTGGGGTTGATTTTTTTTTCTTTTCCTCCCTACCTTTGGGGGGCTATTCACTGTTGGACTTACTTTAAGCCTGGTTAATCTGAATTGGTTTGAACTCTCCCATTTTAAACATCCAACTAAGAGATTGGTGAGTACATGGCCCATTGCCATGTACTCTGCTGAAATGCAGAGCTTCAGTGGTTCCAAGAGGCATTTTGATAATTAAGTTCTAAGTACAAAATGCCAGACCAAAACTAAGACTAAACTAAGGTCTAAGAGATTTAGAAGACTGGATATAAAGCAATAACTGAGCAAGCCAGTCTGAAAGCTGGGTATACCTGGCTAGGGACCCAAACCTAGATTAACCAGATGATGATTCACTTGTGCTGTGTACTTTAATTCACTGGTAACAAATGAGCTTTCCTCTTAATGAAAATGGCATCCTTCTACTCCAAAGAGATCTGTTTCGACAGTGGGATGGAATTGATGACTTGGAGAATGCTCCCTTTTTAATATATTCGCAAAAGAATCTCAGTTCTTGGAGGTGAGCACCATAGGGTGGAAATCACTGCTTTGTGAAAGGAATGACCTCATTCTTCATCTCTCTGTAGGGAGGATCTGGGGAGAAAGCGACTTGCTGTTAGTGCCCTCTCACAGTAACCATACTCTTCCTGTTTTTCTTTGTTTGAAAATGTATTGACTGGCTTTGCAAACAGGTTGGAGGTTTGATCCTAAGTCACATGCTTCTGGTATCAATGGCTGCCTTAGAATCACTTGCATGTTCTTCATTGCGTGCTCTCGTAGGCAGTCTTTCCAGAGATTCCCCTAGAGTAGGCTTTTAAACCATGTAGGTCATAGGCATTCACTCCAGCTGCACGCTTTGCCTCCAGTGGTTCAGTCCACAAGTGAAAGTCTGCATGTGTGTCCAACCCATAGAGCTGTGGGGCACAGACATGCTTTTTCAGCAGGTAGTTAACTTTCTGTGTATCTAGGGAATAACACTTAGTGGTTTCTATTGCATGAGACTCCAGTTGGGCACCTGAATATTGTTTCTGGCACATGCCCTGTAACCCCAGTTGTACACTGAGAATGTAGTGAATCATAGTCAATAAGCATCTAAGGGGCCTTTTCATTTGGCTCTTAAGCTTCCTGAAATTGTTTCCTATTAAATAAGGTCATTCTAATTTTCAAAATTACCTTTAATTTATTGGAACAGGAAACTTGGGGTGGGGGGAGGCCTTTTTTTTTTTCTTTTTTTTTTTTTCCCCCTCTCTACCTCCTTCAACCCCAGCTGGCAGAGTATGACTTTGGGGGTGGGGGGGAGGGGAACTGCCAAGCAGTCTCTGCTCCAGACTTTCAATAGCTGGTTTGCTGAGCCTTTGTCAGTCATGAAAGATGACTCTCACAGCTGTTCCATGCACTGATGTGTGGTGATTTAATTAAGGACTGATGTTTGAGGTGGGCCTTAAAAAGAAATAGAACTTTAGGAGTCTCAGCAGCTTGGAGTCAAAACTCACTTTAGCTGTGGCTATCAGATTCTGCCAGTTTTGGCAAAATATATGTTGGAAATAGATAGGAATTAAGAGGTGGTGGGGAGCACCCAGTGTTTGTTTTAAAAAAAAAAAAAACAAAACCAAAACATTCCTCCCTGATATTGGGAATATAGGGATTCTTAGTGTTTTAGATTTTCAAGAGCATCAGATGGTGGACTTGATCAGAGCTTTTATCAGAGCTGTGAGGATAGCAAGTAACTGATTCCAAATTAGAGAAACCACTTTTAAGAATTATGTTAAATCCATTGCTCCTTATGGAAGTAGACCTTTCTTAGATCAAAGTTCTCACATTTAAACAAGCTAGAAACTGAATCTAGCTCTTTAAACCCTCTGATCACCGTAATGATTGGACATGAAATTGAGCTGCCTGGTATCCATAAGCAAGGGGGTCATTCATCTGAAACATTGTCAGGCTGGCTCTGAAGGGACTACGAGACCAGTGTCTAGCTCACATAATATTGCTGCCTTCCCTCACAAAGATTTCCCCATTCATTGGGGAAAAAAGCTAATTGGAAGGAAGATGCATGGGCTTCATACCTTCTCCATGTAGGGAAAGACTGCTTCTGGCCCAAATAAAACTAAACAGAATATGAGATAATATTTTTATTTTCAACAACACAATGGTAGGATATTTCCCATCTAAAACCCCTAGGCTAGACACCTTCTAGCATGTCATCGTCTAGAACTTGGTTCAATTCGAGGTTAATTTTTAAGATTTTTAGGATTTTCATTCACTTCCAACTCCATTTGAGGTACGAGTGCCTTGTTTGCTTGCTTAATATATTTTGTATTGTTCACTAGTTCCTCAGTTTGATATTTGCAATTTATTTATAATACAAAGAATATGACATGGGTAATTCAGCTGGATTGTATATTTGTAGCCTGCTCCCAGAATGTCTTATTTTGTAATGACTGAACTAAATCTAGTAATAGTTAAACATGTATATGGTTAATATATATGGAAATACAATATATTTTATAGTTAAAGTATTCTAAAGTAATTGATGTTTCTAGCAAATTGTAGTGATTTAAGGCTAATGAAATGTTTCTTTTGTACCACAATTCTGACTTAACAAAGATGTGAATCTTGTAATGCGAGGACTATGAAATTTGATCTTCCTGTTTTTAAATGTAAGGAAAAAGATTGTGTTCCCAGCATGAGAATCCTATAGTAAGGAATTGTGGGAAATAGGTAACCACTGTATCTGAGAATCCTCTCATTAAAAAAATTTCCATAAAATTGATATGTAGGATGTTTCCTTTTCATGCACTGCCCTTGTCGTTCTCCTGGGTGGTAACGAGCTTTGGAAAGTTGAGACTGGTGTTGGTATCCTTTGCCTCAAGGGGCTTCCTCCCATCCATTTGCCTTGGACTCTTAAGCTGCATGCTTCAGCACTCGCCTGACCCAGGAATTCTGGGAGGAGCCCCATGGTGAGAAGAGATTTGGTTGTGAGGACATAAATCCTCAATGTCCTAGGGACATCAGCTAAGTTAATACCTCCCTTTCAGGTCTATGCGTCAGCGTTCCTAGGCAGATACAAAACCTGGAGTTAAGTACATATAGTAAACACATTGATTTGCCTTGTTAGGATTCTGCACAGGATTGAGGGGGTTGGTATGTATCCCCTCTTTAGGGGAAAGGAACAATTAGGCATTGGCCCTCCTTTAGAGCTCAAAGGGACCTTAGAGGCTGTTGATTCCAACTCCAGTATTGTACAGAGAAGAAACTGAAACTCAAAGAGGCGAATTGCAGAGGGTCGCTCAGTAATAAGCATTTGAGGCAGGATTTGAATTCCAGTCTTGACTCCAGATCTATTACTCTATGAAGAGCTAGGCTATTTGAGGCATTGGACTGTTTCTTGCTCCTGGGCTTTGTTTTTCCTCGTGCCTTTCAAAGAATACTCCCTATGTGGGTAGGGCAAAAGGAACCTTTCAAGACCCACTGGCGAGTCATAGCGTTTAAATTGTCTTTTGGCCCTATGTTATATGAACAAAGTTCATGTACGAGGTGTATGATCTGGACAATGATGATGCGCATCTCTCCTCTGCTCTTCAGAGTTGTATCAGAAATCAGTCCTGCCCTGTAAGAGCTGAGTGACATCCTTTATGTATTCCAGTCAGGTCCTGCTGTGGATCTTCAACACCTCAGACATGTAAAGTCTTACACATCAGGTTGTTAACCAACACTTTTGCCAGAATCCCTTAGCAGATCTGGCCAAATTTCAGGTACTGTTTTTTGTTCAACTTTTCTTTCAAGGCAGTATATTTCGGTAGAAAGAATACTGGATTTGGATATAAAGGACCTGGGTTCAAATTCCAGCTCTGCTTTTTATTGCCTGCATGACCCTGGGCAAGTAAGTCATTTAACCTCTTTGAGGCTTAGTTTGCTCGTCTGCAAAATGAGAGAATTGGGATAGATGGCTTCTGAGGTTTCTTCTGAGTCAGTCTATTATCCTAAGATCCATTTGTTGTCATGTGTCAGTGTACAGGCCTGTAGCACCCCGCCCCAACCCTTTTCTAATTTGGTAGCAGTATTTTGCTATGAGGTCTCCCAGGTAAACAATCTAGGTTCCTAGAGCCTTTTTGGGGTTCCTCTCAACTACACAGTTAAGCGTTAAAACTTGGTCTACGGTGGTGGGGAATGTGGCCTGATTTGATTTGTCAAGTCACAAGCGTAGAAGGGTTTTTGAGTATAGGTTGGGTAAAAGAGAATCCTCATTCTTCACCCTAGCACAAGACAGTAAATGTTAATTGATCATTAAACTCCTTTTCTGATAGAACTTGGTAGCTTAAAAATGGAAACTAAGAATAAGCAGCCTGAAAGTGTGGGTGGCTCTACCATCATCCTACCTTTTCTGTAGCATGGTCATGGATGAACACTCTATTAAGAAATAAGCCTGCTGGGGGGCATAAATGGCCATATTTGGGGAAGATTACAGGGGACCTAGGAGCTTGTGAAGGACACCTTGGACATCATGGGGGGCAGGGGGAGATAACACAGCTGGTTTATAACATTTAGTGTTTCTTAAAAGCTGCCGAGTATGTTACTGCTGATAACAAATAGCTAAAGATGGAGTGCCTGAACAAGAGCTTGCTGGGCTTGGGGTTTTTGTTTTTTTGTTTTGTTTTTAATTTTGTTTTGTATATGTTTGGAAGAAGAAGAAGGGAATTTTTTTTCTTTTTTTAGGCAATTGGGGTTAAGTGACTTGCCCAGGATCACACAGCTAGTAAGTGTCAAGTGTTTGGTCTGAGGGCAGATTTGAACTTGGGTCCTTCTGACTTCAGGGCCGGTGATCTATCTACTTAGCCACCTAGCTGCCCCTTTTTTAAAGACAAGGTTTATTAAAGATGAGCCATATGGGCCAGACCCTTAAGGAATCTGAAAATTTGTGACGCTCGTATGGATGAGTGGGTGTAAGGATGTCTCGGCTGTGGGGAACTGTTTTTAACAGATGGTCAGAGGAGACCCTAGGTACTACCTATTGAACTGAGATCAGACTTGCAGTAGAAGAATGAGAAGGAGCTAAGAATAGTAGGACAACAGGAATTACCCTATGGATGCAGGACCTCTTGGCATGCTGTGTTTACACATCTGTTCCAGCCTGGTACATGATAGACACATAGCTCTTGGGTATGGGAGGGAGATGGAAAGAATAATGTTAACAACAGGGCATTTGAACCCAGTCTCCCTCCTCAGAGAGCCTTTGACCACTGAAGACACCCGCAGTGGCAGACCACGAGCAAGAGCATTGCTGGCCCAGCGCATTTCAGAGCTTGGTTTCTGAGTGCCCTAGTAAAGACTAGAATCTGTGCAGTAAACCTTCGTCTGAACTCTCCTAAAGTCCATCAGAAGCTGGAGAACGGCTTTCAAGCGCCCTATTCAGATCTGTCTTTCTAAACCCTTTTCAGAAGTGCCAGGCTCAGTTTCTCCTCTGTACACCTCTCCAATCTTGCTTAATCTTAGAGTTGATTTGGGGTTTCAATCTAATTATGCAGATATACTCACTGCAGGATGAGGGAGAAAATATTCAGAGAAAATGGGCAGCCTTTGGGATTTGTTGCTCATCAACCTCTTTGTGCCTGGCGATTCTCAACTGCCCCTCAACCTGGCTTTCCGCTTGTACGATGCTTCCACTTCCAGATTGCCTTTCTGCCTTTGCTAAAGGATACCCGATTCAACAGTAGCATCTGTTATTTGTCAGAGGAAGAGAAGCTGAGTATGTGCACCCCGTCTTCATCCAGCCAACCCCACGTAACTCTTTTGTTATAATCTAAAAGGCAAGATTGCCAGTCTCAACGTCGTGGGGGAGGATTAGAACAAACACTCGCCACCTGCCCTCCTCTGGGACCAGGCTTGGCCCTGTACCTGAAACATGGCGATGTGCGGCTGGTGCCAGAAAAGACAGTCATGTGAATCCGGAGCCTGGCACCAGCAGTACGTCTAGCTTGGGGTTGCCGTGGTTCCGGGCCCGATGATTTGGAGAGAGCAAAGCTGATTTTGACCAGTTCATTCGACAAAGTGCGAGGACAGCGGCTTGTGCTCAGTTGCTGTTCTTCTTGCCTTGCAAGTCGCCCACCCCCATACCTGAGGCCAGTAGTGTTTCTCCTTGAGTGTGTCAAAAAATTCTGGACTCTTGGAGCTGTAGGGGTCTTCAGAGGTCACCTAGTCCAGCCTGCCACCCGCTGCGAGAGGTGTTTGTTCAGTCTGCTCCGATTCTTCCAATAACAGGAATCTTACTTCTTAGCCAGAGCAGACTGTCCCATTCTTGGGTTCAGTCCTTCCTTCTGTTGCTGGAATGCAGGCTTTATTTGCTGCTAATGAGCTTTTTGCTCTTCTCCTTTCTGTCCCAGTTTCCTCATTTTGAGTAGATTACTCATAAGGTTCTTTCCAGTACCAACAGTCTGTGATCTTGGATATCTTTGAAGCTGGCCTTCCTAAAGAATGCTTTTGAGTCGCTGCACATATACACATACACATGTACTCCCAAGATTATCTTGGATGAAGGAATAATTTGGATGATGACCCAGAAATTTTCCTCCATGGCATCAGCTTGAATTAGAATGCCTCCAATCCTTGATTGGAAAAAAATAAAATGGGGAAGTGTTTTGGTCATTGATGTCTAAAATCTTGCAATGGTGGACAGGGAAAAGGTACAGTGGTGGAGACCATGCAACCTGGCTGTTGAATATGGCCTCATCTGGCAACTTTGACCTCCCCTTTCCTATCACATGGAGCGTGTTAGAGCCAGGCTCAACCATCAGAAGTAGCTAAGACGTGCTTTGGCTGCATTCAACCAAGTACCAACTTCAGCTCCCAGAAGTCAGGAGAGATTCTGTGAAACCACAGTCTAGTCTTGTTCAACCCTCTCCTGGCCTTCAGACTCACCTTTGCCTCTTCCCCTCCTGCAGCAAGTCTTCTCATAGGATTCAACAGGAAGAGCAAAATTTGAAATAACTTAAATCTAAGTACTTTAGATTTCAAGCTGGGGGAAACCTACAGATGTGGAAATGGAGGCCTGGATAGGTATAGGGCTTGCCCAAGGTAGCCTAGGCATGTCAAAACTAGGTTTCAAATTCATATTGTCCGATTCTAAACCTAGCCCAACACTTGCATTATGCTATTCCTCAAAGCTGCAAGTGTCCCAAGCTTTAGTTCTGATATGCCAGAATCCTCCCAGTAGCACAGTACTGTGAAAAGAGTTTTGGACTGGATATCAGGAAGTCTGGCTTCTGCTCCTGACTGTCCCAGACAGGTTGCATATGACCTTGGGCAGGTGACCTTCCTTTTCTGGGCCTCAGTCTCCTATGTAAAATGAGAGGGTTAGACTGCATGACCTCTAAGGGCCCTTCTAGTTCTTGATCTATGATGCTGCCTTTCTGACACTATCAGCACCTAAATGGCAGAGACCAGGGTTTGGAGACTTGGACACAACAACCAGCATACCCTCTTCCTAGTCAAATTAGTAAACACTTATATTCGTCTCCTGAGATTTGTTAGATAGTAGGGACACAAATTCAAAACAGTTTCAGCCCTCACAGCTCACATTCTATTAGGGGAGACAACTTATAGATAAGTAAATTAATACAAGGTAATTTGGGGGTTACCAGCAGCTGGAGGCTCAGGGAAGGTTTCCTGTAGGAGGAGTTCTTGAGTTTTGAAAGAAGCTAGGGTGTGAGGGAGGAGCACCCCCGAGAAATAAAAGGTCTGGACAGGAGAGATGGAGGATCTGTGGGGAAAGACAAGAAGGCCAGTTTAACTGGACCAAGAGTATATGAAGGGCAGTAGTGAGTAATAAGCCTGGAAGTAGGTTAGAACCAGTTTGTGAACTGCTTCAAATGCCAAATACCATAGTTTATATTTGATCCTCGATCAAATTTTTGATCAAATATTTGATACAGAGCTATGTGGAAGAGAGTATTGAGACCCTCCCTTCAGGCAATGCCTCATCTAAAATATAAAGGGATTGAACCAGATTACTAAGGGCCTTTCAAACCCTGGCATTCTATGATTGATGAAATACAACATTCAAGGAAGACTACCCGTTTCCAGCTACTGTTTCTCGGAGCAGTCTTCCCCCCCCCCCCCAAAAAAAAAACTGATTTGTTTGTCCATTGGTTTGCAAATGAACCTAATATTTTTTGCTAGGGCCCCCAGCTTCTTGCCTTAACTCTACAATATACCTGGCTGTGGTCCCTTAGGACCCCAGAAGATGACAATTACGGCTGAGTGGAAAGGACCAATAATCTGAAAATGAAGGCACTAGAGGCCACTCCTGGCAGTTAATAAAGGGGACCCAAAGAATAGGGTACCTTCACAACCTAAGAAATTTTTTCCACTGAGGATATTTTTCTGGTTCCCCTGGAAACCCACCCCATGTCTCGACCAAGCATGATCCAGCAGTTGTGCTTGAACAGGCCAGACTGATCAAGAGGAAAGGAGGGGGCAACAAGGGGAATAGTTGTGACAACACACTCCTGCCTCCGTGATACCCCTTCTCAAAAAAAAAAAAAGGGTGGATTACAAGTCTGAAAATGGGGGCTTTGTTGTTAAGTCATTTTTCAGTCTTGTCCAACTCTTCTTAACCCCACTTTACAGATGAGGAAACTGAGACTGGGGGAGGGGAATCGCAGTATTCTCACAGATGTATCATCTAATTGTACTCATAACTGAATTAGAGTAACTTCTACAGTATCTCTCCACGAAAGAAGGCCCCATTACTTCCCTGAGCAGTGACTTTTCTCTATTGCTCCAAGTTCTGCTCTCTAGGGCAAAGAACAACAATGATAAAAATAATAATGGCTAATATTTATGTAGCACCTACTATGTGCCAGGCACTATACTAAGTGCTTTACAAATTTACGATAATTCTAATCCTCTCTTCTCTATGGCAGCCCTTGAAATACTCAGATGCAGCCTTCATGATCCCCCTAAAGTCCCTTGTTCCTTCAGTTGATCCCCATATGGACGTGGTCCCCTCACCAGACTCGTGCCCACCTTCTCGATGCATTTCAATTTATTGATGTACTTTGCAAAATGTTGTACTCAAAACTGATGATTATACTTCAGGTAGGGCCTGATCAAGGCCAAATACAGGAAAGAAGAAAGGAAGCAGGCATTTATTAAGTGCCTACTATGTGCTGGGTAGTACAGTAAGTGCTTTGCAAATTTTATCTCATTTAATCCTCACAGGTGGTCTTATCCGTATTTTGCAGATGAAGAAACAGAGGCAAAGTGACAGGGGTCACACACCTAGTAAGTGTCTGAGGCTAAATTTGAACTCAGATCTTCCTGACTCCAGGTTCAGTGCTCTATCCACACAGCCACTTAGCAGCTCTTTCAATTTTTTCATTCTGGATACTCTTGACTTTTGCTGTAGTCTAGAATAACATCAGCCTTTTGGCTGAAGGGTCACACAATCAACTCATGTTGAGCTTGTAATCTGTTAAAATCCCCGGATTTTTTTTTTAAGTAATTAACTACCTTGTACAGCTGATTTTGTTTTAATTCAAATGTAGAATTTTGTATTTGTCTTAAATTTCCTCTTAATAAATTTGACCCAGGAGTCTTGCCTGTTAGAATCACTGATTCTGACATCCCATCTTAGTTAAACGCTCACAGCTTTCTGCCATTTTCAAATATGATAAGCATGGCATCTGGGCCAACATTCAACTGATTGATTAAAATGTTGAACCCAGAGCCAACAGCATGTTCCAGACTTTCCTCTAAATTGGCATTGATCCATTAACGACAGTGTTTTGGTTACAAGTGTCAGAGCCAGGACTTGAATCCAGTACTTTTGATCCAGTATGACATATTGCCTCTTATCTGCATAATAGACATAACATTTGCCTTGACCAGCTGTCATATTAGAAATTCAACAACCTCTCCCTTTTTAACCTCTGCTCTCCCTGCTCCTGCCACCACCATCAGAGTGGAGGCTGAGTCAGACTTTGGGCTGCTGCCTGATATTTCTGTCAGGCTATTGCCTAGATTCTTATCTAGGCACAAACTGTTCTTCCTGGCTATGGGTGCTTCCCATGCCCTCAGGATCCAAGACCCTGGTGCTTCCAGCATTTCTATCCCCAACCTTTGTGGCACCTCTCCTCCTTGCCTAGACAGGCCACTCGGACGCCAAGCAGATCCCAACTGATGAACTCCCTGAAAACCTAGAGCCTGCAGCTTCCAAACCTCAACCTTTCCCTAAATGCAGGTACCCTCAAGCCCCTCAAACTACCTCCATCCATCTCAGGTACAGAAGATATTCTTGCTGCCATTTGGGAAGTCTCTAAATGGCCCAGAGTTGGAGAAGAAACTTGGCCACATCCTTATCGATTCTCTTTTTCCCTTTGCCTGCCCTTCAAGTCTGAGGACAACAGACTTAGTATTTGTTCTCCCAGCTAGGTCGGTAGAAGAGTGAGAAACAATGGCCCTTAGTGTGTGAGAGAGGTGGCCAGCTGTAGCTGGTCATTGTTATGAATCTAGGAACCATCTAGGAAAGTTCTAATTTTAAAGAAAAGAAAGAGAACTGTTTGGGGATGTTTTTGCAAAAGCCACAACTTTTGTCAGGATTAGGGGTGTGGGTGTGGAGATGGAATCTTATCAGCAAAAGGAGAGAATACTGGAACCTAGAGCAGAGAGAAGTCCGATATCAGCTGGTGAAAGAGTTCAAGGGCATTATGAAATCTCTGATGTGGAATAATAACACTAATAATCACTGACGTATAATGTCTTAAGGTTTGCAAAATTCTTTATGTACATTATCTTATTTGATCTTCACAACAACTCTGTAAGGTAGGCATTGCAGTTATTATCCAGCTCTACAGAGGAGGAAACAGGCTGAGATACTTGCCTGATGGGGTCACAGTTATTAAGAGTCTGCAGGTAGAATTCAAACTTGAGTCTTCTGACCAGCACCTTAAATAGGTGTCAAACTCTTAAGGCTCCAAACTCCAAAAGCCACCTATGAAGCTCCCCCCAGTGCGGCCTGAACCACATTAAACTAATTAGGAAATGTTTAACAAAATAGAAATACAACACAACAGATAATGTTAATTTGTGGTTTTCTAAGTCAATATGCAGTTAGCAGGGATCTCTTTTTATTTTAAGTTTGACATTACACTGATGAGACCTCTCTGGAAAGAGCATCAGATTTATCAGCTAAGATCCCAGGCTCAGATTTAAGGCTTGAAAGGATCATAAAGACCACTGAGACTAACTCTTTCATTTATACATGAGGAAGCAGACCCAGGAAGGTGACTTACCCAAGACCACATAGCTATTCGAAAAAAGAGCCAGTATTTGAACTCCCATGTCCCCTTAACTCCAGGTTTTCAGGACTCTGTCTTCTAACCTAGTTGGAAATTCTCTTCTGGAGATGTGGGAAAATTGGAATACTAACATTGTTGGTGGAGTTGTGAACTGGTCAAACCATTCTGGAGAACAATTTGGAACTATGCCCTAAGGTCGATAAAACTTCATATATACCCTTTGACACAGCAATACCACTACTAGATCTGTATCCCAAAGAAATCAAAAAAAAAGGAAAAGGACTTTTTGTACAAAAAATATTTATAGCAGCTCCTTTTGTGGTGGCAAAGAATAGGATGCCCATCAATTGAGGAATGGCTGAACAAGTTGTAGTATATAATTGTCATGGAATTCTGTTGTGCTGTAAGAAATGATGAGCAGGATGGTTTCAGAAAAAACCTGGGAATACTTACATGAACTGATGCAAAGTGAAGTGAGCAGAACCAGGAGAACATTGTACACAGTAACTACAATATTGTAATGATGTGATCAACTGTGAAAGACTTTGGTACTCTGATTAAGACAGTGATTCAAGACAGTTCCCAAGGACCCATGATGAAAAATGCTGTCTGCTTCCAGAGAAAGAACTGATGAACTCAGAGTGCAGATACTTTTATTACTTTATTTTTCTTGCTTTTTTTCCTCTCTTGAGGCAGATATGGAAATTAAAAAAAAAAAAGAAAATTCTTCTCTGCTACTTATTACCTGTGACCTAAAACAAGGTACTTTTCTTTCTTCTCTGGGACTTCCCTCAAAAAAAAAAATTGAATGGGTTGGATTAGTTGAACTCTTAACATCCCTTCCAGCTCAGGAGCCTTGGTGAGCCAGGCAAAACTTGGAGTGGAGTTTAACTGGAACCAGCGCCAGAGGAATGAGAGTGTGGCTCCCAGACCTGCACACCTGGAGATGAGGCAGGGGAAGGGAGAAGGGAGAGGTATTAAGCCATCTGTGGGCTGTTTTCTCGTTTTGAATCGGCCATTTCCATTTATAATAAAAATGCCTTTGACACTTTATTTTGTGGGTTGAGTGTGCTTGTTGGAACAGTTGGGCCGTCCAGTAAAGACATTTTCCCAGGACTCTGGTAAGGTATCAGCTGGTAAGCAGAGACAATCCTATGTTACACCTGCAATTCAAGTAAACTGCCACCAGATGGATTCCTCCCTTCTCTACCTATGCGAAACTACAGTGGATGTATATTCAGGGAGTCATTAGAGAATACTTTAAGGGAATTTAGGAAATCATCTATTCCATTTCTTTTACTTTACAGTTGAGAAAACTGGGGCTCAGAGAAAGAGGAGCTTGTCCAAGTTCGCATTGGTAACAGGTGATACACTGTGATTCAACCACATTATTGTCTTGGCTTGCTACACACACACACACACACACACACACCCCCACCTCAATGAAAAGATATACGATGATAGTAATAATAATAAATCAATTCTAATAATAGTGGTCTCCACATAGCTATAACAGATTACAAAGAACTTTCCAAAAGCCCTAGGAAGTAGATAATATAAAGTGTTATTATCCCATTGTATAGATGGGAAAACTGAGACTTGGACTTCATTTGCCCATAGCAACAAGGCCAGTAAAAGGCAAGACTGAGTTTTTTGAACGCAGTATTCTTTCCATGATATTCTTCGAGGCAACAATTTCTGCTGGTCTTGGAATCAGGGAGGGGACCCTGGTGGGTTCAGAAACCCGCTCTGACACTCCTGGATGTGTGACCGTGGTTGTCATTTCACTCTAAGCCTCAGTTTCTTCAGCTGTAAAATGGGGGAGATAATACCTTCAGTAATCTGCAGTGAGGAAGCACTTAGTAAACCTTAATGTGTGAAGGAAATATAGGAGTCATTATAGTTGGTTCCCCTGAGCCTACGCTCTTCCTCGCTGTACCTTCCTGCTTCCTTCCAGGTCAGTGGCACTGGGCATTCCATCTCAGTAACTGGTGTCTTTAAGGTGTGAGGTCTGATGCCATGAAGACTGATGAACCTCCTAGTTACTGTCCTGAATTTATTGTGTAACCTTGAAGAAATCGCTTGCCTGCATTCAGACTCAGTTTCCCCATCTCCGAAATGAGGGTATTGGACAAGCTAGTGTCTAAGGGCCATTCTAGTTCTAATATTGTGTCCTATATCTTTGAGGTTGATGCCTTCCTGGGTTCTGTGTCTGATGTGGTCTCCTGGCCCTCCCCCTTCCGCACTCCCTCCCCCCATCTCCCCCAGCTCAGTCTAGGTCTGCAATGTCCCCCAGGAGTTCTCCTTCCCCTCCTCCTCCAGCCTCAGGCCTATTTTAGGCCTCTGCATAATCTCCTCATCTCTTTCCCCCCAACGCCATTCCCTTTACCATGGCAACCGGGGACTTGTTTGTTTAAGCAGGTTAGTAGAACCTGCTTGCTGCACAGGGCTGGGGTTTGGGAGAAAGGCAGACGAGAGGAGATGCAGAAGACTCACTCCATCCTCCAAGGT
The DNA here is from genome assembly GCF_900497805.2 of Vombatus ursinus. NCBI lineage: Eukaryota > Metazoa > Chordata > Mammalia > Diprotodontia > Vombatidae > Vombatus > Vombatus ursinus. Next base: position 35,251,116 of record NW_020954548.1, on the reverse strand, counting down.
CGAAGGAGGCAGAGGCAAAGATTATTTATTTCTCTTCCCTGCCCCTTAACCATCGCCGTGGGGAGGAGGGGCCTGATGTGGGGGGGAGGAGGAGATGTCCTTTCACTTGAGGAGGAAGTCAGTAAGGATAAGTGCCAATCAGAACCTTCACAGAAGCTCCACAAGTTAGGGGGTCATGGTTAAACATATCCATAACCTAAGATCTCAAATGTCATGGCCCAGACATATTATTGTTATCTTTGCAGTGATGGAGTGGATAGAGAACCCACCTCTGAGTCAGGAAAACTTGGGTTCGAGTCTCTTCTCCGACATACTGCCTATGTAACCTCTAGATGCCCACTTAAACTTGCAGTGCCTGAGGCATCTCCCTAGGACAGGGCCTTGACTTTTTTATGTTATGAACCTCTCTGGCACTCTGATGATGTCTTTGGACCCCTTCTCAGAACAATAGTGAAAAAAATAAAATAGATAAGATCACAAGGGAAACCCAATTATACTGAAATAAAGCTGTTATTTTTCCCCATTTCCTTTTGGGTCACAGACCCCAGGTTAAGAACCCCTGCTCTAAGACTATAAGTTGAAAAGAATGCATGGGCGAGAAGATGCCTCATTGAGAATTCAAGACACTAATGAAATTGCAGGTTGGTCAAAAAGAAAACAACCTTTTTGGTATACAACTAAAACATTTATTGAGTATCTATTATCTCCTAGGCTTCGTGATTCTGTGGAAAAGATGGATTTAGTCCCTGCCCTCAAGAGATTCATAGTCTAATTGAAGGGGAGGCACATATGGAAAGATAACAAGAGATGGGGACTGGACCTGTGGTCCCTGGAGAGGAAGCTCCCTCTACCAGTGCAGTTTACCACGATATAGTCTTAGAGCAGCCTAAGTCAGTGATGTCAAACTCAAATAGAAACGAGGCAACCAAACCATACATAAGGATCCTTGCAGGCCACATATTGACTTAGAAAATTACATATTAACATTATCTATGTTCTATTGTATTTTTATTTTAAATATTTTCCAATTACATTTTAATCTGACCTAGAAAAATTAACAACTTCCCCATAGTTAACAGCCAATATGTTAAGTCAGAGGCCAGATGTTTCTTTCTGTGGGGAGAGGCCAATCTCTCCCCACCATGAAAGCTGCCTTTCGTAAGATAATAAGAAAGATAATGCCAAGAAGTATAGTAATAACTATCTTTCCTGGGGGCTCAGCATTACACTTCAGACTCCCTTGGGCTCTTATCTATAATTTATTTCAACAAACATTTATTAAGGATATTTATCACGTGGCAAGGAACTTTGTTAGGCCCTGTGGAGACAAGGACAGGTGCCACAGACACACTGTCCTCAAGGAATTGAAACCTTCCATTTTGTGCTGTGGTATATTGGCATGCTTTACACCCTGCTGCTAGACTGTGACTGTCATGAAAACAGTGACTATGTCTTATTCACTTCTCTATCTTCCCTGCTCAGTGGGGACCATCATCTCATAGATGCCTGGTCCATGTTTGTTAAATTGAACCAGACTCTAAGGACTGCTCAACCATAGAAGAAGGAGCAATACTGTTGGTCAGAGTGATCAGTGCAGGTTTTGGAAGGGGGAAGGCCTAAGGTGGAGGCTTCAAGGATAGAAAAGATTCTGAAAAGTGAGTGAGTCAGCTTCCTGATGAGACTGAACTCTGTTATGGCAGGGACCTGACTTTTCCTCCACCAAAATCAACTGGACACACCTTAGTAGCCACTCACTTAAGACTTATTTCTTGACAAGCACCGTATTGGTTTCAGAGTCAATCAGCAATAATTTATTAATTGACTGCTATGTGCTAGGCATCTTTCTAGGCATTAGGGATACTAAGATAAAAATGAAACAGTCCTTGCCCTCAGGGAGCTTACATTCTATCCGTGAAATCAACAGGTGCATAGATAGTAAATCATTTTTAAGTACTATGTGTTAGACACTGCTAAATGTTGGGGTTACAAATACAAGCAAACAAGATGATCCCTGCCCTTAAGGAGCTTCCATTTTAATAGGGGAAAACAGTGTATAAAGGGGAACTGAAAAACGAGTGTGAACAAGAGGAGAGGGCGCCCTTCTGGGGGCAAGCTGCTGCTTAAGGAGGTGAGGAGGTCCATTGAATGAGTTGAGCTAGGGGTAAAGTGAGCATGGCTCTGATTAGTAAATGCAAAATATGAACAAAGTAATTCGGTGGGGGAGGCATTCGGAGCTGGGGCGAGGAGATCAGGAAAAGCTGTATGTGAAGGAGACGGTATTTGAGCTGAGCTTTGAAGGAAGATGATTCCAAAAAGCCGAAGTAAAGCAAGAATTCAGAAGAGTACCCTCCCCCTGGCTTCCTGTCTGACATGGTAGTCCTCTTGGGGAACCCATTGAAGTGGGGTGCCCTTGAGAGCTGAGAGATCTCTGACATTTCCCAGCTTTGTGGTCATGGATAAATCACTCTGTGATTTTGAAATGGGGGTGATAATCCCTGTCTGTGCTACCTCCACAGAATTGTTGGGAGGAAAACCTTCAAGGTCTGTATAAATTGGAGTTAGTATGTATGATTAGGACGGGCACTGAATCTCCTTTTTGGGCTTTGAACTCTTTGTCCCAAGTAAGTCAAGGGACCCGCTAATTTTGCTCTGGAGGTTAGAATACAAAATTGAGAGGCCCTGTCCTGATGTCATGACTATTTGGGATGGTAGACACATATTTTATATCTTTTTCTACACCTCTCATCTTCATGTCCTGGCATTTGCCTTACTCTTGTTTTGTCTCTCATCTGCCCCTTTATCCCTCCCATCCATCCCTCTCTTTACCCCTACATTAAAGGTAGGCAGCAAAGTGTGGATAGAGTTCTGGACCTGGACTCAGGAAGACCTGAGTTCAAATCCCACCTGGGCAGGTCACTTAACCTCCTCCTGCCTTAGTTTCCTCATCTGTGAAAGGGGAAGAATAATAATAGTATCTATCTCCCAAAGTAGTTGTGAAGATAAAAATGAGGTAATATTCGTAAAGTGCTTTGGAAACCTTAAAGTGCTATATAAATGCTAGCCGTTATTATTAAATGGTAAATTAAATTTGAAGGGGAAGCAGTGGCAGGTTTGGGAAACACAAGGCAGAAATATCTAAGAGGTCTCTCCTTAGATTGGGAGACTGATGAGGACTAGACTGAAAGTCAGGAGACTTGAGTTCTAGGCCTGGTTCTTGAAGAGCCAGGGAAGAACATAGGGCATTAGAATCAAAAGACCTGGGTTCAAATCCTGATTCTGCTGCTTACAGCTGGTGTGACCCTAGGTAAGTCATTCAATTTTTTTGAACCTCAGTTTCCTTGTCTGTAAAATGAGGGGGTTGGTCTAATGACCTCTGATATGTCCTGAATTCTAGTCCTTGCTCTGCCACAACCAGCTATGTGTCCTTGGAAAAGATACTTCTCTTTGGGCCTCCAAGCTTTTTCCTGGAAAATGAGATAACAGTGGTAAAAATAGATGAAAGGCATTATTGTTCTCATGTAGCATGGAATAGGCCTATTCCCACACTGGAGAAACCTGTTCTTCCCCTTCCGTCCTGGCCCTTTTCCACTGGCTCCCACGACCCTTGAGCTCTCTACAAGAGCTTTGTCCTTCATGGATTTCTGAAAAAGGAAGAGACACCTTCTTAGCTCAGAAGAGAGGAAATTACTAATCAGGGCCTTGGTAGGGTATCCCATGCCCATCCTATTCCATCCCCTGCATGGTTGTAGACCTCCGCCACCAGTGACTTCCGTGTCGCAATTTACCCATTATATGGCCATTAATTTAGGTTAAAGTATTGAAATACAAATGTTGGGGGGTGGGGCAGGGGTGCCTTATGAGCAGAGTGCCAGCGTACTAATCTGGTACCAGCATGTTGTATGGAAAGGGTCCCAGGGTGGGATTCAGAAAAGTTTCAACTCTTCCTCTAGCTGGAGATACAACCTTAAACAAGTCATTGCCCTTCTCCAGGCCTCAGTTTTCAGGATATCCTGAGAATTAAGTAGGGAGACACTTCTTTATGAGAGTTTAAAAAAATTACCACAGTTGTATAATGGTAATCCTTTTTTTTTAACCTGCCATGACAATCACCATATAAGGCCCTATTTAGCTTTGCTATGTGCTCTTCCGAAACAAAACTATGTGTTGCCCCTTTTTCTCCCATCTGTCCCCAATCTATACTGTGCTATTATGGATCTCGGTCTCTGGACACCACCCTATCCCACTCTCCTTCCATTGGAAAGTGTTTTGTTTTTTTTGATGTTTTCTTTTAGTGGGTACTAGGAAATTCCTGGTATGGGGGCTCCCTCCATTGATGCCCATTGGCCACTCTGCTACTTAAAATATTAAGAGAGTTGCCTTGATCATCTATTTTTTTCTTCCTTTACAAGAAAAATGTACAGCATTTTTATTCAATCATGAGATTATAGAAAGCTTAGAGTTATAATCCAACGTCTCACTTTTACATCCATTGGTACATCTGTTCAGACAACTACATGAAACATCTCAATTAACAGATTGAAGCCCAATCACTTTAGGTCAAGTTCCTGACCCAAGGTCACATAGCTAGAGAGTGACAGAGCTGAGACAAGAACCCGGTCCTGTGGCTTCAAATCCAGTAGTCTTTTCTACTACACAGAACTTCTTTTACTTGGCTTGGTAATCTAATAGTAATTGACAATGGGGTAATGAGCTGGGGGAGTGAGTTAGGGAAAGGACTGAATTGAAATAATGCTGCTAAAGATAAAAAAAATTATAGCTCAAAATTGTCATAGCTGCACTTTTGTGGTAGTAAAAAACTGAAAACAATGTAGATGCCCATCAGTCCCACTGATAACAGTTTGTGGCATATTAATGTCAATGGAATATTGTTATTCCATAAGGCATGGAGCAGATGAAAGGAATTTGGAGAAAGAAGGAAAAATTTACAAGGAGGACTGATACAGAGCAAAGAAAGCAGAATCAAGAAAGCTATGTGCACAAATGATTATAGTAATAAAAATGAAAATAATCGTTGTAGACCGGGCAGTTGTCTCTGCCAGCACTAGCTTCACCACCTCAGCAGCCAGAGCTACTAAAGACTGGGGGAAAAAGAACCACTGAGGCCTTTTCGTCCGATTGAAGCCAAGTCCTCTCCTCTATGTATTGTCTCCCACTATTAGAATGTGAGCGCCTTGAGAAGAGAAATTGTTCCTTTTTCCTATATGTATCTCAGGGCTTAGCACAGCATTTGGTTTACAGTAAGTGCTTAATAAATGCTTTTTCATTCATTCATTTATTCACTCATTCATACTTCTAAACATGGCCTTATTCATCACTTTGGCAAGTTTAATTCCCCCAAAACCTGCTTCTCCTTCTAAATTCACCCTCTGTAAGTGACTTCACTCCATATCCTGTCTCCTTCAGTCATATTTTTTAACTCTTCTCTTTCCCTCAACTGTCGTATTCTACCATGCCCTACACATACCAACTTTCTAATATCTCTTGAATCTGTCCTCTTTCTAGTCCCATTGTTACCACCCCAGTATCAGCCCTTTTTCTCACCCATCTGGACTATCTTAAGAGCTTTCTAACAAATCTTATTACATCCGGTCTTCACCTTTCCAAACCATCCTTCATATTACTAATATACTTTTCATTCTTAGACATCTCCACGTCTTCTCCATTCAGAACCCTTCAATGACTGCCTATTGCCTTTTGAGTATGGGTGATGGTGATCCATCTGAGAGCGAGTGTGGCTTCATAAAGGTCTGAGGAATGGTGGATATGGTGTTTGCTGCCCAACAACTCCAGGAGAAATGCCAGGAACAGAATAGAGGTCTGTACACAACATTTGTAGATCTGAATGAGACCTTTGATACTGTCAGTCATGGGGGCTTGTGAAAAATTATGTCAAAATTTGGTTGCCCGGAGAAGTTCATCAGCATTGTACATCAATTTCATGACGGCATGCTTGCCCAGGTTCTGGATAATGGACGATGCTCTTGTGCTTTCCCAGTCACCAATGGAGTGAAACAAGGCTGTGTGCTTGCTCCCATGCTTTTTAGCATGATGTTTTCAGCCATGTTGTCAAATGCTTTCAATGAGGATGAACATAGTGGCATCAAGGTCAGTTACCGCACTGATGGTAAATTCTTCAACTTGAAAAGACTGCAAGCCAAGACCAAAGTGGAGGGAGTCTTGTTCTGTAATTTTCTGTTTGCAGATAACTGTGCACTCAATGCAGCCTCTGAAGCTGAGATGCGACAAAGTATGGATTGATTCTCTGCTACTTGTGCTAATTTTGGCCTAACAATTAACACCAAGAAAACATGGGTGCCCCATCAACCACCATCACACCATCCATTACAACAAATGGAGAAGTTTTGAATGCTGTGGATAAGTTCACTTACCTTGGTAGTGTACTTTAAAGGGATATACACATTGATAATGAGGTTGATGCACACATTGCCAGAGCTATCTCAGTGTTTGGGAGGCTCTGAAGGAAAATATGGGAAAGACTGACCACCAAACTGAAGGTCTACAGAGCCCTTGGTGCTGACTTCATTGTTGTGTGCCTGTGAAACCTGGAGAGTATACTAGCGCCATGCCAGGAAACTCAGTCACTTCCGTTTGAGTTATCTTAGGAAGATTCTGAAGATCACCTGGCAGAATAAGATACCAGACACTGAGGGCCTTTCTCGGACGAAACTGCCAAGCATTCAAACTCTACTTCAGAGAGCTCGACTCTGATGGGCTGGCCACATTGTTTGAATGCAGAAGGGATGCTTGCCAAAAAGACTATTTTATGGAGATCTCACATGGGGCAAACATTCACATGGTGGTCAGAAGAAGCAATACAAGGACACTCTCAAGGTCTCTCTTAAGAACTTTGGAATTGTTTGTGTGACATGGGAGACACTGGCACAGGACTGCTCAGCATGGCATGCCCACATCGGGGAAGGTGCTGTCCTCTATGAGCAAAGCAGAACTGAAGTAGCTTAAAAGAAACGAAAGATGCGCAAATTTAGAGAATCTACCCCAAATGTTCACATGAACTATTTGTGCCTGACCCATGGTAGAACATTCTGAGGTCATATTGGTCTGATCAGCCATAGTCGGACACGCTGAAACTTGACCCTAGCGTAGTGATATCATTTTGGTCCTCTTCGAGAACAAAGGACAACCACCATTACCTTTTGAGTAAAGGTCAGACTCAGTAGCCTGGCAAACAAAGCCCTCCACAGCCTGAGGACACCTCCCCATCTTACCTTTCTAGCCTTGTCGTATTCCCCTCCACCTATGCCACAACAAACCATGGGAGTTATACCAGACTGGGATATCTTTCAGCCCCAATTTTATGAACTATAAACTTCAGCCAAATTGGACTACTCATTATTCAACAAACTTACCGTGCACTTTAATTCCCTTCCTCCTTATCTTTGCTCAACCTGTTTTCAATCCTTGTTCTTTCTCCTGTATTCTGCCTTCCCCTTCCCTTTCCCTTTGCCGTACTCGTTGTTTATATCTTTTGTGCATAAAATAATATACTATTTTCTATAAGAGTTATTTGCACTACTGTCTATCTCCCTTCTAGGCTGTAAGCTTCATGAAAGCAAGAAATCTGTCTTGTTTGAACTTTTTATTTCCCCATCAATCAATCAACAAACATTTATTAAGAGCCTACTATGTGCCGGGTTCTAGGGGTACAAGGACAAAGGCAAAAAGAATCCTTGACTTCAAGGAGCTCACTTTCTGTTAGACAAGACAATGTGTGCACATGTAAATATATAGAAAATAAATAAATAAATACATGGTAATTGGGAGGAAGAGGAGGCATTAGCATCTGGGGTGGTTCAAGAAGAGCTTCATGTAAAGGGTAAGTTTGAGCTAGGGAAATGAGGAGGGATTGTGTTCCAGCCAGTGGGGCAGCCAGGGAAAAGGCTGAGATGAGAGATTTATTGTGGTGCATAAGTGATAGTAAGAAACCCAGTTTAATTGGATTGCGGAGTGTTTGAAGGGAAGTAGTGCAGCCTGGCACATAGCCTAGCCCAGTGTTCTGTGCACAGCAGTTACTTTACACAGGTTTGTTGCATTGAATGATGTGCTTCCCGTCCCTACACCAAGACCAGAGCTACTCGACACCTTTGCATTTCCTCCATGCCTTTGCAAGAAGTCGTCTCCTCCCGTCCGTTTATGTTCATCACCTCCTTCAAAACCCAGATTCAAAAATCACCCCTGCCGGGAAGTCTTACCACATGAAGGGATCCTAACTGTTGACTCTTCACCTCAGTGGCTTCCAGCTCACCTTCTATATACAAAGGACACTGATGTCAAGTCACGGGACCCGAGGCTGAATTCTGGCTCTTGTCACCAAGTACCTGTATACTTTGGGGAAATCACTTCAGCTCTCTTGGCCTCGGTTTCTTCACCTGTAAAAAAGAGGGGGTTAGACTGATGACCTCTAAGACCCCTTCTAGCTCTAAATCCATAATCCTATGATCTTTGGAACCATACTGATATGTATTTATTTGTAGACTGTTTTGCAAGGATTCTCCTGTGGTGTCCCAGTATGTGGCTCCTTGAGTGCAGGGGCCACACCTCCTCTATACTTTCTAACATGAAGCTTGTGGCTCAGCCTGAGCACCCATCCTTGGTGGCATTGATGATGGTAGCTGGTATCAGCAACCTATAGTCTTTCCGCCCTCTCTTATCTCCTCCTCAACCCCTTAATGGGTTGATTAGGTCCAACACCCTCCAGCACCAGCACCGTGGTAACAACCAGATTAGAGGAACAGGAACAGAGCTACCCAGCAAACCCATTATGACCCATACTGGGAGCAACTTCCCAAGGAGATGAAAACCATAGGACCTCTCCAGACTTTTCTCTAAGAGAGTGAAAACCTCAGAACTCAGGAGACTTAGATTCTGGTCTTAGGCAGGACAGTGAGTCATTTTATGACTGTCAGCAGCTCACTTCTGCCTCATTTTCCTAGTCTGCAAGATGAATCATAGAATCATAGATTCACAGTTGGAAAAAACCTGAAACTGTCTAGAAAGAAAATCCTCATTTTACAAATGAGAAAACTGAGGCAGATTTAATCAAGAAGCATTTGTTAAGGGCCTACTGTGTGTCAGGCACTATGTTAGATGCTAGGGATTCAGACAGAAGATGAAATAGTCCCTGGTCTCAGGAGCTCACATTCTCTCCATGAGAGAAAAAGGGACTTGTCTAAGGTCACACAGACCTACGTTTGAGCACTGTCCTCCCTCCCTCCCTCCTTTAGAGGGATTTTATTAACAACAACAATAGCATTTGTATTGTTTTAAGGTTTACAAATCACTTTACATAGTATCTCATTTATCTCACAACCCTGAGAGATAGGCACTTTTATTATCCCTATTTTACAGATGAGGAAACTGAGGCCAAAATACATTAAGTGACTTTTGCCTATGAGTCACATAGCAAGTGTCCGAAGTGGAATTTGAACTTAGATCATCTGGACTCCCAAATCTAGCACAGTATCCAGTACACCAAGCTGCCAGGCTATTGTGAAGATCAGGTGAAATAATGAATGTGAAAGGAGTTTTGGAAAGTTAAAAACAAATGTTAGTGTGTGTTTCATGTGTAATACATATCAGTCACTTAATCAATAAACATTTATTAAGTGCCTGATACCCATGCACCATGCAAATTACTAGGGACACAAAAGGAGGCAAAAGGCAGTCCCAGCCCTCAAGGAGTTTACAATCTAATGGGGAAGACAACATGCAAACAAATGTATGCAAAGCAAGCCATGTGCAGGATGAGTAGGAAATAATTAATAGAGGGAGGATACTAGAATTAAGAGGGTTTGGAGAAGGCTCCCAGTAAAAGAGGGGATTTCGGCTGGGATTTAAAAGAAATCAAGGAGATCAGTAGTTGGACCAGAGGAGGGAGGGCATTCCAAGCATGGGGGACTGCCAGAGGAAATGCCTGGAGAGATGGAGGGTTGTGTTTGGGGAACAGCCAGGACACCAGTGTCATTGGATCAAAAAATACAGGGATTAAGGTATACGAAGACCAGAAAGGTAGGAAGTGGCTAGGTTATGAAGGGCCATTTGCCAAATGCCAAACAGCATTTTGTATTTACTTCTGGAGGCAAGAGGGAGCCACTGGAGTTTATTGAGGTGGGACGGGGTGACATGATCAGAACTGTGCTTTTTGGCGGCTAAATGGGGGATGAAGTGGACTTGAGGCAGAAGGACCACACACACACGCACACACTTGAGCACACACACGTCTGTATGTGTGTGTATGTGTGTATGTATATGTGTATATATACACATATACTTGTATGGGTGTATATGTATTTGTATGTATGTATATGTGTGTGTGTGTATATATATATATCTATGTATATATATGTTTGTGATTAATATTGTTCCTCCCTATCCACCTCCTCTCATTGACTTAGGAAGACAGTGTAGAATAATGGGAAAAGCATTGGACATGGGAACCAGAATTACAGCACCCGCTCTACATCTCAAGGGAAGGTATGACTGGAGAGCTGAATCTGGAGTCAGGAAAACCCGTGTTCAAATTCCCCCTCTGACTTTTACTCGCCGTGTGACCAGGGGAAATATTGCTTGGCTATCTCACAATTTCAATTTTCTTATCTAAAAAATAGGGATGATAATTAAGACCTGTCAGGCTTACAACACAGGCCACTTGTTAGGTACAAATGAGATAATGTCTTAAGGCCGTGGGATTACAGATTTAGATCTGGAAGGAACCTCAGCTCGAGATCTGTGGTTTTATGACTTCTAGAAATAGACCAAGACTTTTCTCTGGCTCGTTATGTTCCCACCCCAGAGGAGAACTCCAGAGAAAATCTCCAGAACAAAAACTAAGGTATGACTCTTGTCTAAGGTCTGACCAAAAAGGATTGAAAAGGATCCCTTCTCAAAAAAGTTAATGTAAAAGATAGGTAGCAGATATAGGACAGCTATTTTTTCCCCACCACCGTGAAAGAAATGCTTAAAACAAATGTATTAACAAATACTTAAAACATAAAAGAATAACCCATCATTATTATAATGTCCCCCAAAGATGAAGGCACTTTATTATTATCATTTTTTTTGGTGAGGCAATTGGGGTTAAGTGACTTGCCCAGAGTTACACAGCTAGTGAGTGTTAGGTGTCTGAGGCTGGATTTGAACTCAGGTCCTCCTGGCTCCAGGGCCAGTGCATGTGAAGGCACTTTATACAACTGCTGAATACATATTTCATTTTCTTCTCTCAGACCTGCACCACCTGAGTATCTCACAAGGCCCAGACCTTCTGGCCATCCAGGCATGGCTCCTTAGTCCTTTTGGGTTTAGGATGATCCTGTCTATCGTCACTTTCTTCTCTGATAAGAAGTGTAGTTGGAGGAAGGAGCTCCCACTAGGCAGCCAGGATCCTGTAGGAAGTGGGATTCACAATCCCAGAAACTCTCCAACTTACAAGAAATATCCATCTCTCAGGATTACTGGTTGCTGGTCATAAATTTGCATTCAAGGAAGAAATACAAAAGCAGAACAGTACAGCCAAGGACCTGAGGCTTAATCCCTCAGTTTCCCCAGCAAGTGCTGCCTAACTTCACAGAATGGGCTCTACTTTCCTGTACACATCAAACACTGATTAAGCACCTACTGTGTGCACAGCATTGTGCCAGACCCTAAGGGAGATACAAGCTTTTAGAGAAGACAAATTAGAACAATTCAGTTTTGTTCAGTTCAGTTTTAATTACCTCCTTTTTTGATGGGAACTCTACTGAATCCTAAGGAACGAAAACCAAAAATGAAAAGCAGTTCTTGCGGGCAGCTAGGTGGCACAGTAGATAGAGCTCTAGCCCTGGGGTCAGGAGTACCTGAGTTCAAATCTAGCCTCAGACACTTGCTAGCTGTGTGACCCTGGGTAAGTCATTTAACCCCAATTGTCTCAACAACGACAAAAAAAAGCCATTCTTGTCCTCCAGGAGCTTATGCTTTATTGGAGGATACAATGTATATATCTATATGTAAATCCAAGATAATTTGAGAAGTATCAAGTATCAACTAACAAGTCAGCATATCAGGGAGGGTTTCAGTAGACGGTGCTGCCTGGGCTGGGCCTTGAAGGAAGACAGGATCCTGAGAGAAGGAGCACATTCCAGGCAAAAGCACAGGGCTAGAAGATGGACTGTCCAGTGGTCAGGGAACAGCAAGCAGGCAAGATGGACTGGAAGGCAGTTTGTGAGAGGAACTAATATGAAATAAATCAGGAAAGGTAGGTTGGAGCCAGACTGTGGAGGGCTTTAAATACTCAACAGAAGACGAATGAATAAGAGGGACAATAAGGGTGCCTCAGTAGTTTAGAATCAAGGAAAGCTTCCAAGAGGAGGTGACACTTGAAGAATTCATTCATTTAATAACCACTTGTTAAGCATCTGCGCTGAGCATCGCACTGACCCAAGTAAAATGCAGAAATAAATAAGGCAGGATTACTACTGTTAGTTCACAATCTAGTAAGATAGATTGGATTTTTACAGGCCGAGGGGGAAGAGAAGGTATTCCAGGCATAGAGTGGAGATCGGAAACCAGGAAGAGAAAGTATAGGGGGTGTAGAGAGCACTCCACTTTGACATGTAATAGGCAGCTAGGTGGCACCATAGTTCATAGAGTGATGGACCTGGAGCCAGGAAGACATCTTCCTGAGTTCAAATCTGGCCTCAGACACTTACTAGCTCTGTGATCCTGGGCAAGGTACTTGCCTCAGTTTCCTCATCTGTAAAATGAGCTGGAGAAGGAAATGGCAAACCACTCCAGTATCTTTGCCAAGAATACCCCAAATGGGGTCACAAAGTCAGACGTGACTGGAAAAAAAATGACTGAACCTCAGGACTGGTAATGAAAGACAAAGCTGAAAGGGGAGGTAACATAGTATGGCAACAAAAGCACTGAATATGGAATTAGTTGGAATCCTTGTCTGGCTACTACCTGCTTGTGCAAACTTAGGCAAATTGCTTCAGTTCTCTGGGTTTCAGTTTCCTCATCTATAAAATGGGACTGGATGGTCTAAAGATTGAACCAGATAATCTTTAAGGTCCCTTTGAGCACTGATTCTATGATCCCGTGATGTACACTGGAGTTTAGATCCTAGAAGGCTTTTCCTAGCTCCCTCGCTTCTCATTTCTAGGTCCTGGAAGGTTTGTATCCTCAAACCCAACTGGCAATCTTTGTATCCAAGGAGAGCAACGTGAAACTTATCCTTAGGTTAGTTGGGGGTGGGCAGTATTACCAGAGACCCGGGGATACATTAGCCAGCCAGTTCTGGATTGGGGAACTGGACAAAGCTAGAAGAGGAGCTCACCCATCACGACCTGGTGGTTTGCTATTTTAATTAGTTATCCTTGCTAATTAGGTGCCATGTTCCACAATTTCTACACTTGTTTGTCCTTTATTCTCGAAGGTGATGTTATGACTTGCAAGTGAATTGGATTTAAGTGAGGGAGGGCTGTGCAAAGTCACCAGCCTCACTTTCTCTTCCAGAGCCTTCTGGTTCCAGTGGCAAGATATAGATCAGGATGACTGGAGATGGCCCTGGGTGCAGCTGGAGACCTTGGCTTTGTTAAGCTAGGGTCTTTTCTAGGTCTCAGTTTGAGGCAGTGCCCATTCAGTGATTAAGTTTAGGTAAGAAATGAGGCAAAGAATGACCTCTTTTACCTAGTCAAAAAAAAAAAGATCAATTTGGGAGGGGAGGACTCTCAGGGTTTCTGGACAAAACAGAAATAATTGCTATTTACACTAATTCTGAAACATCAGAGCCCAAACAATAACCAAATGAGGCTTGAGACCTGTTGTTGGCCAATCAATGAGAGCCAGAGTGATTTAGGTTTAAAGCAAGGTCCTTAAAAAAAAATCTAGCCTGTAAATCCCAAGATATCTTTCAAGGTTTCAGCCATCAGAATTTATTTCTTTGGGTAGAGCACCCACGGGTAAGGGTCATTCCCTATGTGGATAGAGGGAAAGAAGGAAGGAAGGATAAATGTTGTCAGCGTCATCTACTTTTTTGGCTTTTTGGTGGCCCGGGCAGTAAATCTCCAGATACCATAGTTAGGCTCTGCTCACACTCCCACTTGAGTGTCCCCATCAATAAGGCTTGATTCTGTTTCCTGAGGTTCTGGGCCCCTCTAGGACAGGGCCACATTTTGGTGGGAGCTCTCAGGCCCTGAGACATAACCCTGCTGGTCCTCTGTGGGGAAGCACTCTATTTTCTCCAAGGATATTTCCCTTTTCAGTGTTCCCCAGCTCCCATCAGACCAAATCCCACCCTTGTGTCCAGGCCTAACACACATGTCTCCTGCAGAAAGCCTGCCCCAACCAGCCCCAGTCTGCAAGACCCACTTCCTTCCTTCCTTATTCAAAAAATTAAAGCCCTTTATTGCAACTACACAATCTCACACTTGCTGGTTTGTTTGTTTTTTTTCCTGCAACAATTTTGTATGCATATGCTGTCTCCTAGCCAGACTATCAGCTCCCCGAGGTTTGCTCTTCCTTCCACTCCCCCACAGTGCGAACTCTCCGAGGGTGAAACCTGGGGCTGCTCTTCCTGGCTCCCCCACTGTGAGCTCCTTTTCTGTCTTTCTCCAGCCCCTCCTGTCAGCCCCACCTCCAGCCCATCAGAGCCCAGGTCTGGACACAGAAGTGGTTCATCAAGATGTGTTAGTTACCTGATTGGCATTCTCCTGTCTCTCATTCTGGTATCCCCACAAGGGATGAGGGATAGAGAATTTCTCCCTTCCCACCCCGTTACCCTTTCACAGGTGAACAACCCTGGTTTAAATTTACAGATTGTTAGTACTGAAAGGGAACTTAGACATCACCTGGTCCAACCCTTTCATTTTACAACTGAGGCTCAGAGAGAGAACACAGCTTACCCAAAGTCACACAGCAAGTCACTGACAGCTGGGATTAAAACCCAGGTTTCTTGATTCTTGAGTCCAATGCCCTTTCAACTATGCTGCTCTGTGGTCTCCCCTTCCCTGTCACTAGGTTTAGGCTGCTTGTGGGAGTGGGAGCCAGCTTATAGCCACCAAGTAACCTCTTCAATAGATAACGGATCTTCAAAATCTCTGTTTGTTTACTTTCTATCCTTCAACATTTCTTGATGGACAACCAGATTTGATGAATGAGTCCTCATGCACTATGTGGGGAGAATAGGACATCTCCCCCAAGCCCAACCCTGACAGCTGAGGGTCTGAGGGAGGGTAGCCTCAGAAGAGAGGAGATGAGGGTCAGGGAATTGTGGGTGAGGGGATGGTGGGAGGGGTGTCTGAGATTACGCATTCTTCAATAGCTACAGCTATTTCCCATCTGGTGATTCAGTGTTATGAGACAGTAAATCATAGAGCGCCATTCCCCCTACCCCCCCCCCCCCCCCCCCCCCCCCCCCCCCCCCCCCCCCCCCCCC